>NC_050519.1:10449130-10449424 GCF_002922805.2 Oryzias melastigma
TTTTTTTTTTTTTTTTTCTAAACTCGATAGCCCACATTCTGTTATTTTGTTTCTCTCTTTCCTTCTCTCCACCTGTGTGGGTGTTGCTTTGCCGCTGTTACACAAGCAGTCGATACCTCTACACTCGCTGATGTCATACTTCAAGGGACAGTCTGTTCGTGTGCACTCAACTTCCAGAGAGCATGCTTCCTCGTTTGACTCTGGAAGCTGGCAGGCCTGTAGCTGCTTGCTGCAGAGCTGCAGAGCTGCAGGTGCAGATCAGCCTGAGCTCACCTTTCAACAAAAGATCTTTTG
>NC_050519.1:10450006-10573024 GCF_002922805.2 Oryzias melastigma
TTGTCTGGCACCTAGTAATGGACACTTATTAGTTAATTGATCATGCTCGATGAAATGGCCAACAAGGTTTTCTAAGCTCAGAGGGACGTGATCAGTGATGTGTAAGCTGCTTAGCAACTCTGCTGGGAGCAGACAGCATGCTTTGTCCTGCTTTTCTCCTCCCATGTGGCATAATAGCAGTGGACTGGTTGCCACATGGGTACAAGGTCTGGCATCATGGGTATAGATGAGGGTATCTAGGGTGAGTTTATGTAAATAAGGTCAAAAATCTAGTCTAAAAGGCCTTCCTTTTGCAACTTAAACTAGGGCCTGGGGGTTGCCAATAATTTCCAGAATTGATTTGATTCACAAGAGTCTGGATCGATTTGATTTTTATTTGATTTTTTTTCCAACTTTTTCAATCCAATCGATTCAATTCAATTTTAAGTTCACGCATTTAGACACATTTGTCTAGAAATACATTAATAATCTATATATCTTTTAAAGCTATTCACATTAGTCTGATACAGTTCACATACTGTAAAATGTAGTGAAAGTGTAGTGAAATTATAATGAGATTGTTAATGACATACATGAATTCTCAAACAGAGAAGCTCCAACAATTGTTCTGCCTCTCCTGGAGGGCGTTTCAGTTTGGCCACTAGATGGCGATCATGCTGTAGCATTACATCTTATTCCAGAAGAAGAAGAAGAAAGCACCAAAAAGTGACCAAAAATTTTTACTTTGGTTACTCTTTAAGAAAATATTTCAAACAGAGCAGTTTGAGGCTGAGTCTATTATAAGCCCACATACAAAAATAAATAAAAATGGGGCGGGGCTTGTGGAGCCAGACTGAGCAGCGGTGGTGTGGCTTGGACCTATGATTAACAGCTAATCTAGCTTTATGCAATGTGTTCTGGGTCTTCCATATGGAGAGTGGTTTGGTGTTGTGTACAATTAAAAAAACAAAAACTATGGAGAGTGGTATCGGGCAAAGTGATGATCTGAGGAGGTGAGGATTTTTTGCCTCCCTCATCTCCTGAAACCGGCGCTCATGGTCCAGAATCTTATTGTTTCGAGTTGCTGGCTCAAGACCATTGATATATATTTCATTCTCAAGCTCAGTTCTATAAACTCTATAGACACAAAGAAAAAATCTGTTAATTTGACTGCAGTCGTTACCTGTAACACTAGAGGGTGCAGTTCTTGCACCCTCAATCATTTTCTTATCTTTAATACGAGAAAATCTGTTAAAGAAAATGTGTGAGCTAGTCCAATTTTTGTAGTTGATGCCTGCATTTCTTACATTAAAACAGACGCCATTGCTATGCATCACGACTCGATGCATAGCAATGGCGCCTGTGCACACACATCTCCGTCTATAGCAGCGAACAGGCTAGGGCCAATCCAGTATTGCCTTTTGGAACTTCTTTCACAAGTTAGCATCAAGCTAGCAGACTTAGCATTACATATTAGATTGATCTCTACTTTTATCGATCATTTATGAAGCAGATCAATTGAGATTGAATTTTATCACCTCCACCCTAACTTAATTGTATGTTTTTGCAAGGAAAGGTCATTTTAGACATTGTTTGAAAATATTACTAAATATAATTCCACAAGATCATGTTAAACCTCCACAAATCCTAATTTTCATTTCACTTTGGGTGACTTTATTTGCTTTAAAAATAAGCATAATCTTTTTCTTTCGCCATTTCTTGCAAGTCCCCCCCCCACAGAGGGTGTCCATTCTGTGTTGCATTTTTCACTTCCCTAAATGGTCAGAAGTTGCAGCCGTCTGCTTCCAACCTTTTGTTCCCCCAACATGCACTTAAGGACATCTCTGTCACAATCACTTCAGTGTTTATGCTGAGTTTGTCAGCTCAGAGGAGGACCCCTCCAAAGCCCTTTGGCGCGGAAAATAGTGCGCACCACTTTAGTTAAAGCTCCGATTTCACTCTCAAGGCTTTTTAAGGTGAGTCCTTTATAGGTCAGCATTCAAAAGAGGACACCGGAGGGGTGTTTGAAAAAACCCAGGAGGAAAAAAGTGCTAAAAAGAACACTACCTTTACCCTATTTTACCTGCATTTTTTAGACGCCAGTGTCATTTGTGTTGCAGCTTTGCTATCTTTTAGAAATTGTGACATGTCATCTTGATTTTAGTCTTTCTGAACTCTTCATTTCCTACTCCCTAAACCCAAGTAATACAAAATGCAATATGTTTGAGCTAAAGGGCTTTGGCCCTTACTGTCAAAAACAGTGTCTCATTTTTCTGTTCATGTTTTTTCTCACAATGTCTTTCCACCAGGTCTCTATATGTTCGTGTTGTTTGCTCAGTGTGGCTCTTTGTGTTCCTCTTTGACCATGCACTGCATATTCAGAAGAAGCAGCTTGTAGGTATAAGAACAAATAAAGTTCACTCCCTGCATGAGCCTTCTTTTTAAACATTTGTTTTGATGACCTTTTAAAACGGACAAAATGAACATTAAAACATTAAAAACTAAGTTTATGATATCTTAGTCACATTTCTGACATGCTTTTGGTCAAATTGCCACAACAATATAAAATCTTTGATTTTTCTTCATACTTAAGCCCAAGAAGGCTTTTTTATTCTTTTTTAAACATCTTTTGCTTAGTTTAGATGAAAATGCAACTTTGAACTTGACCTTTTACAGGACGTCATCAGATTTGAGAGTACACAGTGGCTTTTTTTAGGCCAAGCTAAACTAAACAAGGCCAAACTAAACTAAAGAGCACTTTAGTGGAGTTTTAAGACAAAAGCTAAAGTATTCCTCATCTACAGTTCAGCAGCAGACACACTTGAAAATTTAATAACTAATAATAAAAAAGGAGTAAGAAAATAATATGCTAAATGGTATCAGACCATTTAAAAAAAGATTCACATAAAAGGTTTTGTGCTTTCTTGGTAGTTGTTATTCCCTAAAAGTCTGTTCACACTCAAACATGAGCAACTATGGGCAATCATTGGATAGGTTCATTGACTGTATATGAGAACTGGATTGAGTAACCCCACCCCTTTTGCATTCCAACCTGGAAGTACCTTATGACTCCAAGAAGCCAAAATTCTGAAGACTTCTATTCAAAATTCAAGGCTTCTATTGAGAAATAAACAGCTATTATTATTGTCAGAATAACCATTCTTGCTCAGCTACTTTTTTTGATATGTTCTTGCTAGTCCTATTGTTTTTCCATGATATTTTTGCTGTAGTTAATGTTATTCAAGTTATAAATCGAATGCATTAATAATAGTGTGTGGTCTTGCAGTGAACATTTAAAGGGTTTGAGAGTATTAATGTAGCCTGCTTTTCAGTCTTGAGGGTGTGGTCTTCTAACAAGCTCACTCCTGATTGGTGAAAATGTGATTGGCATAGGAACAATGACTCAGACCAACTGGGACCAATAAATACTTACTGGTTATGTCCGGATTCCTACCCTAATCCCTAACCACTAAAAAAAAAATGGTGTGTCCTGAACTTTAAAAGCAATTTGAACACCATGCTCATTATTTATTTATTTATTTTAAACTGCAAATATGACATCATCGATTTCACAAAGTAGAAATCTAATCAATACGAGAATTGTATGACGTCTATTTATGACTCCACTGTGTTCTAATGACAAAAATGTGGATTTTTTTTTTTTTTAATTAAAATTTTTTCCAAAAAATTGTTCAATGTATTGTAGTGAGAATTGATGCGTACTGTTTTTTGGTAAAGACTTCTGGGAAATTTCTAGTGCACTCAATTTTAAAATAAGTTCATTCATGAACATCTGCTTTTGGGCTTCGTTAATTTGAATTTTTTTGATAGAATAGAAACCCCAAACTTCTTAAATTAGAGCTTGTAGTATTTTGCATTTTTGTAGTATTTTTTTTTTTTAACTACTGCATATTTTTCTTGTTTTTAATAATTTATTCCAAAAGGCAATTTGCAGCATTTCCAAAAGACATCAGTGGCGCCCAACCCGTTATTTTATGTTGTTCCATTGTTAAATGTATTTGTTATTTTTCATGTGCGACATTGTCACACCTCCTATGTCTGTGTTGTTCGTTGCATGGGCTCTGTCTGCACGTTAAGTTTTTGTTTTTTTACTCCCTCAAGCTTTATTTCTCCCACACTCTCTTTACTCCATCAGTCCCCCGCTCCTCTCTGCTGTGTTGTCTGTTGGCATTGTGGAGTATTCATGTGTTTTCTCTCTGTATGTAGGGGATGTGCTGTTCCAGATGGCTGAAGTCCACAGACAGATCCAAGTGCAGCTAGAGGAGATGGTTGGTATTCTGATCCCAAATATGCCCTTTTTTTATAATTCAATAAACATATATATATATGACATATATATGTCACACATATATATATATGTCATATATTGAAATATTTCATGAAAAGACTTAGTTGGAACAACAGAGTATTTATTATGGCTTGTTTTATTTTAATTGTGAGGCTTAAGTACATAATGTTTCCCAGCAAAACAACTATTTTCTTACACCCTTTGCATGTTTTATTACCCAAATTGGTAAATTTAATGTCTCTATCCTAAAATGTATTAAACACCGATGAAAAGTGCCATCACATACACAAGAATGCACAAAATATTTTAGATTTTTTCCATTATATTGGCATTTTAGGATATTAGAAACTGCACAAAGATGTTCAATAGAGTAGAATCCGGATAGACTATAATTTTCTGTTAAATTATTCTCTGTTTTATAAAAAAGTTAATTGTTTTTACAGATTCAAATGTTCTCATAACCTCAAAATGTCTTTTATTGTAGCATCACACTGTTGTAAAAAGAGAAATCTGAAATGACATGATCACTGAGAGCAACTGTCAAATATTTTGTTATGCGCTCATAGATTCAGTTTGCTGTAAATGTTTGAAAGTGCTTAATTTTATGTGAGCAAATTAGAAGAAATGTTGAATAACTCAAATGTTAATTTTTTTTCCTCCCAGTTGAAATCCTTTCACAATGAGTTGCTTTCCGAGCTGGAGAGGAAAGTTGACCTGGACGCCCGATATCTAACCGTAAGTATCTGCATCAGCAGCTCTAAAAAGTGCTGCACAAACCAAGGCTTCTTTCCAGTTTATTTGGAATCAAATGATAACAGAAGATTAAGGGAATCTCTTTCTCTGCAGCATTTGCTGTATGCTCATCTGTCAGGGTTAGACTGATTATAATAAGCCCCTCGTGGAGTGTTGGTATAGGAGAGTAAGTGCTGCAGTGTGGGTCTAAATGGGATATCTTTAGAATGAGTGGGTTGCAGCCTGAGTGTAGAGCAGTTGTGTCGTGCGTTGTTTTTTGGGGGATGGGATAACGTGGCCTTTATTGCATTGTTGAAACTGCCATGTTATTTATGAGCTGCGCCGCTCTCGCAGCACTTTTCGGTTGCATGGTTGTAGCCCTCTTGTTGCGCTGCTGTGCGAATTCCTCCGCCATGGAAAGGTGCCACATTTCTCAGCAACCCTGTTGCACCTCTGTAGCTTCTTGGGAAATAGTAAAAGAGGAAAAAAAAGGAATTTAAGACATTTATGGCAATAAGGAAGCAGATTTTTCAGTCTTGGATTTATACTTGTAAACTGTGATTTAAAGTCCCACTCAATCATATTTTGATCTTTTTTAAAAACGTTCCCAGTGGTCTTTTAATTATGGTTATGCAGCTTTTTGCCTGTCATTTTCTGCGTCAAATGTTCAGAAATATGAAGTTTGGTGAGGTTGACGAGCTACACCAACCAATCAGGGACTTAGCTTTGGGCAGCGACTTCATCGGCTGGTAGAATACAAATCCAACATGGCTGATTTATGCAAGAGTTTTCGTCCTGAACTTCCATACATTTTTTTAACTTGCTGGGACCGTTGGCTTGCCAGAAACTGCCCCAGCTACCACGGAGCTGGAGCTTCACAACCCTAACCTAACATTAGCAGTGCAACAAAAATGGTGAGCAATATCGGAACTATCCAGCCGCAGTTTTCCAGCTCAGACGAGGAAAACAAAGACACATGTGGATCTAGACATCCACAAGCACATACATGGGAATGGAGCAAAGCGGGGAGCCATTGTAGGTTCTTTGTTACCCCTGAAAGGTTTTTCCAACTGCATTTTTTTGTCTTCTCCTGATTCACAACAATTTGAAAATGGAAATACAGTTCTCAGAAATACAGTTTTAAACTTAATTTCCTCCATCATCAGAAAAATGCCACAAGAACATGTGAAAAACACCAAAATCAGGAATTATATTTAATCAAGACTGATATCCTGGTACTGGTTTTTGACTGTTTTGGTTGTATTTCTCCTCTTTTATAAACTAATAAAATATTATCACATATTATATTAAAGATACTTAGAAACATATGTTTTGAACATTGTGATATTAAATTTGAAATTACTATGTCTATTTAAAATCTTTTGTCTACTTCAGACCGTTTCATAGCATTTTTTTACATGTTTCATCTATTATGCCTCATTACATTTTTCTTAACAATGAAAGATTCAAGGTTACATTTCTCAAAGAGCAAACCACCCTCTATGTTTTTCTTTACAAGGGAAATTCTGCTTGTGAAGTTCAGGCTGTTTCCACAAGTTCAGTAGATTTTCTTAAGATTTTTTAGAAAGATGCCACCTCTACAGTTCAGTTTGGTTGCATCTTCAGCAGGAACCTCATTAATTTCCCGCAAGTGTCAACTTCAGCCGACATGAAAGCCAGCCATCTTTTCATCTTCTTCATGTGCAGCATTGTTACAGTTGTGATTAGCTTAAATAGTTTTTTGTTCACTTTGAAAATAAAGCCCAAAAAAACTGTTATTTCCAATAAAGCCCAGTTTGAAGTCTTCCTATTCTAAGTTTTTAACCAAGTCAGACTCTTCTCTTTTACTGTGCACATGCTGTTGTTTTTTGGCTGAAAACACGTGCATACCTGGTCGATGCTTCAGAGCATGCCAATTATCACACAGAGGCCATAATAATCAAGACAAATGGATAAGAATAGGAGTATTCGTGTTTTCACCATCAGATTACTGTTATATTGCTTGAACAAATATGTATTAGAATGAAATTTACAGGAAAAATGACCTATTGCCTTTTATCGCAGGTTTAAGGGAAGGTAATACTTCTTTTTTATGACTTTTTTTTCTTATTCCCAAAAGTTACTGTTCTGTGTTTTTTAAAAGAAATGGTTTAATAAGGTTCAGTTCCAAACTAGTGCACTAATTCCATCTCGACATTTCTGTCTTAGTCCAAATGCTTTAAGGGTCATGATCTCACATTGAAGTAAATGGCGTCCTTTATGATCCTTTCTCTGAGTACTGTGAGAACATTGGCCTATACTCTCATCGCCAAGCATAATGCCAATATTGGTTTTGAACTCCTTTTATGAGCTGTCCTCTTCCAATTTTGCCTCACAGAGACAACATGAGCTTTCTCTCACATACAGTTACTATAGCAACAGAGCTGATGAAGCCTGGAAATAAAGAAGTCCTTGTCAAAAAAAAAAAAAAAACAGCAAATCTTACAAAATTGCATTTATTAGTTGGACTAATTACTTTAAATTTTGTGCAATCAGTTTTTTAATTTGCCCTTTTCTCTTTTGTTTTTCATTTTTAAATGTGATGAATGAAAATCTGCCACATAAAGAGTGGCTTTTTTGAAGGAACACAGACTGTTGATGTCATTTCAATCCTAGAAGACAGCTTGAGAGCAAATATGGGGCTTTTATAAGACAATAGGAAGAGCTTGTTCAATTAGGAGAGAGATTTTAGAGATTTCAAGAAAGTCCAAACAAACCCCGCTCAGCGTTGTAGCACCACACATTAGAGACTCTTGTGGGTGTTTCTGTGACATATCTGCAAGGATGCAAAGACATTGTTTGGCCTCGCTGAATTTGGATGGAGAAAAGGTTGACAAAGTAACATTTACCGTCTAATCAAATCATCTGTTGATTTTACACAAAAAAATAAAGTTTCCCTTTTCGTTAGCTTTTATGTCTCAGCCTCTTTAATCTCGGAGCTCTTTAATCTGCATTCTAGAGGTCTAATTCTGTGTTTGTGCACTTGTTGTTGCCTGATGTAGGCCGCCTTGAAGAAATACCAGATGGAACATAAGAGCAAAGGAGAGAGTCTGGAGAAGTGCCAGGGTGAACTGAAGAAGCTGCGCAGGAAGAGCCAAGCCAGCAAGAACCCCTCAAAGTACGGAGAGAAAGAGATGCAGGTGAGCTGCTTTTTGGGTTTACTCCAAAAATCTTTAATTTGATCGCAATTTATGTTTATCAAAATCCTGAATTAAATGCTCAGAAATCACAATAGTGGATCTAAAGTTGACGATTTACTTTGACTCTTAGTGAAATGTAGTTTTTGGAGATTTCCAACATGTTTTTTGGCCACAGGTGGGTTTTAAATTGGAGTCTTGGAGAAAATAAGGACTTTGTTTGTTCTTGATGAAGTGAAGAGAGCACAGCCGAGATGGGGGTGGAGGCAGAGGCAAAGAAGTGTCCTGAGTGGGAAGGCAAACAGTGGAGGTTGCATTATGAATTGCGTGCTCTCTGCAGTTTATTTATTTATTTTTTTTATTGCATTTGCACACATGCTTGACAAAGAAAATAATTGTTACCCGAAGAGGACACAAATGAGCCTCACACACTGATGTGTCACATTGGTTACTTCATTGTGGAGTTTTGGGAGCACAGTGAAGTAACCATTGTGTCACTGACAAATAGTCATTATAAAATGACTTCTTCATCATTTTCTTGTTTACAGTTTAAAGTATAAAATAGCAATTATATTTTTGGAAATTAGGAAAATAACTTTTTTGTTATAATTTGATCTACCTTAAAATTGTTCTATGATTATATCGCTTTTAGCCTAAATATATTAACGTATCATCTTGAACATAGTTTCTGCAGAGCGGCAATAGATCATTAAAAATTTGTTTCTTACTGTTGGGATGGGCACATATCTTGTGCTGTCCAAAGCTGGACTGGGATGATCCGGTCTGGCACAATCCGTCTTTTATTTTGAAAGGAAATCATATGAGCTTCTATATAATGTAAACAATAATTGCACATGTTGAAAAAATAATAGTTTTTTTTTTTACATTTCTGTTTTTATTCATGCCACAAAAGAAGCTTAATCCATATTTATTATTAAAAAATACATTTTAATGAATGCAAAGCAGTATCAAAATAAAACTTTGTGGCTCCTACTAAGTTTTGATCAGTAGAAAACAAGCTTGAATCTTTTACTGCTAAAGGTTACAGACCCCTGATGTATTTTTAACTGCATTTATTTGTCTGCTTCTGATTACAAACAATAAAAAAAAACCCTCAGAAAATCAATTATAAGCTTAATTTTTATCATATTTGCCCCTTATTGTGAGAAAAATACCAAAAGAACATGTTAGAAAGAACCAAAACAACATAATTTTAATAAAAATTGTCATTTTTGTCCCGTATTATGATTTGTGTGCACAGCAGCGTCTCTTACATGTCTTAAGGTGAAACAGATGAGTATAATTAGCTTTTACTCTAAGACATATTTTGATTACTTCTGTCAAAATGAGTTTTCTCAGCTTGGCCACTAACTTGACAAGAGAAGAAGCAAATGATTCTCTCTGGGTGAGATGAGAATAAACTGCTATCTTTGAACCCAAAGCTGTTCATATATGAACATTAAAGGAGGCTCTGACTCTTCAAGTCTCTTTTATTCCCTGTGGTGTTTGGGAAAGATGACGAGGATTAACTAAAATACAGCAGCGGTATATCAAAAGATGGAAAGCTCGAGTCTTTACTGTGAGAAACGGAGAATTCTAACAAGACGTCTTTGTGATTCTTATCTGGGTTTGTTACACAGTTTTAGATCTTTTTTTTTCAGCACCTGCAATAGTGGCCTTGAATTTCTAGCAGAACACTGGCTTTTAACTCAAACGAGAAAATAAACTTTTCACCTTGGCATTTCTATGAGGGGTATACAGTTGTACTATAGGAAGGATAAACATTTCCCTCAAACTGTGTTGGATTTTTGAAGATAAGCTGTGTACTCGTTTAGCCTGCTTACCAGTGTTTCTGTCAAACTGAAAATAATGACATGGCTGAAAATGTCAAAAGTCTGACCACTAAGGCTTTTCTAGGAGCTGGAATTTAGACTGCCGGGAAAGATGGAGGCAAAAAATGTCAAACTAGCAGGTCAGGGCTTGCAGGGTTATTACCGAAATGCTGTAAAGTGTGGTCACCACCAACAATTTTAGGAGAGAAACTTAAGAGATCACAAAGTAAGAAAAGGCTGATTTTTTTTTTTTTTTTTAACTGCTCGACTTTCAAAAGAAAGAATACTTCCTCTGTCTGCTCAGTTTAACATGGACACACAAAGGAAAGCACACCCATCTCTGGACTGACATGGGTGACTTGGCAGCGCTGGATTGATCTGACTGCTTTGTCACATCACGTCTGTTCCGTTGTATCAGAAATGGCTTGAAGAGATGCTGTATTATCAAGTCTGAAAAGTTCGTCTCAACTTGAATTACAGCTTAAAGAATGTTAGAGAATGTGAGAGTTCTTACCACTAAATCTCAAATAAAAGTGATAAATATCCAAAAAACTTTTGATTTTGTCCGCTTGTATTTTTTTAAACAATTAGAAACCAACTTTTTAATTTTATCACCAATATTTTTTTTCTTTTATATATAAAAAAAAAAAAAGAAGGAAAAAAAGTTTAGAAAAAATACTCTTTTAGTAAATCTTTAATGAATAATTTTATGGTCTATTCAGACTGGACACATTTGGTCGCTTAAAGTGAACCAAAGTTTGTTTCCGTCAGTATTTCAGAGCATTTTTCAGTCCGAATACACCCTTTAGTTAATGTTAAATCATAAAATTTCACCAATCAGTTGAGTAAATCTCAGTTAACAGCCAAAGAAAAGTGTTGTCAATTAAGGCTGCCATAAATGATCATTTAAATAGTCGACTAATCACCAATTATTGCTTCAATTAGTCTACTAATGAGGTCATGCGTAAACTGGACGTAAACGCACATCATAACCATCATTAACTTAAAACATGAAGTGTTTAAGCTATACGCTAACCAAAAATAAAGACAATTAGGACAATAGTTTATTAAACATTTAATGAATCATGCTGCTTCTTTTCCTCACTTGTTTCTGGCTTTAAAACAAGACAAATCAATTGAGTTTGACATCTGAAACAAAGGATTTTTCACAAAAAATAACGTTTTGGTCTCACTGACTCACATAAATATTAGAAATATGTAAAAAGTATTTCTACATGTCTTGCAGAAAGACTTTTGAGAGTGGATGTTCCCTTCAGCAGAACATTTCACTCCAATGGGGTAGAGGTCGCAGAAATAAAGAATAAACAATACATTTGTTCTGTTTGCGCTACTGTTAGCTTAGCTTAGCTTCCCTATAGATGATCCCTCTTCAACGTTATCATACAACATGCTTCTTCTTCAAGTGCTAATGCATCACTGCTGCAATGGAACACAAGTTATTGCAGATATTGCGTTGTTATGGTACCCAAGTTAAAAAAAACTAATAAAATTAGTTGTTGACTATTTTAATAGTCGTGACTAATTGACTAATCATGGCAGCACTACAGTATTGTCAACTATTTCATGTTGTAAAGCTTTTCCATCCAGCTAAAGAGTGAAACGATGATCACCACCTACTAAGTTGACCAAATGGATTTTTTGCTACAAGATTTACAAGATTTTCCTGGACTTTTAACCTTCTTCATCTGAAGAACTGAACATTCAAACCACTTACATAATGATAGTTTTTTTTTTGTATATTTGGGAAACCCAAGTGATCTGAAGTCATCAGGTCAAGACTACACTTGGTTTTGAAGGAGGTGGAGGCTGTTTTTTTTTGTTTGTTTGTTTGGAAATATTAATATTCTGAAAATAAGAACGAAGAAAGAGGAAACAAATAAGAAGAAATAAAGAAAGAAATCGGAGAAAGTGGGATCTCATTTCCAAAATAAAATGTCAAAATAAACAAAAAATAGAATATTTCTTAAATAGACATTATGTAATGAGGAGGTGAAGGTGCTTGTCAATATCATATAGTCTTGTGTGTGTGAATCCAAACCAAATCTGTAAGACTTTCTTCACATAAATCCGATCTAAGTTATTAGTGGACTAGTGTTTGTTCACTTGATCTGAACCAGATTTCAATGAGGAACCCAAACAAAGTTTTATGACCCTTTAGGAATTCTAAACATTTAAAATCCTTTAGCCTGGCAGATGTCATCAGATCTCAAAACTGCACCTTTGCTGAAGCTCTAACACGGCACAGAAGCATCTTTTTCCTTTCTTGTTGCATACTGAAGCATGCCCACACCTTGCATTGGAGTTGCAGCATTTCCTCACACTTCATGTCTGTTTCACTGATCATTTGGACCCATCTGTGCAGAAGGAGGAGCTCATCAGGCTGTAGGCTCATAATGTACACTCTGTTATTGGAGTCAGAGATTCTCCTCTTTCCGATTTCAGACTGTTTGTTTTCACTGATGGTTTATACCAGAGCCCTGCAGGGACTATAATGCACCAACTGCAGTCGTGTGCTGAGCAATGCAATGCACAACCTACAAACTTTGCTTTAACACAAAAGATATATATTTTTTCTATTATATAAAGTACAGTTCATAGGATATAAAGGACATTTCATTGTGAGCTGCCTCTATCCCTCCGACATACTTCCAAAATGCTAACTCAATTATTGGAAGGGTCTGCTCCAAATTCTAATCACTTGCAGGGCACAAAAGCACTATAGAAAAAATGATTTATCTTGAAAAACTATTTTCTACTGCATATGCTGGTAATGAAAGTTCAGACAAAGAGAGACGGATCTCTGTTCTGAGAATTCATGTCACAAGGTCCTTTATTAGCTCCGGACTTCTTTAGCTCCTTGTCATAAAATTGAAACGTTTTTTTTTTTTTTTTTTTTTTTTTTTTTNNTTCATCCATTCATGCACAGCAAAAGGATTAGTTATGTAGGTATAATAGAAAAAAAAAGTTAAACGAGGAATTTTGTGTGTTTCTGTTGTTCCCTGGAGCGACAGATTACTACACTTTTGAGTTCGGAGGGCTCTTGATGAACTAACAGGAAATGAAACGGCAGATGTAAGCGGCTTGAAACTGCAGGGAAAACCTGTGTCATCCCCGTGGGAATGCATCATAGTATCTTCACAGCTTTTTTTCTTTCTTTTTTTTGCTATGAACCTTTTATTTGTTCTCCCCTTTTCTGAATGGTGTGAAAGCGTTCCCCTACCAAGGCTTGTAATTACTTGAGAATTAATTAATGTACTGTGTTTAAGATGTTCCTGTCAGTGGAAGTGTAAAGAAATGCAAGTCATGTTAGGCGAATAAAACAGACGCTTTCCATCTTTAAGAGTAAAAGCAGATTTTTCTTCTTCTTTTTAACAATTGGGAATTTTTTAGACCAAGATTAGAGTAAAATTTCATATTTTTCTTTATTAATCCCCAAGGTAAGCTTCATTTGTTGTCCTTAAGAGTTTGGAAACCCAATGCTCTATAAAAGACATCAAAACCCTACAGGAGAGAAGGGTGGAGTGAAGTCCCCTAGGTGTTAAACGAAAAAAAGAAGGATGTTATATTTTGACTACAGCTCATTATACCTTTGTCTTTCATCTCAGCAAACGAGGTGGCTGGTGGGTTAACTTGTGTTAAAATGGTCTTTAAAAGGTGGTACGGTTAATGTACCACAAGGTTAACTTATGTTGAACTTCACATAAAAGAAAAAAAAAGTCATTCCAGTGATAATGTAACCTGAGGTCAGTGGGGGACAAAAGCAGTTGGTGTTTGAGAGGAGATTTTCTCACTGCTGTCATTGTCTTGGGTTACTTCGGTGACCTTTGGCGCAGTCGGAGAATGGGGCCGTGTTGATCTGACAAAAGGCGAGTGCACACTGGTTGAACTGCTCCTATTAGCTCTGGGTAGAGGTGTTGCAGAGGCTTGCAGACTGTGAGTCAGACTGCAAAAACCAAGCGTCTCATTCCACTCGAGAGGAAAGGGGGGGGCAGCAGCCACTTTGGTTATGATCTTTTTAACGGGCCATTACACTGTTACAAATTCAGAGATTTATGTGGCCAAGGACCACAAATTCCAGCAGGTGTCTCTTGTCCAGCTGTGATTTTGCTTGATATTGGATCAGCACTGCATGCTCCTGTCCTCTTTTTTTATCTCTGCAGTATATTACACAATTCCTTCTTTTTTATTCATCTTTAGTTTAATACCTAACTTGATGAGGGGTGAACAACAACTGAGTCAGACGTATGTGAAATTAATATGCAGGATATTTGTAAAATATTGATTTGTTTGTTTCTTATGAAGACGATAAGATTTTAAACTTAACTTTAAGAACTTTAAAGTAAAGAAAATTGTGTTTTTAGCATCTTTTCATCTTTTTGTAGCATTCCTCGCGTGACAGAGGACATATATGAACGAGTTTAAAATTAAAATGGAGTTTCTAAGTATTTCTTAGAAAATTGCAGACAAATAGATCCATTAACGTTTCCATTTTTTTGTCGTTTGAGCTGCCTCAAAACTGTACAGCTGGGTTAGCTGCTATGCTAATGTTAGCTTGGGGTTATGAGTGGTTTAAGCTAGCAGGAGAGATTGTAAGCAAGGGAATTCTGGGAAATTAGCTGAGGCTAGCTTCTACACCTGACCTCAATTCAACTCAAAGGTGAATTTCTAATGAATTCCTACAGAAAATACGTCTTAAAAACTATCATAGGCTTTTTGATTTACAGTATAGAATTTACTTTGGCTTAAAACTGTAAGAATCAAGAATTTGAGGAAGTGCTGATCTCAGCACGTTGCCATCATAAATGGAGTTTTCCGTTCCATCAACCCCTTAATGAGTCAGATATCAAAAATAAGATGTTTATCTCCGCTCTAAACCAGCAGCAGTCGCTACAGGGAGCAGTCTTAAGGTCTTGACTCTGCTTTGTTCCTTAGTTTGGTCTAACAAGAGGAGCACAAAAGCTTTAATCCTTTAATATTTACATAAAGTTTATGCTTTTGTGTAAATTATGAACTCTTTTTATTTAGATATCATAACTTCCAGTTACTCTACACTGCAGTTTATTGATTGGATCAATTCAAGGAAACTGAACACTTTCTTCGAGGTCGGTATTCATTAGCAGAGAGCAGGAAACCCACAGGATTTGAATCGATCCGCCCACTACTGAGCACAAAATCTGAAGCTCCCACTTATGCTAAATCTTCATCCTCACGGATGTATTCAGATGTGTTGAAACAGTGACCGCTCCACTTCTCCCTTCTCTCCACTCACGTTGATTTCGTCTGTTTAGTTGTGTTGTCATGTTCTGTTCTCGCTCTTGACACCTAATTAGTGAAGTGAAGCTGGTAAACAACAACACAGGCATGAATAAATGTTCTGTCTGCTGATTTTTTTATAATGTTTTTATTGTTTCTTTTTGTTTTCTTCATTATTAATGAGAAATGTTCAGTGTTTGTTGAAGATTTAACTGCTCATTTAAAAAAAAATCAAACAAATACAACAAAATAAATCAAGAATACACTGTTTTAGCTCTGTCAAATACTGCTGCAAAACCTGTAAAAGAGGTTAGTGGATAACTGTGGTCAGTTCTCACTCACATTGAGAAAAAAGATCTTCAGCTGAAATTACTTAAGAACTGTACATGTTGTTCTTTTGTGTTGGGAGAATTTTCTTTATGGGTCTTTTATTTTGAAAGTTTGTGGATCCTACACTGAGGCATATTCTAAAGTTCTTTGTGGCTTCATGCACACATGGTACTGCAAATATTTCACACTCTGTTTTAGTTTTAAGTTGAGAAATGTTTTTATTATGTATAGCGTATTGTGGTAGGAAAGTGCTTTATAAATAAAGGTTGATTTAATTTGATTTTGAATAGTATACATCTGTTTTTTTTAAGTATTAGGCTGTATAATATATCTCTTCTAAAAGTCCTCATCATTTTTAAATCAAATGACAACATCATCACTATTAAATGTAATTAAATTAATATAAAATCTTCTTTGCTTCTTGGAAAACATGTTTAAACAAGTAAATAAACAAGAAAAGTTCAAACTTGATTCCATGATTTTCTTTTTTTTTCTCTCTACAAATGTTCACATGAATCCTGTAATCCGCAGCTCGAATTTCACATAGTAAAATTTAAAAAGCAAGAAATCTAAAACTACAATTTTTTAAATGCTTAGTTTCTTCTGTTGGTTTGTTGAACTGATGTTAACCACCCAGTTTATGTGTCTGTGTTCAGTTTGTGGAGACCATCAGCAGTAAGCAGACGGAGCTGGACACTTTCATCGCTGAGGGATACAAGACAGCCTTGTCGGAGGAGCGCCGCAGATACTGCTTCCTTGTTGATCGACAGTGTGCTGTGGCCAAGAACAGCAGTGCCTACCACGGCAAGGCAAGTCCCCCAAAACACAATAACACATAATACACAATTCTTTTGGTTTGTAGTTAGCACCTCAACCTCTAAGGACCTGACATCCATCCAAATGTGTGGACGTCACATTTTAAGTTATATTACAATAGTTACTTCTGCTTAACTGGGATCCCTTGACTACATGTGTAGAAGGTAGCTTAGGTTCACCATAAAAGAAAAAAGAATAATATATGTGAATAAAGTAGTTAAAGTATAAAGAAAAAGTCAAAAATTTAAGACTAACGTTTTTAAAATTCTGAGAAGTACGTCAACATTTTAAGAAAATAAATTTGTAAAATTATGAGAAAAAAATAAAAAATTAATGAGAAAACTTGAAAAACTAGGGAAAAAGTAAAAAATTAAGAAGAATAATCTTGTAAGTGTGAGAAAAAAGTTTAAAAAAATAATAAGAATAAACTCATAAAAGTATGAGGAAAAAGTAAAGAATTTATAAGACTAAAGTTATTAAATTATGAGAAAACAGTCAGAAATTTAAAGAAATAAGTCTTAAAATCATGAGACAAAAAAATTAAAAAAATACAAGATTAAAGTTGTAGAATTATGAAGAAAAAGTCAACATTTTAAGAAAATAAAATTGTAAAATCATGAGGAAAAAAAGTCATAATTTTATACATTCTGATATATTTTTAGTGGTCTAATACTTGATTTGTTAAAATATTATTTCCTAATTTGAAAAACCAATCCTGATGTATATTCGTTCTGGTTATGAGTCCTTTTTTATGCTGTTGTTGCTTTTTTTTTTTATATAAAAAGTTTTTTTGGCTCTAAATTATAATCTCGTAAATTCTATAATTTATGAAATTATGATTTTTTTTACTCAAACTCTGCAAGTTTATTCTCTTTTTTTTTTTCTCGTAATATTACAACTTTTTTTCTTTATTCTCATATGTTTCTTTATTGTTATGGTGGCCCTAATACTACCTTAATGCCTCAAAATAATGACAAAGCCCCTTTGATCAATGAGATCAATGAGGCCGCAGTGTTCAGTTTATACCGAAACAAACTCTTGAATAAAACATGTCAAACTTATCACGCTCACCTTCTGCAGTCACTCTCATGATATAATATTGCTTTTTTTCATTTATAAACCCCTTGTAACCACGTAGCAGATGTTTTCCAGCTGTCAACCAGGGACCCCCTGGGTATAAGAACCAATTTGACATTTCTGTAAAGAAAAAAAAACAAAACAACACAGAAATAAAATACTTTCCAATATCCAGGACTAATATAAAAGGTCACTTTTTCAAGTTGCTGCTGACATTTGAGGATAAAGTTTGAGTTCAAGCTGAATTTCTCCTCGTATCGAGTAATCAAAGCTAGGACGGCTTCAATAAAGCTGGATTCTGAGCATTAACAATGCTGGTGTTTGTTGTGTATGTGGGCGTGGATGCTCCAAATATATGGCCAAGAATCTAACATTTATGCTTAATGGAGGACATCAGTCACCTGGGATTACTGGTGGGTGAGAACTGCCAGCCTGAAGACGTGGCGGGAGGAGAGTGCTGTGCGTTCGTATCGACTGTGCTGTCGCTGTTTTTTTTTTTTTTCTTTTTATCTTCAAACATAGAAGTCTGGTCATTAATCAGGCTGGGGGTGTGTGGGGGACGTTTTCATCTTCAGCAAACTGAAGAACCCTCTTCCAGAGGGTTCAGAGTGAGTGTTTGCCTGTGTGCATGAGAATTACAGAAGGAAAGGAGAGCTTGAAACAAGTTCATGTTTAACTCAAGAAATGGAACTGTTTGCTTTTGAAAAATAAATAAAGGGAAGTCTGGTAAACATGAAAAGCTAATGCTATACTACTGTGTGCTTTAATGAGCACCTTGTATGTCTGATTCTCTGCTTCTAGTGTGCAGCACATAATCTGAAATGCACAAATGACAGGAATTAGTTTTTTTGTTTTTTTTTTAAATAACATTTTTTCATCATCCTCTTCTCCTCTTGTTTTCAGGGTAAGGATCTTTTAACCCAGAAGATCCCAGTGTGGCAACAGGCCTGCTCAGACCCCAACAAGCTGCCAGACAGGGCCGTTCTGTTGGCCCAGCAGATGGGCTCTGCTGCGCTCGCGGGCACAAGTCCCCTCCACTCTTCCAAATCCAACCTGGTCATCTCAGACCCCATCCCCGGGGCCCAGCCTCTTCCTGTTCCACCAGAACTGGCCGTCTTCATGGGAAGCGGCCTGGGACATGCAGGGGTAAATAGTCCACCCAAGTAGACTAAATATACCCAAAATGTCGACCACATTAATCCCTGTTTGCCTGCTTCTGACAGAGGCTGATGGGTCCAGATGGGATGTCCATGGTCAACGGGACAACAGGAGTCCACGGAGATGAGTACTGGACGGACGGGGGGACGATGTCCGTGTCTGCAGTTAGGCCTTCGTCCCCTCAGACCCAACCCCCGGGTCAGCCCCAGGCTCAGCCTCAGAGACAGGTCAGCGACGTCTACTCCAACACTCTGCCTGTCCGCAGGCCCGCCCCCGCCAAGAACAAAAACCCAGTGGGTAAGAACATCTCATGGAGTGTTTATAAGAACATGAGGTTATGACTTTTCATTAAAAATTCCTGGAGTTAATCGTTACAATTCCCACAGGAGAGACGAGGACCCTGCCAAGGTCCAGCTCCATGGCAGCGGGACTGGAGAAGAACGGCCGCTCCCGCGTTCAGGCCATCTTCTCCCATGCTGCAGGCGATAACAGCACTCTGCTCAGTTTCTCCGAGGGAGATGTCATCACCCTGCTAGTGCCTGAAGCCCGCGACGGCTGGCACTATGGAGAGAATGAGAAAAACAAGATGTACGCTGATATTTACTCTGATTTTTTTGTGTTCTCTGTCCTGCACTGTTGCATGAATTGCCACTTTCAGTGCAGCAAATCCTCAGGAAGGTCTGCTCTTTTCTCAGGCGTGGATGGTTCCCGTTCTCCTACACGCGCGTGCTGCCTGAAAGTGACGGCGACAAGCTCAGAGTGAAGTATGTGGCGCTTTAGCCAATCAATAAACGACCCAAAACGGGCGCACGTCTGCAACTGTGATTTCTTTTTCCTTTTCCAGCCTGCACCATGGGAAGAGCAGCAGCACGGGGAACCTGTTAGAGAGCGATCCATCAGTGCCCACACCTGACTACGGCCTGACTGCCCGACTGCTGGCACAGAGCCTCGCACAGACCCGCCCACGCCCATACAGCATGGCAGGCTTTGCCCCTCAGGTAGTACTCCATGTAACATTCACAAACTGTTCTTGCTCTGCACTTGTAACTCTTGTTAAGTTAATTTGCAGCCCCCATTTGATTTAGTGCTGTGTTGCATAATTGCATATGAGTAATCAGGCTGTAACAGTTTTTTTTAATCATTTTTTGCTGCCACCTAGTGGTCTAAACGAAGTATAGCAGGCAATATTAAACCACTTTTTTTTCTTTTTTTTTTATTGTAGCCTGCTGTGGAGGATTACGACGGCCGCTTTGCAACAAGGTATGTGACTTCTCACTTTTATAAAAAGTAGTATGTCAAAAATAATAAAATACCTAAAGGTTTCTGCTTAAATAAAAGGCACTGGGATATCTAAAGCAGGAAAATTGCTCAATTGGAGACTCGTTTCTCCACTTTAATGCTACTTTAATTACTTTTAATTCGATCTAATTTACATTTTCCAAAATTTGGAGTGGATCTTACGAATTACTTCATCTTTTCAGCCTGCTTTTGAAAACCTAATTGTCTGAAATTGCAGTATAATGACGCTGCAGCTGCAGGACTAGATCCATTTGGGATCATTTTTATCCTGATAAAACAGGAACAAAATGAGGAATAGTGTAAATTTTTGATTTTTCTTTTTTCTCTTTAGTTAATTTGAGGCTGTAGTCAGCCATGACTGTTTTTATGTTTACAGACTTGAGCAAAACAGTCTATCAAACAGCAGATTGGCCTGTAACTCGTATTTATTAACCCTTTAACACCTAAGCCTCAAAATGTCTTTTTTTGACTATGAAAGGGTCAGTAAATCTCCTTCAAATGTTTGCTTTTTGCTTCTTTTCCTAGACGACATTGAATTTTTATTCAATTTAATAGTGTTATGACAATCTAAAATGTAAAAATGTGATTTTTAGAGTTTTTAGTGAGAAAAACGGTGCAAATAACCACGAACCAACAGGTTTTGATTGTTAAAAGTTTAAATTGGTCCAGTGTCAAACTATTTACAAAAACATTTCTGTATCTTACGCTCTAAATGTGCAAAAAAACACTGCATAAAATGCAAAATATCTACAGGCATTTTTGGTCACAGAGGGCAATTCTGTGTTCTTTGGCACCTCAAAGACCTCAGTGATGCTGCCAATGACGGTCACACGTGTGAGATTACCGTGATGACACAATATTGACAATAAAGCGCAAATAGAGCAAATCGCTTAGGAATTACCATAATGGTAATGCATGTTTGGTGTTAAAGGGTTAAGAAATATATATTTTAATTTCTTAAGTGTTGCTCAAAAATCATAATTTTTAGCTTTTCCTTTCATTTAACATTTATACATGTATTTATACAATTTAAGTACACACTTTTTTTTACCTTTTGTTAACTGATTCATTTTGAATGGCTGGTATTGATATATTTAAGCAGTTTATCATCATCTGCATTGCACAGTGCTTGCTTTGAACATTTTTATTTCTTTTTTCTTTGCTCCTCTCTCTGTCACTCCTCAAAACTTACTTTTGTTTTTGCCGTTTAGCAGGATCATGATAAATTCATGTGATTTTCTCAGGGGGGTGTGGGAGGCTCAGGTTAGCACTGATGCTGTCCAGTCAGGAATCCTTTTTACACATGCATATATTTGTGTGAGGGATGGAATAATGTCCTGGAGTGAGTGTGTGTGTGTGTGTGTGTGTGTGTTTGTGTCGTGGTTTGGTGTGTTGTGACAGTAGACATCATGCTGACGTCGTCCCAGTCATCACTGTCAGCCTGGGGCTTGGGCCAACACTGAGAAGCTGTTGCTCTTGTCTGCTCTAAATGTGTTTTTTTTTTTTATTTTTTTTTTTTTGTGCAATCATTTTGAAGCAACACTGTTCTGCAGGGTGTTGATTAAATAAACTCCTCATCAACTGCAGCTGTTTTTCCGCCTTTTGGGGCCAAACTGAGACTTAAAGGTTCATGCTCTAACTTCCAACCACTTTGTATCTGAATGAAATGAAAATGGAAAGTCCTACCGTTCTGATTTTCGGCAGGTGCGTTTGGAGTTTGCAGGCGGGGCGACGTAGATTTTCCGACCCCGCCTGCACTTCTCCTAAACTCCCCTCTGCCTCCCTGTGCCTGTCTTGTCTTCCTTCATTTCTCTCTGAGTGTGTCCGACCTGGCAAGCTTCCTTCTCTCTTTGTTCCACAGTGACAGTCCTGATGGCAAATTGATTTCGACTGTGTGAGAACAGACTTACAGACAGAGTCAGACAGCTCCGGATAGCACAGGGGCCTCTCCCCACCCACCTACCCACCCGTCTTTCCTTAGCCTCCCCCCTCTGTCCCAACTCTTCTCCTTGTGCCTCCACTCACTTCTCCAAATGGAAGAGGCCAGTTTCATCCCTCCTTTCTGTCCTCTCTTCCTCCCCGGGTCCCTACTTTCTCCTCTTCTCCTTCCTGGGGGCTGCTGCTGGTGGCGTCGGTGTGGACAGTAGCGGTTGGTGGTTGGAGGATTGCATTGAGCGGGAGAGCCAGAGCGGGGCCTACCTGCTCAGCATGCAGCGATATGGACTTTGAATCCTCTTTCTGATCACAGTCCCCCCCCATCACGGACTGATCTATGAAGAGACTGCCTTTGCTACTGCTCGTCTTTCATGCATGTACATGGTTGTGTCATTTTGTCCAAACTAAAAAGACATGTTCATGTACTGTACAAGTGCCAAAAGACTTCAGTGTCATTGTGACTGAATGGCCTTTCTCAAGCACACGTGGGCCCAAATGTTATTGAGGTCGCGCCCAACAGACCTGTTTGAAAAGCTTTGTTCCAACTGGAGCTGTGCTGCAGCTTATGTTTTTGTTCCCACGGATCCCATGAAGTCCTACTGTGCTTCCTCGTGTCAGTGCTCAACTTCTGTCCAGAGAGGGTGTCATTCAGTATTTGCCTTACTTTCATTTATTTTATTTATTGTTCCTATTCAACTCAAATGATGTGCAATGAAGCCGACTTTCAGAGTTATACAGTATTTATGGATATCTATATAAATTGCTTCAGTCAGCCAGTCCACAAATTTAAACATTTGTTGAAGAACCCTCAGTTAGTCTGTCCACATGTTTTTTGGGGTTTTTTAATTTTATTTTGCCATTTCTGGCTGAACTTGCTGCTGGATTTTAATTTTTTTTTTCTAATTACTTCAAATAATCTGCATTTTTGTTCTTTTATATATATTTTTTTCTTGACGCTTTCTCCAGAAAACTTTTTGTTCAGCTGAAATTTGAACCACAGCTTTTGCAGCTAACTGTGTTATTTATGATTGTAATCCCTGAGTGATCCTGTAGTTTTTATTTATTTATCTATTTATTTAATTTTGGTCCTTTTTTTTCCTTTTAGAAAAAAAGGGAAAAAAGAATAATAATCTAAAACACTGTTTTTCTTTGTAAAAAAAAATAAATAAATATTTCCAGAAATGATGAAAACCTGCTGATTAGTTGAAAATGTTTATCTTATGCATGCCGTGGAGGAAAACCAGAAAATGTGATGCTAAAAATGACTTTGAATGTATGGTGACTTTTTACAAAGGTACTCTAAATAAAACTTATATCTATATATTAATAAACAGTCTGGTCTGACGAGAAATCTGTTCTGCCAGTTAAGTGGCATCCTAATTTTGTATTTATTTTTCATTTTTTGTGCTAAATGTTGTCACCTTTCGTGAATCGTTTAAAGCTTCAGTGATGTGTGTTGCATGGCATCTCTGCTCATGGTGTGTGCGCTGCGTTTGATAGTGTGTGAAAGTGTGTGATGATGTTGTTGGTGTATTTTGCCTGCCTCCGTTTTATTTTTTTTATATATATTTAGATATATTTTAGATTTTTACAAAAATACATTTTTAAATTTAGCATTAATAGTGTGGTTTATCATTTAATGTGGCATGATGAGCATGAATGCACTCCATTTTTGCATCCTTCTTTTAACTGAAACAAATGTCACACAAAAAGTGACTGCCTGCCTGCCTGCCTGCATGATCCGAGGTATGAACCATTGAAACCCAAAGGTTCTCTTTACCTTCCAGTTTGGGTCCAGAGTTGTCCAGGTTCTGAGAGAACAGGACCTCCGTAAGTCACCCGTTTCCATTGCCTGTCAGCCAATCAGTTGCTTCCTCCCTCCTCCTTCGATCTCTTCTCACTGGCTGTTTGGCTGCTGAGATTCTTTCCGATCCAGCAGGCCTTGAAGCTTTGCTTTTTTTCCCCCTTTTGCAACCAAATTATGCAGAAAGTAGTCTAACACCGCATGCCGATTTCAAATTTGCTAGCATTTTTGCTTGCTCACTCCTCGACTCACTGCAAGGACCTAAGAGGGCACATGACTTGGGTGTGGTGACATTACTGACTGTCTGTTTCGTCTCACGTTCTCTCTAATTATAAGTGTTCCCCGTCTCACCCCTCCTCTCCCCGCAGTGACCGCTCCCTGGAGGTCTTCCTCCGGCCGACCTTTTCCGACGGCGGATCTGCTCCCATCTACTACTAGCAGCCTGCTGTTTCTCCCCATTTTTTTATTTTTTTCTCTCATGCTTATAATATCAAAGCTGCCACTGTTTTGATCAATCACATAAGAATCCAGAGGTGTGAAAGTATTCTCCGGAAATGTTCAAAAATGACTATAATTTACAACCTTCGAATGTTTCCGCTGACTCATTAAAGCACGGCTTTAGATTTTAGTAGAACAGGCCACCTAGGGATAAGTATTGGCTAGGAAGTTTATACACTGATGCCGTCACTTAGTTTCTGTTTGGGGATTAGGTTTTTTAAATTCCTCTTTTTCCACTTTATAGTTATTTATAAAGTGCAAAGGCACATTCTTATTTTATTTTATCTTTTTCGGTTAAGATCTGAGGTAAGACTAGCTGTAAGTGCATCACTGTGATGGCAAAACAAGAGAACGGAGCTCAAAAAGGACAATTTAAGTGATTTCTCTTTTAAGTTTTATATTTACTAGTTGTGATACAGTAAACCCAGATTGAAATGTGGGAACTGTGCCTTCAACTTTCTTTTTTCTTTTACACATTTCTTCTGTAAACCAGTTTATGGGATTATGCCACTTAGTTCTTCTTGTGTTTTTGTAATAGATATGACTACGGGATTATTTCACTGTAAATTCAGTTATTTGCTTTAGCTTGAGTGAGCTTCATGACAGCGCCACCTACAGGAGATAGACAAGAATGTTTTTTTGAATTTTGACTCTTAGATTTGAACTTCTGCAATAATTTAAGCTGCAAGAAGGAAAGGCTTACACTGCGGGCCTTTCATTTTTTTGTTTAATATTTAGCTATCAGGGCGTGGTAGTGTATCAAATAAGTGTTACTGCAGCTTCTTATCATTTATTCTCAGTATTATGCGACACATTCATCTGCGATCAGACTCACTTCTGTTTGGTGGAAAGCCAAATGTTAGTGACGGGGAAAAGTGGCATCACAAAAAGGTCTTTCTGTTGTTTTTTAGTTGCATCATGACAAAATTTTTTTTTTTTTTACTTTTTTATAGCTCTTATCTTCTCCTCGCCTTCGTCCCTGTTTGTATAATATCTGTACTGTACAGAAATTATATATAAATTATCTTGTCAAAATAAAAAAATAATTAAAAAAATCACAAATTTCACGACGTTAAGATTTTACTTTGTCATACAATAATTGCAAGTCATTAACGACACAAAAAAAAGACAAAGTTGGACATTTACATATAAAGATGCATGTATGTATATAATTCTTTATTTGATTTTAGGAGGTTGATGGTACAGGAGCCATGAGTGATACATAAATAAAAACAGCAATGATGCTTCTGGTGCAAAGATCTGCCCACCTGACCCATCCAAAGGCGTCTGGCACTCGAACTCTTAAATGGCTCATGTGAGAGTTGGCCGTATCTTTTTTTTTTTAGACATGCATACAAAAATACTGACTGTGTTTTCTCGTCTTGCACAACTTAAGAGGCAAAGGTGAATGGGAAAGGCGTTGGCACTTAGCGAGACAGAGGATAGAATGAAGGGGGTGTAGCTGATGCAGAAGTGATGAAAATCAAGCTACACTTTGATATTTTTGTGTCTACATGTCTGAGTTGTGTGTTCAAAACTGTGGTGAGGTATAAGATTTAGTAGAAATAACATATTTCTATTGAAAAAGTTATTTCTTCTGCAATTATGTCTTAACATCTGGACAAATATGGGCAACCTTACTTTATTCCAGAAGATAAAGATGACACAAGGCTGGGAAAAAAAAGTGCTCTATAGTCCACATTTAGGGGTGGATGTGTTTGGGAACTTCTGGATTTGAGTCCAACAAATTCTAACTTCCAACTCGTCATGTGTGGACGTATGGTTTGGGTCCCCTCTGTGCCACTTTTTGGCATTTTGGGGGTCCCCAATTCGTTGTTTATTAACATTCTGGCTGTTCCCATTAAATTGGGCACCCTACCCCTGTGCAATGGGACCGTAACCAGTCCGATTGCTGCTTGGAATTGGACCACAGGCGCTAATTAACCCTACTTAACCTGGTATCTGTTCCGCGCCCCATACCATGTCCCGAGGTTTGGGGACCTGTGATTAAAGTCTGTGGCCCTCGGACCAGTACCAGTTTGTGGTCCGTAGGTTGGGGACCCCTGATTTAATGGGAACAGCCATCATGTCTAAAAACGACCTCAAAACGTCAAGTGGCGCAGAGGGGGCCCAAACCATACGTCTATACATGACGAGTTGGGAGTGAGAATGAATAGCACAACAAATATCTAAATGACTTGGATTATGAGTTCTAGCTGTGACCAGCATCAGCCCCGACTGTCGGGTGTTGTCTCCTCTCAGACCTCTTTTACCCGACCGTCATCAACCACCGCCTTCCTCTTCTGGCAACATAGTCGGAAAAAGCAAGAAAACGAAGCCTGTCGTTTCACATTCCCCAAACCTTTCATTTTAGATTTTTGTTTTTTTTTTAATATATAGATTGCATATAAGAAAAGAAAAATAAGGCCGCCCCATGAAATGTCTTGCATGTCTTACAGTGTCATGTTAAAACAAATGTTTACGATTTGACTTAATGGGGATTTATATCTCGGTTTCCAGCAGCTATTGTTCACAACAAAAAAACAGTGTGTGCAAATTATTTCACTACAATATGAGGCACTGTCTCATAAAAAATGACTCTGGAATAGATGCTCTACAGAAAAATAAAACATCTACCCGGGGTTGCACAGTGCTGTGACGCTTCCGATCTCGGCTCAAGTCTCCTCCGATTATTCCAGCAAAGCTCAAACGCTATAATGTGTTCTAAAGTAAGAGTCGATTTGATGGGTCATCAGACTGTGTGGTTGTCCTGGGGTTTTCATCCTAACCGTTGATGGTGGGGTTTGTTCCGTGCACATGGCCCTGTACAAAATATGTGGAAAAACATCTAAAAGTAATGATGCTGCTTTAGTCAGGTGCCAGTCGCCTAACCAGCATCGCAGCACGCTCAGTTTTTCATCTCGTCCTGACTGTTTCCTGTTGGACAAAAAAGATTGAAAATTAAAACTTATCAATACTGTCAAACTCTAAGCACAAATAATACTTTTAATTTGATTATCCTTAATCGGAAGTGGCGGAGTGTGGCAGTTATTTCCGCAGACCTGCTGCCGAGCTCGCGTGCTGGTCGAACACGTGAGTGATGGAGAATCGAGACCCCATGAAGCGGTTAAGTGTCACTGCAGCGGGTTTAGGAGCCTCGGGGCTGCTGGCGATCGATGAGGCTGCGGGGTCGGGCTCAGGGTCGCTAGGGGGTGAAGATGGACTGCTCTCAAAGCTCTCTTCATTTTCCCATGTACAACTCCCACCTGAGTGTGTGCAGAAGGTTAAGACACTCAATGATAAAGGAACCCGGATTACAGTTGCTAGATTTTGGTTTCCTCACCGTCATCAGAATTTATTTCTTTAGAAACACAGAAAGATTCGCAGAGCTCTGGATCGAGCTCCGACTCCGAGGATTCCTGTTGACCTTCCTCTGCGTCTGAGGAAAGGGAAAAGTCAGCCAGCTCTCCAGTGGGACTCTCCTGGAAGTCACGGAAAAGGGTTAAAACATCATTTAAGGGTACAGCATTCTCAAGTTAAATCTATCCTACCTGGTCAAAAAGATACACGGTCACATCATCAAAAAAGGACACGGCTTTCTTCTTCCTCTCCAGCTCGTCGCAGAAGGATTGCGTCAGCAGCGTGGGCATCTTCAGGAGGCTGCGGAGGTGTCTCGCCCGGCTGCAGTCACTTACCACCACCGGCACTGTGCTGAAATCCTCCTCGCTCTCCTCGCTGTCTTCATCTTGGATATTGTACGTTCTCAGCTCTTCGTCAGACTCGCTGTCGTCGCTGTCTTCTTCATCTTCCCCCACCTCCAGAGGAGCTCTCACGTCTTCTCCGCAAAGCTCCAATAAGGACGAGGACGTGGAGAGGTCGTGGGGGCCGTTGGTCTCTTCGTACAGGCTGTCGCATTCCTCTGCATCTATGTCCTCAAAGTCCTCCTCGTTTATTCTCGCACACTCCCTTGTGTCGTCAGCCTCGTCGCTGGCATGATTGTAATCGGACAGCTCCTCCTCCTCTGTGGATCCCTCACCGGTTTCACGGGGATTCTTTTTGCAATCGTTTGTTGTGCACCCAGATGACTGGTCAGCGGAGCAGTTCTCTTCATCGGGATTTGCTGAGGAGTTCTGGGCAGACGAAGAATTGTCTGAGCCGACGCAGGAACTGAGCTCTGAGGCTGGCTCGTCCCCTGAATGCTCGCTCTCCAAGCCCAGATCATCATCTGCAGGCGCAGACTCTTTGGTCAGACACCCGCCCATCTGTGGAGGAAATGGTGACAGCATGGACAACCCAGGGGCGGGAAAAGAGTAGGGTGAAGGACAGTCAGCCTCTGAGAGATTCACCACAACACAACTTTTGACGTCCCTCAGATTTGTTACATTTTTGCCACTGACGTGCTTTTCAGCAGGAAGCTCTCCTGAAAAGCTTTCAGCAGGACTGGAATGCTTTCTTGGAATGCCTTCCTCGTGAGGACTCTTCTCACACTCCGCATCATAATCAGAAAAATAAGCTGAGTCCCTGCATGGGTTTTTGCCAGCCATGCCTTTCACATGCATCTGTGAGGTGCTTATAGATGTGCAGACATATTGTCCTGAACCCACCTGCTGCAGGACTGCAGGGTCTCCACCCAGGATGGGGCTCATCTCACCACCGAGCTCTTTAAAGATAAACTCTGGCGATTCGTTGTTCTCGGTGTCGTAGCCGCTGTCCAGAGATTTGGGGAAAATGGGGTTGCCAAACGGATCGGGGCTGAACGTCTGGTCGTAAGAGCTTCCCATGGATGACAGAGGGTTAATGGTGTCCACCGAATCAGGACTTCTCTCCGGATTCTTCTTCGGCGTCAGCTCCTCCTCCTCCTCCATCTCAGCATAGTCGAGGTTAAAGTCGGCAAAGATCCCTGATGTAATGTCGGCGAGGTCGTCTTCACTGCAATCCCCAAGCTCGACCATGCAGCTGCTGGAGTTTCTGACCCCGAACGCTCTGCTACTGTCAGATTCACCCACAGATAGCCCAGCTGGAACCACCTCCCAAAGGTTCCCCCTCCTGTTTGACAAAACCTCCGCTTTATCACTGGGATGTTTCATCAACGACTTCAGAAAGCTTTCCTCAGGTCTCATCTCAGAGTACATCCTCTCTCGATTAAGCAGTGATTGTGTTTTATATTCCCCCTCCAGTTGCTCTGGACTCCTGGAATTCTCACTTTGCAAGAGATCTACATTTAAACACCTTTCCACTCGAGTAGCTTCCTCTTCTTTGTGGCACAAGTGAATATATGAGCCGATTCCAGCAGCTTTACAAGAGTCCCCTCTGTTCTCCGTTGGAGCAAACGGCTTGGAGTTGTGGAAGGTTTTTGTGGTGGCCTTGGTTAGAGACCAGAGTTCTGTTGAGTTCGATTGAAAGTTCAGGTAGCTGTCGTATCCACTGCCACTCTGCCGGCTGTCGAAGCTCAGGCTGTTGTTGTTGGCGGAGTGGTTTGAGATCCAGTTAGTGGCCTCTGCTTCAGAGAATAAGTCGTCCTCCGTCTCTCCGCTTCGCCGACGACCCAACAGCAGCCCGTCTCCCGTTTCCACATCAATGCGGGGAACGACAGGCAGGGTCTTTCTGAGAGTCATATCAACGCTTGTTTCGTTAATCGAGCAACAACCCGAGCTCCGTTCAAGGTAGGGATCACAGAAACCTAAGCTGGGGCTGCTAACTGCTTGTGATAGACTTCGAGGATTTTCCAATCGACTCTCTGATTGGTCAAAGTTTGAGTCGTACGGTACGTCCAGACAGGACTGGCAGCGTGTTTTGTTCACTATGCGTTTAGAGTGGAAAGTTTCACTGCAGCTGGGAGAGAGACAAGTATCAGACTGGCTTAAGCTTATAGGACTGGTGCTGGTTAGACGTTTAGGCTGCACGGCGGGGCTTAAATCAGAATCATAAGCATTCGATTCTGTGTTTTCAGCAGTGGACCAATACGATTGTGGCATGGATGAATTCCTGGTGGATAACCTGCAGTTGATGGTTTCGGGTCCGGGGCTGTTGTCTAGCTTCATGTTGCACTGCATGGGCTCCTCTATGCGAATGTAGTACTCGCTGCTGACTGAGGGGCTGTGAGCACTCAACACTGGAACCACAGCCGTGTGTTCGGCTTTATAGTACGGAGGGGAAATGCTTTCAGTCCCGCAGCCCTCTGAGGGGCGCCCCCCGCTTGAATAGTAAATATCCTGGTAGTGCGGGTTCCCCTGGCCCAGTGGGCCGCTGGTGTATGAGGAGCAGTAGGGCTGTTCGCTGCGGGCCTGCTCCCACTTGTACTCAAAGTTTAGACCATGGCTTGTTTCTGTGACCGTCAGCAGATCGTCCCCGGTGTCGGATGGAAAGCTGTCGGAGAAGCCCTCCAGGAGGGGGAAGGAGGACGAGGCAGAGGAGGCCAGCTCCACTGCTTGGGTTTGCTCTGCGATGGGAACCCCAGCAGATGCAGATTTGGGGGTGAGCACTGGGGTTGTGGACGCAGCTGTGTGGGAGGGGCTGCACAGCAAGTTGGGTTTCAGAGCATTCCAGCGTAGCTCAAAGTCTTCCTCGGCTTCGCTGGAGCCTTTGGCACACAAGTACGTCACCAGGAGATGCACCTCCTCGCTGCTGGGCCTGAGCTCCGGCTGCAGCCAGCAGAACTGCAGAACCTCGTACCTAAAACAGAAAAAAGCCACAAAAATCTAGTCACCACTCAATAGATGTTGACATAAATCGGTTAAATAATGACTTCAGGTACACAAATGTTTGTCTTCAAAATAAAATATGGATAAGGCTTCATCAGTTTGTTTTTGAGAGGATGAGTAAAGCACGTCTCACCAGCGGTCAGATAGAGGGAGCTCAAGCTGAGGTTTGGGTAGTTTAAGCTGCTGCTCTTTCACAGCGTAAGTCAACACCTGTCTGTCAGAATACTGTCTGAACGGCTGGTTTCCGAGCTCAAACAGCTCCCACAAAGTCACCCCTAATGACCTGCAACAAGAAAAAAAACAGTTGGCATGTTAACAAACCAAAAAGCAGCAGAATTGGTTTTTTAATGAGGTTTTCCATGACTGTTTACCATATATTACTACTTTTGGTTTGATCCACGACCAGCAGGTTTCCATGGACCTCATCGATGAGCTCTGGTGCGATCCAGCGCAGCGGCACCCATATTTGGTCTTGTGTTATGTAATAGTCATCCTACAGGAGCCGCCATAAAACTGAATGTTAATACTCGAAGGAATCATGGAAAGTAATTCAATACTTCTCACAGGCACACCTTGAATCGGCTGTGGGAAAGTCCGTAGTCTCCGATCTTCACGGACATTTCTGAGGTGAGCAGACAGTTTCGCAGGGCCAGGTCACTTTGATTATAAAAAAAGGAACAAATCTTAGATTAAAGGTTGTTAACTTTTGGTAAAGATAAAAATGTCATAAAATGCCAATTTGTGTTGTTTATAAAGAAATGTCAATTAAAAGCTTCCAATTACATTTGATCCCATTTTATTTGCTTAATAAATAAAAAAATATTTTAAGCTTAATAAAATAGTTATAAATACTGTTAATAAATATCTATTCTATTTATGTATAGCAAGATAAATCAAAGTTTTATCTGAAAAGTTATTCCTGTACCATGAAGATTTGCGACCACCATATCTGTCAATAAATACTGTTCTATGACAGAAAAAAAGCTAATTTTTAATCTAGAATTAAAGCAAAAAGTGAAGAAGTTGGCCAAAGATCAGACGACTGGACTGTGTGAAAGGGGCTCGCCCCCGGCAACAAAATCACTGATGCTGGAGTCTGCGTTCAAACACTCGGGCAGCACCAGGATGTTGTTTCTGGGAGCAGCCATAAGGGGGCACACCGAACACTTGAGTGGATGCCTCTCTCAATCACATTAAAGGGAGCAGAGCAGGCTGATGCAATGCACCTGTGGATAAAGTTGTTCTTGTGGAGATGCAGAAGCCCTGAAGCAATGTCACACGCCATCCTCTGAAGGATCAAAGTGTCGGGAGTTTCAGAATCGGCAGCCTGGCAGCTGCGGAGGTACGTTTTCAGATCACCCTGACGGGAAGAAAGGATGTGTGAGTCGCTGTGATCTGCACACACACATACACACACAGCAGCAAATCTGATATGAGGAGGAGAATAGTGAGGATTGTTTCCCACCAGAGGGCAAAACTCCATGACCAGCAGATAAGGAGTGACTTCCAAACACTGGGAGAGGCATTGGAGGAGGGCAGGATGCTGGAGCGTTCTGGAGGAGCAGTCATTTGGGTAATATTGCGTTAAAAAACACACATCATTAAAAAAAAAAAAAAAAAAGTCTGTTTCAGCGGACTCACTGGTATGGCTGGTTCTCCTCAAGAAATTGCATTTGGTCTTGGACGCTGGAGCTGGCCTTCAACTCTTTCACCACCACCTGGGTGCTGTTGAGGCCCGCACTGACTTCACCCAGCAGAACCTGCAGGATTACAACGTGAAATTAAGATTTCATGAAGTTTTTTTGCTTCATGTTCGGGGCACGTCAGAAACGTAGAAAAGGATAAAACGTCCTGCAGAACTGCACATGACATCAGACCTAAACAGTTTTAAATGTCAATTCAAAATTAAAATGGATTTTAATACCCAGTAGTTGGTGGCATTTGATTCTTTTACACATTTTAGTGCATTTTTATCATTTTATGTTTTTTTTTATTATTATTTTTGGTCTTAATTTGCCCAATTTACAATGTAATTTTTGTCTCTCTTTATTACAAAGTGCTTAATTTATGAAAAAACAAAACAGTTTGAGAACGGCGTGTTTAGGACACATGTAAAGGAATCTACTGTAAGTGAACTTCTAATCCCCTCTGGCAGAACGGACACTGACAGCAGAGGCAAAGATTTGTCTCACCACAGAGAGGCTGTCATCACATTAACCTCGCATTCCATTAAGAGTGGAAACATGTCAGACTAAAGGAAATGCATAAAACTTAAAAAAAAAAACTGACTTTAGCTTTACGTAAAAAATATCGTTTGGACTAAAAAATATGTTTTTGACAAAACAGAAATAAAAAAGTTTACCCTTCCAAACCATCCGTGTCCAATCTCCTTTAGATACAGCAGACTGTGACGACCGAGGTCTGATGATTTCAGCAGCTGGACTGAAAAGAAGCAATAAGAAGACATCATTTTAGGAAAAAAAATTCTCCTTACAAGAGAAAAGAACATCTTCTCCAACAAAATTAGCTTTTACTGAAGAGAAGTCGCACACTTCTCTTCCTTTTAAATTAAATCAAGCTGCACACCAAATAAAATACCTCCACGGATCCTCATAGTTCAAAAATCGAGGCGGTGACGATGGCGCAGGGGAGCGGCTGGCCACTCTCAGCACCATGACGGGGCCCCGAGACCCCGGCAGAGGTGGCGCTCTGGTTCAGAGTGTGAGAACGGCGGAGCCGTGGCCCTCGCTCCAGTCCCAGGCGTGAGAAAGAATCCTCAGTCACAGAGCGTGTGTGAGAGCCTCCACAGGATTTAACCCTCCAAGCCCTCCAACAGCTGAACAAGCTCACCATGCTGCCTCTCCCCATCTGAACCGAGCTCGCGCTCCAGCCGGAACATACACAAACACGCATATGGTCCTTCTGAAAGGCTTTCCAGCTGTTGCTGTCCTGCATCCTGACTCCTCTAAATCGAAGGAAACCTTTAAAATTGTCTTGAAGAGACAGAAGTTCTAGACACGCATCCTCCCTGGTGCGACCAACACGCATGATGGAAGCATGCGGTTTGAAGCACCAGCTCTATCTGCAGCTTCTAGACATCCAGTAATGACATAAGGAGCACATAATACTCCCCTGTCACCCAGGACAGCAGCATTCCTCAGCCAGACATGACACAAACGCTGCTCTGTCCCATGCAAAAGAGATCTCTGTCAGACACGCTCACCACCCCTATCTCTGACTGCCCCTCCCTGCATTTTAGGTCCTGGTGCATGCCACCACCCTTACCCCCATCTCTCCTCGTTCTGTCACAGACCCCTCACTGTATTCCACTCCTAATGCCAGTCCTCCGCTTGTGCGTTCCTCGGACGCTTCGCTCCGGCCTTATGCTCCCCCACCAGCCAGAGGGCCTAAAGCGGAGCCATTGTTCGGGTCGCTCACACGCTGTGGCGTTGTGGCTCCTGGTACGCAGACACACAAGCCTTACAGGCGCACAAAGACGTGGGCCACTGGAATGATGGGGCAGAGGTTGTCACGGCGATAGCATGCCCACACTCTTCTCCTACCACTCATGCAGAGGTTTCTTCGAATGTGAACAGAAGACGGTCTGATGCATCAAGCCTTTGTAATGTTGCTTTACATGAACAAAACAAAACTATTAGATCAATGACGGCCTGTGTGTGTCCACAACGATGTCAAATTCATGCATGATTCATAGAGAAAACAGTCACGGTTTCTGTTTATGGTTTAAATTAAAGAGGACAGGCAACTGCAAGGCCTGTTTGTTTATTGTAAACATGCTGGTGAGGACGTTTATAATTGATGGCATAGTGTTCATATGATTGAATGACGTTCCATAAAATATTGCTGAACTCCAAATTATGAGTCATCAAACACATTTTATTTATAAAAGTCTTATTACTTTATGCAGTATTTATGCACATCTAGTTTAAATCTAGAAGAGTTTGTTTGACTTTTTTTCCCTTTTTTTTATATTCACTCCCTCTGGTTACCATTTGTTTTCTCACCCTGCAACACCTGGACCAATCGGAAAAGCGTAGCAGTGAGGGACGGAGACGAGGGCCGCGATTGGCTCCCAGCTTCAGGCAACCTTGTCCAATGGCTGCTGGCGCCCGCATCCTGGGATGCTGAGCAGCAGCCTGACTGCACAGCCAGCCAGTGAGTCATGCAGGGGTGAGGCACACAGAGCACCCGGAATATAATCATGTCCCATAAATGTATGGGAACATTGTTACGATGCAGATGGAGATTACACAGCGGACACGCATTTATGGATGTGATTAAATGTTGTCACTACAGCCTAACAGAATTAAACTGCAGAAAATCAGCTTCTCATGTTAGCAACTGAGGATGTTCCACTCTGATGAAAGTGGAGCTTTTTGTATTTTAACCTGTTCTTGTGGCTTTTCTTTTTTATGATGGAGGACATATTTAAAGAAATGTTATCTTATAATTGCATTTCTGGGTATTTCTTTCTTATCATTAAAACAGACAAAAAAAGCCTTTGGAATAAGCTTGTAGAAGTTAGTTACTACGGCAAGCCGCAAAATGTATTTAACTGAATGTTGCTTACTGATATTTAGGACTGTCACCTTATCACATCAATCATGATTAATTTACTACAGACATTTTAGTGCGTAATTGTTTTAATCGTGTTAATCTTTTTTTTGTGTCGTATGGTTACTTCCTGGAGGAGCCAGGTGCGCCTAACCCGCTCATCACATGGTCATTTAAGACAAATATAAATTATTAGAACTTCAGTCCTGATATATTTTTAAGTTTAAATTGTTTTTTTTACAGAAACTGACTGTTTAATACGCAGTGCATCCCGTTGTCACGGTAACAGCTTTAGCGTGAAGCTCCGCTATTCCTCCTTTTTTTAAAAAAGGTGATCATCATGAGAAGTTAAACAAAAAGCATAATTTTAGAGGTAAAGTTCACCTCTTAGCACTTGTTTTTGTCCAGTTGATGATGCAAAAGTTTATTTACAGCAAAGTCGAAATAGTTCAATTCCTCTGCTGTGTTTCATTTCTTCCTTCTTAGATTCTCTATTTCTTTTCTGCTTTATCCCAGTCTTTAAAATTACCATATTCACCCAAATAGGTTAAAGGAAACAATAACATATCCAATGTATTTTGTACTGTCTTGCTGTTGAGATAAACTGTGAAATAAGATGTATTAAAATTAGAATTATGGTATTAATAAGAACTTCATTTTCAATATTTTTGTATTGTTCAGAAAAGTGTTCCTTTGGTTTTTCATGTGGTAAATTAGAGCACTCTGATGTTTTTTGTTGCTTTTTTTTATTATGTTATATGTTCAAGATTGAAAAAAAACGACCTGTCAGTGGAGTCAAAGTAAAGGTTGGAAGTCGCTTATAATTAAAACAAAACTTAATAAAGACACCTTTTATTCTGATTTTGTCACAAACTTAAATACGATGCCACAAAATGAGGCTTTTAACACCAATTATTGGATTAAAAAAATTGCGATTAAAATCGATTAATTAGATTAATTAATTACAGGTCACAATGAATTAATCATGCAAAAAATTTACCGCAAAAAAAAGTTATTTAAATAATTATCTACTAGTTGAAATTAGTCGTGGGGAGAATAAACATACAAAAAAATGTTTGCTAATGCACATTAAACTACATAAACTATTGATGTTTTTTTTCCTACTTAACTATGATCAATTTTAAGATAAAAAAAAGTGTAAAAAAAAAAAGAATAAATAAAATATTTATTATTTTCTCAAGAGGAGAAACACAGGAAAATAATGTTTAAAAATGTGTTTGGTGTTCTTCTTACTGGATCTGCCGGGCTGCTTGGAGACGGGCAGGGAGACCTCTGTGAGGGGCAGGATGTAAACCTCCGGGCCGTTCTGGGAGGACGGCGAGGCCAGTGCAGAGCGGTCCGCCTGGTACCCATCTCTCTCGGTGTTCTCGAACTCCTGGTGCAAGGACACACACTGTGATTAGTCACTGGCTCGCTCGCAGCACTTCGTACTCGGACAAATCTTCAACTGTAGAGTCTTTCAGAGGCACGGAGGGACACCCACCTACCCATATACATAAGTCATGTAGATTACAGGGGCCATTGAGGGACATATACACAGCTATTGTCTACACAAAGCTTCTCTGTCTGGTCTTTGCTGCACATAAATACATGTAGTTACAGCAATCTTGAATAATAAAGGTTAACAATGCACAATTGATTTAAAGTTTGGATCTTAAATCACACATATTTTATTAGTAAACAGTTTTCCATTTGAAAAATTGGATTAGAATTTCCCTCCATGTTGATACTGTCCTCCCTGCATCACCCAGTTTAACCTCCCCTGCAGTGTTTTTGCTCCTGTTTTGCTGAAATGCACCATAGTTCTCCCTTTCTGTTTAAATCAATTGTGAAAAATGGCAGCTTTTTATAAAAACTCTTGACATAATGCACAGGAAAATAGTGCGCCGGCCATTTAAGTGTTTAAAAGTGTTATATTTATGTTTCACGCTCGCAGTCTTTCCGGCTAAAACTTTTGAAACTTGCTCCGTCATCATCCAGCCGGCTTGTTTTTACGCACCGCTGTCAGCTCATGGATTAGCCTTCAGGGTGTTGAAAAATTGAAAGGCGGCACAGACAGCTACAGGGCACAGAACAGTAGAACAGAAATACTGCAACTCCCCTCCTTCTGTCTTCAAACGCCTCAGTGGTTTCCATAGTCCAGAGATTTAGGATGTACAGTTTTTTAGGATAATTTTCAAAATAAAATCCCTCGACAAATAAACATATTCTTTTTTACAGAATGCATTTTGTTTATTACTTCTTTAGACATCCTTTTACAAAAGTAGGTCATTTCTGATTGCAAAGTGTTTCCTTTTTCTGTGAAACGACTAGTGTCTTTTTATATTTGCACAAATGTCTGCAACTCTTGTGAAACCCAAAGAAGTTATTGCGTACATTAGTTAATGTTCAGATTTCTATGTCACTTTCTTGAATCTTATGGTTTTACAAACCACAATCTGTCCAAACAGAATATTTACAGAGACCCTTTTATGTTTGACACAGTAAGCATTGTTGTCTGCTCCTCACTTGCTTGGGAGGATCAACATCACTGGTGCCAGTTGCATTCTTCATATATTTCAAAAGAGAAATATTCAAACTTCAATTAAATGTTTAAAACATTAGAGTAAAACATTGAATTATATGGACATTAATTAATGCTTTAACTTGTGTTATTGAAGCGTTATATTGTGTTTTAACAACTTTATAATGTTAAATTACTGGAAAATACTACATAAAACTATTAGATTTATAAAAATATTTATTAAAAATGGTACTTAGAAATCCCGTCTCCTCATTTTTTGAGGATGTTTGTGATCTCTTTGCAGAGCAGCTGGAGTATTTCATAAAAACAGGAGGATCTGTGCGTGTGGGAGGTTAGTGATGTCCTCCGTTGGGTCAGCTATAGTTCACAGGAGCGTTTGGGTCACACTTAAATGACACTGTCATCACATCTGTAAAGCGAGCCTCCTCTCACACTATGAAGGCACCTCAGGAGTGGTGAGATCTCCCCAACCGAAGCGCTGCTGCCCTTTTGAAGCCTTTAACAACAATCTACCAGCTAACAGCATCCGGTTATGTAACGTGTGAACTAACCACTGGAGGTCTGTGTGCAACAAAGACCATCCTCAGCGGGAGATCAGTCGATGTGTTTACACTGTTTCTACTGCATTCAAAGTCTCCTTATATGCTAAATATAAGCTTTAAGGAACAAACTCACAGATTGATCATCTATTAGTTAATCTATTAATTAATAAACAAAATGTAATACTTCTTGATTTTATGATCTATTTATGTTTTTGATCATGTTTTTAAAGTAAAAGTGAAGGATTGATTTATTTTATACGTCATTATTGAAATTTTTCTGAATTTTCTTGCTTATACCTTTTAACTACCCCCCAAAAATCATATTTTTTCCTGCTGCATATTCCCTCTAAAGGGACATCAAAGTAAAGAAAAAATGTGAAGGGAAATTCTATTTTTTTTTTCTAAAAATAGTTCTGTTAAAGTTACTATCTGGTATGCACCAGTTACAATCCTGATATTTTTTTTATTGTAGTTTTTAATTTTTAGAAATAAAAATGTTCTCGTTAGTACGAAAAAAAATTATGAAAATTAAAGTAAGACACTTTCTTTTTTGGTTACTATCTAGTGTGCATCAGTTAGTAACCAAAAATATATATATTTTTACTTCAATTTTTGAGAAAAAAAAATCTTTTTCCTTAAATTATTTTCACTCAATGTCCCTTCAGGGCCTCCATACCTTGGGGAGAAACACATACAATCAATATTTTTTAAAAATATTTAGTTGAGCAGGCAGGTAAAGGGGTTAAAAAATCTTTTACTTTGAAAATTCATTTAAAAGAGGAAAGAAATCCAAATATTATTCTGTACAACTATCTGTAATGCTTTGCTACAGCTTTCCATAAAAGCAAAAACTCAAACAATGTTTCAGAGCTGTACATCCCCAACATCTGAATGCCTCACTGTGTGGGTAAACGTGTGGTGAGGCATTCTGTGTGCACGTCGGAATGTGTGTAGGTGTGTTTCTCATTCAGGAGAACCATCTGCCACTCCGCTCTGAGAGGAGTATGAAAGTGAGCACCTGGCTGTGAGTCAGCGTTGCATGGCTCCCAGGAGAGCCTTCAGTTTAGAAAGCACTTAATACCCGGCCTCACACTACGCGCTCCGGTACCAAAACAGAGATGAGGAGGAATAATGAAGCTTTTAGAGCTGTGCGTCGTTGCCGTCCCCTATGAATGCACATCTTACAAGTGTGCTGTTGAGTGATGAGCCTTTGCCAAAGAAGGAATTGAACCCTTTTAAGTGACTTTCCTGCTGCATTCGTTTAATCCGTTTTACCAAGAGCATACCCAAAACTAATCAGTCGCATCAAAATACAGAGCTGCCATTAAAGTTAGTCACCGCTTTCCCTCCTAGAAACCCGACTTTAGTGTCCTTGATCACAATATGACGGATTTGTGTTGTAATTTACTGATTTTGGAGGACAACTTCTACACTCACTTTATTAGACTCACCTGTCCAACTGCTCGTTAAGGCAAATTGCTGCTCAGCCAATCACATGGCAGCAACTCAATGCATTTAGGGATGTAGACACTGGCTATGTCTGGATTCCTTCACTACTCACTATAGTGCACGACATAGTGCATTCTTCATTTTGAACTGCTGTGTAAATCTACAATTCAAAATCCAGTGTCCTAGAAATTTCCCAGAAGTCTTTGCGAAAAACCAGAGTGCATCAATGCCAACTACATTGATGAATATAGACCACAATGCATTGCGATATAACATTTTTCTAGAGAAAAAATGTGTTTAATTGTAATTTTAACAACTTTTTCATCATCAGAACACAGTGGAGTCATAAATAGACATCATAAAATGCTCATATTGTTTAGAATTTCATTTTGTGAAATCGGTGGCGTCATTTAAAAAAAAAAGTAACATATTTACATCATGCTGCATATAAATCAATCCTTTTATATTTACATTTAAGCTTAAAGCAAGCAAGACTTGAACACTTTTTAATATCATTGTCCAATAAATTAAAAATTTTTTGTAGTTTCTACTTTATTTTTAATTTTTTCTACTATTTCTGACATTTGTAACACAAAGATTTTGTAAACCACATGTCGACATTAAATTGTTTAACTTATACATTACCAGCACAGAAATCTTTAAATTTGAGGGAGTCTTATGCATTATCTATAATGATTCTTTTTGCAAATTTAAAAAAGGCAAAGTCAACTATTGAAGGCAAATGGTTTCCAACCCAGTACTAAAAAGGTGTACCTAATAAAATGTCCAGTGAGTGTATGTAAGTAGTTGAAGAAAACAGACTGAGGCTGATGGTGTTTCAACATGTAATTCTATGTATCATCACTCATTTCACAGCTTCAGCTGTAGAAAGTTACTACAGAGCCGATCATGTAGGCAGAGTGTCAGAGAGCCGGTGACACGTAGTTTCTGTCATCAGTGGCAGTCTGACACTGTTCCCTTTATGTTCCTGCCTTAACTCGCACAAGAAATAAGCTACTCAGCTTTTGCTTGTTCCCTTTTTGATCAAACTAGTTTATTCTGAACTGGCAGCATTTTTGAGTGAAACCCTGAAATGACCCGCTGCCACCAGTGCAGTGGCTGCAGAGTTTCTGCTTTGCCTCCTCCTCCTCCTCACACTGGTGTCAGCCGCCGTCAGCCCACAGCAGCTTCTCCGTTCAGCTCTGATGTTCAACTCTGCATGACTGAGTCCTGCTGGCAGGCGGCGGTAGCGTGGAGGCAGACTGTGCCAGCCTGAGACGGGTAGGATTGGTTTGATCGCTTGAATAAAATTAAGTCAATCTCAGATGTTTGGTGTAAATTAGGAAATTTGAAGAATTTTAAAAAATACAAATTCATGCATAATCCATATTATTTATACTAAATGATGAACTTTAAAGGGTTTTTTTAAGTTTTTCCAAACAGAAAGTTTGCTTTTGAAAATCTTTGACATTTATTACATCAAAAAGAATCTAAAACTTTCCAAGATTAAGCTCTGAGTTGTTTAAACCAGAAAACAGAGACAGGAATCCCTTCCACTTCCAGCTGGGGGCAGCACAGAGCTCACCTTGAAGCCGATGTCTCCCTTTTTACAGCAGAGGCAAGCCAACATGAGGAAGACGAAGGTGAAGAGGCCAGAGAAGGAGACGGCAACAACTGCTACAGAGGAAGGCCAAGACAGCTCGCTCAGGGAAGCCCCGTCTGCAACAAAGCAGGACAAAGACGGAGAGGATGAGCTCAGACGGCTAATGGCAAGGTCATGCAGAAGATCAGAACAAGAGTTTATACAGACACGGATGGTTTTGGTTGATGGAAGAATTGTCTTTTCATTTAGATTTTCAGACATTTCTTTGAAAACAAAGACTTAAAAGTGAAATATTGGAGATTGCATGTTGGAATCCTGCAAAAAGTTTAACCCCTTAGCACCTGAATTGGTTTTCACCTATGAAAAAAAATTAGCTTAAGTTTTTTGCTTTAAGTATATGCTAAATTTAGGTCATTTTAGAAGTTTCCTGCATATTTGAGATAATAAGGGGTTAAAGTCACAAATGCAGTTTCAGCCAAACACTTCAAAAAAATATATAAAAAAAAAAACAACCGAAAAATAAAGAAAACTCCCCAAAAAATCTGTTTTCAGCAACAAAAAACAATTATTTTTAAAGCTTTCTGGCATATCAAAAAAAAGTGTGCTGTTGGGTTTAAATTTTTAGAGAATGGATGAACAATCATGCAGGCACTCACTTAGAGGTTGTTCTCCGTTCGTGGCTTTTACTCACTCTTTACATCCCCACTAATAGGAAGCCACTCATGCTTATACAACACATGAAGCATTAGTCGGAAGTTATTTATCAAAAAACTTGACAGAGATAATTCCATTTCTATTAAACGACTGTCTGCCTGAAGAGTTTATGAAGAGCTATGAGGAAAGTTCACTGAGGCCCCAGGAGGAAATATAAAGCAAAACCTTTCACTCTCATGAATGTAAGAATTTAAAATGAAAATATAGACTTAGTAGCCTTTATAGGAGTATTTTTTATCAATGTGAGTAGATTATTTAGCTAAAAAATATAAATTTGACAGATTTGAATGCATTTCTGCACATATATCACTACTTAGGACACTAAAACAACAAAAAATGTATTGAAGATGTGGCACAAGCAACGTGACTTAAATTACATGTTGCAAATCCGTTTCACCTTAACAAACTCTCATTGGGTAAAATAAAACACTTTGACAGCAGGGTTGCAATTTTGCATCTCAACACTGATTGAACTCCCTGTTTCCTTCAGGCCACAACAAAGAAAATAATGTGTTTTTACTCCACACAAAGATTGAGCTCATCTCAATGCAAAGCGAAACGCTCGCCACACACAAAGAAACGGGGGTCTGGTGCAGCTTGAAGCTACTATGGACTGTGAGGGTTGTTTCCAGCTCAGTGGCTGAGACCCCAGTGGTGCTGACCCATTTAGCTGCAGGGAACACGCTGTTCTAGACCTGACAGCTCTCCCGGTCCAAACAAAACAGCTCCAACCCGAGACCGACCCTAAGGTCACGGCCGCGAGGCCCGCCATGCGTTGGAGCACTAACTGAAAGAAGCCGGTTCCATCTTTATGGATTTCTTACTTGTGTGATCACAGGTTTATGTGTGTGCAGCCGGCATGTCACCATGGTAACAGATGGCTGGCAGAAGTTATATTCTTTTAAATTTTGATGTGTAAGTTACCTGGAGAATGAAGACAAAGCCAATGAGAAATCGGAACTAAACGGCCCGCTTTTTTTTTTTTTTAACCACTTTTCTTTTCTAAAATCTCTATTTTTTTGTTTTTCTTTCTTTAAAAAAGTATAAATAAAAACGTGTTTTATTTGTTTATCAGAAGCTGCAAAAGAGGAGGAGGCTGATAAGTTTGCTGACACAACCTTTGCAGCATTTTCTTTTTTCAGTTGGAACTTTGAGAGCTTTTCTAACTCAAGGAACAATCACTTTAATGCTTCAGCAAGCAAAAGCAGGAACAAAAAACAAAAAAAAAGCAGTGCTATTATTAAACATGGAAATGCTAATCTGCTACGAATCTCTGCAGAATTTATTTAATAAACACAAGGACTGGAACAGAACTGAATATATGTAAAAAAAAATGTTATATTTTATTTTAAATCCTATAATTTGTGACAGGATGAACATAGTTGAGCCCCAGATCATATTTGATTTGGTTAAAGTGAAGCAATATTATTTAGAAGGAACCAGACACTTATCGTGATCTAAACTTTTACTCTTCCTGTGCAAACATGATGTGCAATTTAAAATTACTTTTGCACAAAAACTGATCACACACATTTTTTTTCAAATATTGAAATGGTCTTTTGGGCCATTTTAATATTTTCAGGTTCAGATGGATTTTATCAGCCCAGCCCTAATAAAATAATTTTAAAATTCCATATTAAAACACATTTCCTTTGAAATGAAAATGATTCTCTTCTTCCAACAGAGCCGGTGCGAGTCTGAACCTTAAAAACTGGAAGACTCGGAGGGGGAAGTATGACATATTTCCTGTAAGAAGTGAAAGCTGCTTCAGGAAACTGGGTCTTTAGGATTTTTTTTCTAATATGTTTAGTAAAATTAAAAGAAGAAAGAAGTAAATCCACTGCATCAGAGAAGAAGCCAACAGACCAAACAAAGTCTGCAAAGAAAAGCTGCGGATTGACCTTTTGTTAGCATGTTTTATCCAAAGCTAAAAGCATTTTACGGCTTGTTTTAGCATAAAATGTGAATTTACGACCTATTTTTACAAATTACTTACTATTATTTTGACTCCTTTGATTTAAAACATGTTTAATAATGGACTAAATGAGCACTTGAAGTCTATGTTTTGGATCAAACTTAACATATTAAACTAACACATGCAGCCGTCTTATGAGTCTTCGCTCACCAGACATACTGATACGATCGCACACATGACAACCAACGGGTCTATCTTCATAAATGTGACACTTGAAGACCTCCAGCCCTCTCCTCCTCCACTGTGGGAGGATCCGTGCACTGAGCGACGACCCCAGTTTCTACATAAATATTTGAAAAGCGCACGTTACTCCACCAGCTGCGCAGCAAAATGAAAATAAAGCACTTTAAGCCGCGCTCATACCAGCTTTATTAAAATGCTCTCTGCAGGACTGGAGGGAGAAGGAGCGGCAAAGTCACAAACCACATCCACAACTGTGAGGGACGAGGAAGAAAATAGAAAAAAAAAGCATAAATGAAGCGTTCACTGCTGCACTTTCCTCGTTGTAAGTTGTGACACAAAAGTTTATCATCTTGCGAAAGTTTTAACAGAAAAATAAATAATCATGATATATTTTCCAGCAAATTTGAAGTAGATGTCGAGAGAAAAGGAAATGTTTAACGAGTGTATTCCGGCAGAGACATAAGAGATTGGGTAGTGTTCCGTTAAGCATGTCCTCCTAATTTTTTTATAGCATATTATGAATAAAGCATATGTTAGTGGGGGTTGTTGTTGTTGCAGTGCAACTAAGTTAAAAAAGTTTTCTACTGTCCGGGTCTGATGATTAAGGTTAACATTTCTGCTGCATCTCAGAAAACATGGAGAAGAGTCAGATGATTTGTGATGTGCACTAAAGAAAAAGGTCAGAATGAGCTCATGCACATGCAATAACGCTAAAGTTGCACCTATTAAAAACAAAAAATGTACTTGGTTGCATAACGAATGCATATGCAAGTTAAAAAATCTTTATGTCTTTGACCTGCATTACTCCATTACACCATCCTCTACTCCTCAGTCGTTCGTCTTTTTGTTGATATGGTTTCTCTGCACACACACACACACACACACACACACACACACCCACAGCAGCTCTTGCTTTTGACTGAAAGACCTGCAGAGTGGGCACTCTGCCAAAGCCTCACACTGCAATCAAACTGTCTTTCAAAAAAAGGGCAGATGTAAAGATTTATAGCCAATTTGCAATCAACCGAATACAAAAAAGCATCATATAACTCTAAAATAAAATTAAATAACAATTCACAGCATTGTAAGTATAAATAGAAAGAAAGGAGTCTTTTCTATCACCTTATTTTTAAAACATGAAATATATGACAACATGTAGAGAGTAAAAGAAGGAGAAGAAGAGAGCAGAAAGCTCTCCAAATCTCTGTGAGCATGCATTTACATTTAGGACAGAGCTGCAGGGGCAAACGCTCTCTCCCATCTGCCCTGACTGTACACACACATTTCTTATGGGTGAAGAAGGGGGGGGTTGAAATGTGTTTTATTTAGATGCAGCTAAAATGTTACCATCAGTCAAATAAAAAAACATAAATCACTTAAAAAAAAGACATTAATTAGCTAAAGAATACTTGCGACGTTTGCAGAAAAAGTTCTTGCAAGCTAAGTATATTGATCCTCCTCTGCGGCGCATATGTGAATAAAATGCGTGGGGTCAGATATTAGAGGGAGGGGTGCATCGGTGACTAGATCTGAGGAGATGTTTCAAATTAGTTGGGAAGGTAAAAGGGTTTAAACCAAAGAGGAATGAACAGAGGGACAGAAAGGGGAGGGGGGAGTCTGCAGACGTATGCGCAGATGTCAGTCTCAGGAAGCGGCGGGACAGCAGGGGGAAACAGTGTGACATGATTAATGGCAGGATATGGTATCTTCCACCAGCTTACTTCCTATCGGCTGCTCTCCAGTCATGCTCTCTGCAGATGGCAGAAAGATGTGCTGGTCTGCAGAGAGCAATGATAACATGTCATTAACTGGGACTGGGGACTTGAGGATCTGCATTGCACGTCATGCCTGTCTTCTGACAGCCCCAGCAAGGTCTCATTATCAGAGAGAAAGACTTAGCATCAACTCCTTCCATGCTGGAAAGATTCTAATTAAATAAGGAGGGCATTTATGAACTGTGCAGTCCCATTTGCATTTTGCAATATGGATAGCCTATTTGCAACGTGAAGGAAATATAATGCAAAATAAATTAAATAAAGATCCCAAACGGAAGAAAAACTGTTATCAGTTTATGCAGCTGGAATTTATGAAGTGAGAAAATGTTTGAGTTAATCTCAGCGAGGGAACTTCCTCCTGTCTGCAGTAAAACCCAACACAATTTACTGGCAAGGTCAAAGAAGAGAAAAAGAGATCAATGCCAGAAATCTTGCAAGACCCATGAAGGTTTCATGACGTTCATCTTCACCTGCCTTTGCTTTCATTGCGAGATCAGAGCAGAAGAAGAATATTCAATGCATGATTGATCCAGACAAGACCTACCGTTCCTAGAAAGTGGTTTGATCCATGAGCTGCACAAAGGGGCTCATTAGAAAATCCCTTACATGCAACAATAAAATGCATTTAAGTAGTAACCCAAACTACATTTAACAGCTTCTAATTTTGTAGCAGTTTAAAAACCTAAATACACCAGACTGTTAATAATGAGTTAACAGTAATCAATACTAAATGCTGTGTCTCAATGATTTAGACCTCAGAATGGATTCAAACCATCACATTATCATGATTATCAGGAGAAAGAATTTAAAAAATCCAACCAGAATATGTTCTAATTCATAGTTTTGCTGCTATTGTTATTTGATTATTACAGTTTTATTTATTCTGACAAGCTGTGACAAATGTTTGTCGGTCATTTCAGTATTAGGAGGCACTGCTGGTTTGGCATTGGTAGAAATATTTTGCCCTTCCTGAAACATCCCTGAACTTGCAAGGCAAGGGATGTGATCCACAATGCATACCCTACATCCAGCCCACTGATCCATTCAGCCACTAGTGCTTCTGCCCCAGGTGGAGTAAGTATCTTGGGGTCTTGTTCACAAGTGAGGTAAGGTCAGAGCGTGACATCGACAGGCGGATTGGAGCGCTGCCCATCGTTATGCGGTTTCTGTGCCGGTCCGTTGTGGTGAAGGAGAGAGCTGAGCCAGAAATCTCCATTCCATGGTCATAATCTCTGGCTCATGACTGAAAGAATGAAATCCCAAATACAAGCATCTGGAATGAGCTTCCTCAGCAGGGTGGCTGGGCTCTCCCTCTGAGATAGGGTGACGAGATCAGTCACCCAGAGAGAGCTCAGAATAGAACCACTGTTCCTCCACGTCTAGAGGAGCCAGTTGAGGTGGCTCGAGCATCTGGTCCAGATGCCTCCCTGGGGAGGTGTTCCTGCCATATCTCATAGGGCTGAGGTCCCAAGAAAGACCCAGGACACCCTAGAGAGACTACGTCTCTCAGCTGGTCTGGAAACTCCTCGAAGTCCTACTAAGAGGAGCTGGAGGAAGTGACCAGGGAGAAGGAAGTCTGGGCAACTTTTGGTTATACTACCGTCCCTGCAACCCAGTCTCAGATGAGCAGAGGAAAATGGATGGATGGATGAATGTCAAAACCAGGAATGGATCACTTCAGGCCCTCAAGAGTCACTTTTTAGTCCACATATCCTTCATTGCTCGCTGCTGATTACCTGGATCAGGTGTGTCCAGCCACTCAGAAGCTGCAAGTGCAGCTGGTTGCAGACAGTGCAGGAAAGCTGCCGTCAACGCCTGGATTCTTTATCCCTGCATGCAGATTTAAAATTATGTTCTTGAGGCAACATTTCATAGTTAAGATGCACAGATAAATGTTTGTATAAAAAGGAACAAAAATAATAACAAAAATGACTATCAAAGTACTTCATTCACAGCTCAGTGGCCTCCCTAGACTGGAGGGTTATGAGTTCGAATCCAAAGCCAAATCAAATCAAATATTTTAAAAATGGCTCCCTGCTTGAGCGCTAAGGGGTTGGATTAGGAGGGGCAGTGTCTGCAGCACACCCCTCCCCCAGACGATGGTCAAATACGGAGAACAAATTTTACAAACCTAGGTGCATGACAACAAATGGGACTTCAAAAAACGTAACACTTCGTCATCATAAAACATGCTTTTTTATAAATTAACCTGCTTTTTGGATGCAGCAGAAAAGCTTTTAAGGATTTGATCAAAAACTTATTGCAAAAATGCATGAAAACACTCTATGTCTCTCATTCCCAGCACAAGCAGAGCCTTGTCAGAGTGAAGTGTAACACGAAATAAAAACAACTCCACTGCCAACAGTTTCACTGAGACGTAAACGGTTCCTCCTCACTGCCTAAATCCACTTCCTACTTATTCTACTTTCCCCCCCGAGACACATTTCTGCAACTGAAGTGCTTCCAGTTACACGTGAAGAGATTAATAATCAAACAGTCAGTGGCTTATTCTGACCAAGTCGGTGGGAGGAGCTCTGACAGCATGTCAAGATCCCATTTTTAACATCCTCTCCTCCTCCCTGCCTCTCCATCACCGTGGTTACAGCCTGTAGGGGTGTGTCCCTGAGTACGTGAACACGTGTACGTTTGTTCTGCTGCGTGCGAAATCGGCACGTTACATGTTATGCATGTGAGTCAAAAAAACAAAAAAAAAAGCATGCCGTCTCGTGTCAGCGTCAAGCAGAACTTGCATTCCCCGATTGTCTCTGCCACCAGCAGGCTCCTGCGTTGTCAGCTTGTTAACGTATCAGCTTCCTCACCACATTCCAGATTTTCAAGGAGGCCTTCACACCCATGTTCACGTGCTGATGAAAGAGCTCTCCGCGGTGCTGAAGCAGGTGAAGGAGTCAGAAGAACCCCCCCTGATGGTGATCTGCATCTGCGCTCATCAGCAGCCTATTTCATAAGAAAACCTCAGACGTGACGGGATGACCGTTTCCCTCCAGCTTCTGTGATTGTCTCCATGAGTGTGTAGACGCAGAGCACACTGTGTTCTCACATAGCCCGAGGCGTGAGGAGGGAGAGCAGCTTGAGGGATGCAGAGGTTTAAAAACAGCCCGACTTTGAGCTTTGATGTTTGTGTGCACAAGGAGCTCAACTGGACGGCTCTGTGAGGAGGGCGAAACAGCCGGAAAAATGTAAAGCTGTGTTGCAATTGAGTAGCTTTCATTTTTTTATCCACTTTTCCCCTGTTGTCAAGGATTATGTGAGTCTTTCCTATAGAAGATCCAGCTAAAGAGCCTGGAAGTGTCCCATCCCTTTAAGGGACTTCTCTGTCCTTCTCTGCTGGCCACTAGAATGATTGGCTCCCTCTCACACGCCCCCCTCCATCGCCTTGGCAACACTGATTCTCAGTCCAATTACATGGAAGCAATAGGATCTATCGAGGTGATGCTCTTATTAGAAATATAGATCATTATGACATCATGACATTACTTAAACCAGCTCTGTCCTGCTTGCAGCCCCCACTAATCCTGATGGGTCAGAATATGTTTTGGAGCATAAATAATGTCAGAAAATACTTTTTTTAGATTAATTCACAGAAAATCAGATTGATATGAGAATTTTTTTACTCTTTTTTATTGAATGTCGCAAAAAATGATCAGTATTTTAAGGGTACAGAACATATCTTTCAACTTTTCTTGGGAATTTAACAGCAAAAGTTTTGGATTTGTTGCTACAGAGGGATGGAAGGGAAGCAGCACATACATGGGGATTGAAGGAAGGGAAAAGCTGCACAATAAGGGACTATAGGGATCAAACTGAGTGCACGGGAAGGACGGTCAGAGCCTGAAACTTGAGAGGCGCTGAGCTCACTGTCATCTGTATGCTCAGCACGCTGCATCCAGCGCTCGGACTCTCACCTTTGCATGCAGATACTTATTCTGCTCCAGTTCATACCCGATAATGTGTGTATTTGTGATTCAATGTTCCTGAGGCAACGCAGCAACACCTGGGCTGGCTTTTAGTGACGCCAATCACCCTGACTGACACCCATGGGGTTAACTGGATGCTGCAATCTGCAGCATCCAACAGATCCCACACACATGCATGCATGCATGCGTCTGCAGCTGCATGCAGCTGTGATGCAGGTACAACTTTTAACCCTCCTGTCACCTGATCACCAAAAACCATCTGACATCATCCCCGCTGCTATAGATCACAGACGGATACAGGAATAAAAACAGCTATTTTGAGGTCTTACCTGTGTCAAAGTGGGAGCTAAAGGCAAAGCTGGGATTGAAGAACGCTGAAGACATGACAGCCACATGAAGGGCAAAGACCATCCTCCTCGCCGCGCTGCAGAAGGTGTCAGCTGGACGCGGGGAAAAGGGTGGAGGGAAGGGTCAAGAATAGATTCCTGACTCAGGTGCGCTCGCGGTTCAGCTGGAAGCGTTGATGCGCAACAAAAAAATTAAATTAAAATAGAAAAAAAAATCTCCCTTCACCTTCACCCGCAGATCTGCATAGACGACCATTCAAACTCATTTAAGTTTCCAGATTTTTGACTGATAATCCTCCCAGATTCTGCGCACGTTCGATCTGTCCTTAATTTATTTATATTCGGTGCGTAATTTTGCTGCCAATAATCTGCTCCAAACGTGATCCGCACGCGCGCTGTCGCCTCCTCTCCTCCCTGATCTACATCTTACATGTGAAACATCAGCAGATCAGCTGCTGGGTTGAAGCAGACGCTGCGTATTCGGGTTACCTCTTCTGCACTGACGAGCCGGAGCGACATTTCCACCGCGCGGGGACTTCCGCGTGCCTCTTTCAAAATAAAACACGACACTGAATAAAATCTTCTTCCGTTGTTTTTGTTAGTTTATATTTACCGGTCCGATACCTGTCAATATCGCCAATATTGATGCCAATATCGATATTTTTTTTGTAAATGCGGTGGATGTTAATCTTGATTGTTTTATTCGCTGTGATTTTTTTTATTAGTTTACTAACATAAAAACATAATTAGGACAAAATTTCCAATTAAATACAAAAAAGTTTATTAAAATTTTGAAATTAATTCAAAAGTGAAGAAGTAAATGCCAAACAGTCAACAAACCAAAAGAAGCAATGATGCAAAAATACATCAAAATGTTAAATATAAAAAAAACTGGTTGAAATATAAATAATTTGTATTTTAACTTAAATAGAACAACAAAAAACAGGTGAAAAGTAACTTGTCAAAAACAGCTCCTCATTTAAAATGAGTGGAAATAGTGTGAACAATGCATGCCTCCTGCATGCTGAGATCTCACCAATGACACCCAGAAAAATGCAACATATTCAAAATCCTGTAAATACTTTTTTGGTGGGGAATCACCCCAGTGAGCATGTCTCATCTTGTAGTGCCTCTTGATATTGAACTCCTTGTAAATAGCCTTTCTTGTCATATTAGGCAGACACAGATGTTGTATTTCACTGACAAAATACTTCAATTTCCACTTGTCCTGAAAGCAGTGCCCCATTTTTCTTTTCTTTTAAATGTGCAGTCAACATTTTAGTAAAGAACTCTAAATTAACTACGTATAAAAGGCTGTAAATTTGCAAAGATTTAAAATGGGTTATAATGTCATTTAGCTAATCACAGTCACCGTTTTAGGAGGCCCTGGGGCCGCATATTTGTGATTTGGACATTCCTGCATTAAACTTGCACTCATCTATAGTGGGTTTGAAGTCACCACAGCTATAATGGATTCATTTGTGTTTTTGTAGTAATCACATTGATGTTTAGGACGATTTAAAAGGAGATGGATGTAATGAAGGAGGACCTGAGAGAAGTTGATGTGAACGCAGAGAATGTGATTAAATTGAGCCGGATGTTTTGCTATGCGACCCTTTAAGGGAGCAGCAAAGACGTAGAAGTTTGGAGGAATTCCATCAAAATGTATCAGCCACCTCATTACCATGAACATAAAATGACTACAAGTTCATGCATCTTACAGTTTTTATTGTATGAACATCATCATTTTTGTTTATCCTGTTTTCTTTCTGCACCAAAATCTACAGACTGCTCACAATTATGCACAAATACAAATAATAATAACAATAATAATAAACTGTTGTTGAATAAATGTTCATTTATTCACAAAAATAAATAATACTGTCTGTTATCCCTTAGATGGCCTGCGTTTTTATTTTTGATTTTCCTGGTAACCTCTTGATTTAGAGACTGAGAAAGCTTTTACTGTATAAGTAAAACACATTTAGTATACAATTTTAATTAAATACCAAAGCTAAAGAAAATAAAAGCATAGTCTGTTTTAACAAATAACATGAAATTTAATTCTTCCTAATCATAATGCTTGATTTTATGTTCTAAACATGAATAAATCAATTTAATTGCTGCAATACTTTTGGATGACTGTATACGTTTGTGACTCCACTGGGATTTATGCATTTAAAAAACACTTATTTTCTGTATATATTTATATCCGGATATAATTTGATTCTTGAATTTTCTTTCTTGTTTTGGTGAAACTAATACATCAAACATTTGCAGAGAAGGGGCTGTTTTCCCTAGAATGGCCACTAGAGGGCAGCATTGGATCACTAAAGGAAAAGTTGAAGAAGATTCAGACACAGACATGTACATAAGTTTAACAGGAGAAGATCAAGTCAGTTCCAGAGCTAAACTTTAATACCTCTTATGCTGGTTTAGCTTTATAAAATGTATCAAGTGGTTGAGTGTTAGTCTGAGGCTCCATTAATGAGAAGACAGCATTAAGACTCCCCAGTGGGCACTCCAGTTAAAGGTCTCATATTACATACTCAGATGTTTTTTTTAATTTACTCTACCAAATTATATTAAAAAACACTATTAAAACGTAAACTTAACTCAATAATTTCAAACTATAAACACTCGTGTCAAATCCCTTTTCAGGTTTATTGAAAAGTTAACTCCGGCCTGCAGATCGCTGACATTTATGGATGTCTGGACTCTTAAATGGTTATTTGTCATCTCAAGTGGTACGGTCCTTCTGTTGAGGAGGCTGATGGAACAATAATATGGTGCTGACTGATGAATTGATGTGAGGTTTGAGGAGGAGAAACCAAAACCATATGAAGGGGAACTAGAGTAATAAAACGTCTTTACAAATGAAATCCTCCAGGAATCTGTTCACACCAGCAGGTTCTTCAGAATCTTGTCAGCATAATCCTGGATATCAAAGTGACCTTACTGCTAACAGATTCAAGATTTATAATCACATTGAGTCACAGCGAAGTAGCTTTCCCTGAGAGTTTTACGATGGATGCTCTTCCTGACACAACCCTGTCTGAGGATCGTGCACTTTTATCTAAATCTACAAAAAAATGTTGATTTCAGGTGAGACTATAATCTTGCTCTGTTTGTTTCTCTTTTGTGACCATGTCTCCTCAAATAAGACAAATCAGAGAAATCTTTCTGAACGTTGTCATCACAACCATTTTAAAAAGCCAATCTTTCGCTACCTTTAAGTAATCAAATCTGTCTCTTAAAAACCTAGGCTTTTTTTTTTTCTTTTCATGTTTTCAGCATTAAAATACCTCCTTTACTGCTGTAATTTTATTTTTTTTTTATTTTTTTTTATACCTATTGCAACATCAGGTGTTTACATCCTTATTACCGAAATCTTGATGTCATTAAAATAAAAAAAGCTTGTAATAAAATGCTTATGAACGTCTTTTTTAATGCAGGTTATTCAACTTTGTTTACAGAGGATCATGGAGAACTGTGCAAACTAGTTTTGTCTACAAAGAAGGGAGAAAAACATATTATTGAACATAAAAACACACAACTTATGTTGTATTATTTGAGTGGAAAAAAATCTGGTTTTAACATTTCAGATTTTTTAATTTTATTTTTCTCTCAAGGTTATTTTAACTGTATATTTGCCCGTTTCATACTGTGATTTTCATACATCCTCCATTTCAGCATGTTGGAGAAAAATAATTTTTCTGAATTAGAAGATATTTAACTTTTAATCATGTATTTATAAAAAATGAAATATGACCTTTTTATATCTAGTTAAGCCTCAAACAATAAAGTTTTTGCAGCTTTTACCCCCCTTAAAATGCAACATTATTTTCACATTTTACATTTTTTATTGCTACATTTTTAAAGAATTTAATTGTAACTGTTTTAATGTTCACTCTTTTATACTGTGATTCATGCTGCCGCCTGGTGAAAGAAAAGAAATTAATAAGAAATCTTTTTTTGCATCTCATTTGTTAAGATAATATAATAATTCTTCAGAAAATATGAGAATGTTTAACATAGTGAAAGGTCAAAAGGTCTAGGGTCTCCGTGTCCCCCTCCTCTTGGCCCGTGCCAGGACCGACTGAGAGCTGGTCCTCCTGTCGGGACTTTTTAACGGAGGTCTCACTGGAGGCCTCCGACCGAAGCTCAGGGGAATCCTCTGAGGTTGAATCGGAGCGGTGAGTCTTCCTCCTTTAAAGTCGTCCGCGAACGCCTCCACCTTATCGAACTTGATGGTGAGCCTCCCCAGTTCATCTTTCAGAGAGTTAAACTGCCGGTAGAGGTCCCCCAGAGCATCGGACAGAGGCCGGATCCTGGACGGGAGCAGAAAGATTTCAATTTAAGAAAATGGATTCATAGATCTTTGTGCTGTGTTCCTAAAAGAAAAGAGGAATGTTGTTGGAAAAATGCAACCAAAACAGTTAAATCTGAGCATTAAAAAGCAGGTTTTTATGTTTAACATTGTCCCATTTTCAATAATTTGTGTGACAGTTTGATCAAGAAAAAAAAGTTTCAGTATCGTGAGCAGAAAAACAAAGTCTTGGACAGAGCACGGGGCAGAATCTGATTTTCCGTTGGCTTACACTGAACAGTGAGCTCATTTGCAAAACAAGAGAATTTTACATAATACAGGATTTCATAGGGGCCCAGAAAAGGTTCACTGTCACAACTGATTTTCTTGCTACTTCTTCTCACCTGGTATACTCAGGTAGAAGAGAGGCGTGGTCATTGATCAGCATGTCTTTCACCTGCGTTAGGATGGCAAACTTCCAGTTATCCAGAACCTGAGTCAGGTTGGAGCAACTCTTACCGTTGGTGGGCTCTGCTGGACACAAAGAATCCGCATTCCAAAATAAATTTAAAACGTGTTTTTTATATTTGCCTTCAGCTGAAAATGCATCATTCCAGACCTTTTGGATCCCAGGAGGACATTTCTTGTTTCCATTTCTGAGCTCCACAGACTGAGATCATGCAGAGAAGCGCCAGAAGCTCCGTCATCTTCATTTTCTGATGAACAAAAACACACAAAAACGAAATATACACGAGTATTTTTGATTAAAAAAGATTAAAAATGATAAATCCAACTAGAAAACTGCTATTTTTAGTCGTCAGAAAAGCTTAAACCAGTATTTTTAGCTAATATCTGTAAAGTGGACAAAACATTGTGCCCAAAACATGCATATTTTATAAATACGCTCAGTATTTTCTTAATTTAGCAACATCTCATGTAAAAACCTTTATATTTTACCTCCTTCAGGTCGGATCTCCAGAAAATACAGTGCAATCCTTCAAAGTGACACAATGGGAAATGGTGGAAGGGGCAGCCCCCTTATATGTGCAGGAGCCCTTCCTCCACCTGCTCCCATTCACGTCAGGGATGCAGGGCGTTGACATTCTTGTGCACGCTTTAATGTTAGAACGCACTCAACATGACACTAAAGCAAAAAGAAGCAGCTGTCCTTCACCGCTCCTGTGTCTGCTGCAGAGATCACCGTCTCTTCTGCACGAGGGTTTTAAGTCACTCTCCACCATTCAGAGGAGGTGTTTGATATAGTGGCGTGGAGCCAGAGGAGCATTCTTACCGCTTACTGTAATACAATCTGCAAAACATCTGGGCTGTGCAGATCCAAATCCAAACTGGGAAAGGAGACACTAAAAGAGGTGAACAGGAGAGTAAACGGCATCTACTGTTAACTTCTAGTAAACAAAACAATCTAAATTTATCAGCCAAAAAAAAGGAAAATGTGGAACTCCTTGGAGATTCCCTTTCCAAATCCGACTCCATTCCTAATTCAGACAAGCTGCCTGTAATTTATCCCATAAGTTCCGTTTACGACCCTGAGAAATTCATATTTTAGCAGTGAGGATATTTTTCTAGCATCAGTGAAAGCAGAAGAAACTCTGTGTGTGTTCCATTTACCAAGAGGAATTTCTTTAATGCTGAAAAATACTCGACGGAAGAAGTCTCAAATAGAAAATGAAATCTATCTTTCTTATTTCGTCTGACACTGCAGCTATCTGCTGATCCAAGCAGACTGCTGCGCTGATTTATTGACCAAAGGTAAAACGATCTCCAGATTAAAAGAGACCACGTGGATCACACATTGCTGCAGCAAAAATACCTGTCCGCTCGTTGCAGATCATAATTATTTGTAGGTTATTTTTTCAGCATGTGGGGTGAAAGGATTTATTCTGTGATCGGATTCCCCAGAAGGTGTAGAAATATTAGTGTCTTTGTCGAATTGAAAAGTCGGAACATCTGGATGTCAAATGTTGGATTTGATTAGAAGGTGTGATCTCCACCAGGAAGTGCTTCACTTTTCCTGCGTGACTAATGTGTTCAATCTTTTAAAAGATGAGAATATATAGATAAAAAAACAAGAGTTTTAGATTTCAGTCACTCATTGGTTACATTTTTAATGGTTTGTGGAGCCAAAATAGCAAAAACAGTTTTTATTCTAAAAGGAAAAGACATGAATGCTTTTGAATCCTCTCCAACCAGAAGATTTATAAAACAGGATTTTCCTAACATCCAACTCTGTCAACAGGGAATCACAGGAAATCTGCACTTTTAAAAGAAAAAAAAGTATTTTCTTTTTGTTTTGTGTTACTTTAATAGAAACAAGAAAGGATGAGAACATCTTTTTTTATCTTTGATTTATTACGGCCCACAGCGTAAGATCCATATTGGGAAAAAAATTCTGCACCTTTGAACCAAAAATTGACCTCTACCACCGACTCAAAAAGTCACTAAAATTTGCAAACACCTAGAGAAAAGAAATTCTGGACATATAGTGTATGACTCCACCCCCAAATGATGACATCATGGCGGGCAAAACTGTAAAAAAATTGCTTATGAAGCTGAAAAAAAGCAAAAAAAATACATAAATATATACCAATAAAACTAAAATGTTTGGGGGATATCAAAGGATATTTTGAAATTATTATGGGATGGCCACTCCACCTATAGTTTTTCAGCCGTTCTGTGTCAAAGTGTGAGATTTTCTCGTTTTCCCACAATATGGGAAAAAGAAACTTTTGTTTGAGCGATCCTCACGACAGTTTGAGTCGACAAATACATCGGAAGTTTTGATGACCTTTCACATCGGAAAGAGGCTGCCATCTTGAATTTAATTTTAAAAAATAAAAATAAAAAAACACCTTTAGTACTCGTCCGGAGGATTTTCATCAGTTGACTTCTAACTTCTCAAGGAAAATAAAATGCTGGTATTAAAAGTTGTAGATTTATGAAGTTGTGCGTATGGCAAGCTCACAAAAGTGGTGTTACTTGCCTATTTTTTCATCAAATTACTTTGTAAATGTAACAAGTGATATATCATAGGATATTAACATATTAAGAAAGTGGGCGTGGTTAGCTAAAAACCTCCGTTGCTAAGGAAATCCAAACTTTTACTTTTGCCGATTCTTCTGAAACCTACATAGATCTGTTTGGTATCTGCAGGAGGCCAAAATAAAAAATGGTTGCTATGGAGATAAAACCAACACAAAAGCCGCCATTTTGAAAAAAGTATTCTGTAAAATGCAGTTCTAAGCAGGGTGTCAGAGTACGAGGGGATGACAGCATTCTGTGTGTAATTGTTTATTGAAGAAATAAAACGTCAAATAGATCGACTTTTTCATTCTCTCCAGATTTATGCAACAACATTCTGAGAACAACTAATCGAACTCCCCGAGGGGATCCTGTTAACATAAATTAAAATGAGAAAACAATTTGAAACAAATCTATTATTCTAAGAACTGTTTCCAGCTCGGTCCAGATGGAGCCAGAGGAAAGAATGACTGCAGTGGACTCAGACAGAGTGAGACACGCAGACCGCTCTGACTTTATGGTCGCTCTGCTTTCCCACATCCCGTTTGTTATTGACTCAGGAGCACATAACTTTGTGGTGACTTTATCACTGAAATAAAAAGGCTGTAAAAGTGGAATCTATAGAGGACACACATAAAGTTCTCGAGTTACAAGGGTTTATTTACGACCATATAAACTTTAACTTAAAATACTGTGAAGGACAAGGTGAATATTTGTTGTTATTTTGACCATAAAACGATTAACCAGAGGATTTTAACATTTGGGAAAATATAACGTCCTTAAAGCTCTGTCTATATTTGAGATCAAATAATAAAACCGTCACACAAAAGCTGAAAAAAATAGCTTTATCAATCATTTTATTTGACATTATTAGGGACAAAATGAGGTTTCACTAGAACAAAAAGATATTACTTCTTAATTTTTAATTTTACTGAGATTGAAAAAAAATTGTGGATGTTGAATTTTATTTATACAGAATCTATGCTTTAATGAGCTTCTTAGTATTTTCCTTATTTCTTTTCTTTTCTTTTATTTTGTTGGGTTTTTTATTTACAACTTAGTTTCTCAACGAATTTGCTTTGATTGACGAGGATCGCCTTTATTCTTTACTGACCTCTAGTGGTCATAGTGAGAAACTGCAGAATTCAATTAAAGTTAACAGTTAAAAGCATCAAAGGCAATAATGAATAGGGAGATTTGCAATGCTATGCATGTATTATAGGTGTATTTGTTTTTTTTTGCTAGAAATTTCATCTATTATATTATTTTTTAATATTTAAAAAATAATATAAAAAATGTTGTTTTAGAGAATAACAATAAACTCTGTGTTTAAAATATTACATACAAGCTTTACTTAAGGTTTTTATCCGTGAACGCCTTGTAAATGTCATAAAAATGTTCTATTCTTTTTTCAAATATTTAAACACATTTGTCTCTTTAGTTTTTAGAGTAAGTTCTACAAGTGAGTATCATGGCTAATTTTCAAAAATACAGATTATTTCAAATAAAATGTTGCTACTTTATTCTCAGTCATACTACATAGTTGAGGTACTTCTCCTAAGTTTATAAGTAAATTTAACTTTGGTTTTAAATGTAACTTAAAATTAAATATGATTGTATTCAAAAATAGTCTGTAAACAGCAGTTTCAAGCTTAATTTTGCTTAAAAAAACATAAATAAAAGTCTTTTAGGCACAAAAATCCCCTTTAACTCTCAAATGCGTGCATGCAGAAATCATTTCACGGATCGGTCGACCTTTAGACTGAAAACAGGAATTAAAGTTTGTTCAAGCAAATATCACAAAATTAGCTGAATCCTGGACTTTAAGAAAATACAGATTTCTTTATCATCAATATTTTTCTTTTTATGGGTTGAGGGGTAGTACTCTCATTTCTGATCCTCCCTTTTCCCCAAAAGTCCCACTTAATGTGAGGAAACACATCAAAAGTCTCTTGCTGAGCCTGCGATGACTTTTAATCCTCCTGTGACTCTCACATGATGAAGAAATCTCAGGCCTCAGCGCGCTCGGGGCTAAACAAAGCAGATTCTGTAGATTCTCCCCTCATGTTTAGCTTCAGTCCTCCTGATCAGCCCAAAAGCAGCAGGAGTATCAGCTCCTGCTAGTTTACAAGATGAGGCGTTATTTCTGGTCGAAGGGTTTTCCTTGGTTCAGAGGAAACACGCCGGAGTTCAGTCCGCTGCTACCAAAGGTAAGGAGAGTTACATCTAAAAATGTGCTTGACTCGAGGTAGCTTTGCTAATATGTGTTCATGTGTGTTTAAAGTCGGGAGCTGCAGATGACAAGGAGGTTACAGAGACCAACAATGGCCCAGTATGGATCCAAACCCACTACAGTTATTCTTGGATGGATTATTTCCTCAAGTACTTCCTCTTCCTCTGCAACCTGGGGTTCACAGTGTTCGGCCTAATGGTTCTAGGTCTGGGAATGTGGGGTCTCATCAGCAAAGAATCGTTCGCTCAGGAGAGGATCGGCAGCATCGGCACCGACCCGATGCTGGTGCTCATGAGTTTGGGCTTTCTGCTGGCTGTGCTCTGTCTGACGGGGTGTGTCGGCGCCATCCGAGAGAACGCCTGCTTCCTCAGGCTCTTCTCGGGCATCGTGATGGTGCTCATCGCCGTTCAGGTGTTGATGGCCATCATGGCCTACAGTATGCAAGATCAGATTGAGGTCTACTTGAGGTCGGGCATGTTAGCTGCTATGGCCGGCTATCAAGATGATCTGGATCTGAGGTTCATCACTGATGAGATTCAGACAAACCTGCAGTGCTGTGGAGCCGATACCTACCGGGATTGGGAGACTAACATGTGAGTGTGGCTCCACTGTCATTCTAATGTACATTAAAGTCCTGAATCACTCAGATTTATCGTTTTTCTCTCAGATACTACAACTGCTCATCTCCAGGAGTTCTGGCGTGTGGCGTGCCTGCGACCTGCTGCGTGGACCCGCTGGACAACGGCACCGTGTGGAACTCCCAGTGCGGCCTTGGAGCCCAGCGGCTGGACGAGTTCACTGCTCAGAGTACCATTTTTCTGGGAGGCTGCATCGGGGGGATCTCCCGCTGGATCGAGCAGCACCAGGGCCTGATGGGAGCCGTGGCGGCCGTTGTTTTGGGGGTTCAGATTCTGGCGGTGTTTATCACCACACGCCTGATGGAAAGCATCAACTGGCATAAAATGCATGCGTGACTTGGAGTGGACGAGCCTGAATGGGAAATTAAATGAGTGTTGCTTTCATTATCTGACTTTGAGGCTCAAAGAGTCAAATTTGATCACAACTTTTAAACATTTTTATTTATTCTTTCGGCAGTTGTTAATTGCTGATACCCAAACTAACTATAAAAACCGAGAAGAAATGTGTTTATATTGGTTGTAAACATCAATTAAGATGGTAAAGCTATTTAAAAAAAAGGCCAAAAAAAATAATATCTTATGATATAAGAATGAAACCCAAATTAAAGCTTGAAATTCCTTTAAAAATTCTTTATTCTGGCTTTACTACATATAAAAACACAGTGCTGACAGTTGTGCAGAATCTCCTGCAGGCCAGAACTCGGGCTTGAAGGCCGAGCTCCCACTGCCGTCTCAGGCAAAGATACACGCGCAGCGTCAGTGTTAATAATGGGCATAAAATGGCATCTTGTGAAAACAGAGTTAACTGTAGAAAACGACTTCTCTAACCACATCTGGACATACAAAAACACTTTCACAGGGATTACTGTCATATGATGCCGTACTGAGCTAGCTCGTGCAGCTCTAGATGGCTGTATGCTTCCCATGGACAGATCACATTGAAGTCTGAAAAAGAAAACCACACATGAGTTGTTGTGAAAACTGTCACGTTACACAGATTTTTTTGGACAATTCTTACCAGTGCCAAGCCCTTCCATTCCTGGGATCTCCTCTCCAAAGCTGTTGAAGCAGCACAACAATGACAAGTTAGAAGTGTGGTTTGATCATTCCTGCCGATGACCGGTCGTGGTGGAGTGTCTTACCCGATGACTCCCCTCTTGGGAGGCTTGCTCTTGAACTGCCGGGTGTTCCTCTGCTTGAATTTGGGGGGGCCCTTGTGAGGGGACCCGGGGCCGGTGGCTCTGAGTGGAGCTTTGCCGCCACTCTTTGCTTCAGGTTTGGCGACTTCCAGATTCATTTTGTATGTTGGTCTGAAAGTTTTGTGGAAAAAAAGCAAATATATTAATAATATTCTTGTCAATGTTCTTATTTATTTAATACATTTGGATCCCTGATATCACAATAACTTAATGACTCTAAGACGGTACTACAATCTTAATCTCTGTCACGTTGCTAATCAACACTCCACTTATAATACGATCACTCTGATCACATGCTGAATTGTGAATTTAACTTTGATCATCAAGTGTTTTGTTTCATAGAACTTCAAGAAACTAAGAAAAAAAGATCAGAATTGCATGAGTAGTTCAAAATTAATATATGATGCATGAGCTCTTTAAAGTTCCAATATAGTTTTATTTTATTTTATTTTGTTTTTTTACAAAGGAAGAACTCAAATATGTCCCCAAAACCCATCTCTGCCAAATCTAAGTGTGTTGAACATTCTTGAAACCTCATTATCAAGTGATAAAAATAACTCTGAGCATCATAAAAGCAAATAACTCCTTTTTGGTTTGTTTGATTCTGTTAAAAATTAATTGTTGAAAATAATTAACATTTTTTTGCTGACTATAATTTGGCAAAGCAAAAAATAAAAATAATTATATGTAAAATAATTAAACAAAAGGGCAGATGAAAATATTTAAAATGCTCATATGAAAGCAAACTATTTGTTATGACAATCTTATACAAACTAGATATTTAAAAAATGAATCATCTTATATTTTTTGTACTTACCTATAGAGCTCTGTATATTCCTTTGAGTGATCTTGAGTGATATCAAGTGATTACTTTTAGAGTCCAGTGAAGCGTATTTATATGATATAGACTGAGAAGATTATGACTCAATCACTCAATAATCTGCTGTCACCAATAACAGAAACACGTCATTGCCTGTTCAAGAACAGGACATTGATAAAGAAGTGGCTGACATGGATCTGAAGTGACAGCAGCCTTGTACTGAGCAGAACACAAGGCTGCAAAATAAATAAATATATTTTTTTAATAAAGCAATTTAGAAGTGTGCAATTCAGAGGTGAAAGTGGTTAATTTAGGATTTTTTCCACTGGTTTTTTAAGTGATCCTGATATTATGCAATACTCACGCATGAAACATGTGAATGTGATCTGTGGGTATTCTCCTTTGGTCAGCAGTCTCCCGGCTTGAGTTAGTTTAGATCTTATAATCCATTCCATCCTCTCTCACACATTTACACACTTGGTCCATTCATGTGACTGCAGTCTCTGCTGTGCTTTTTATACACCTGCACACAGGCTAGACTCTTTAACACAATATATTTGTGCCAAATTCTTTGTCCAATTGGTCTTTTTGTCACAAAACAACTGTAATGAACTGAGAAGGAACATTACACCTTAACTTTCTATCTTTAACTACAAGGGTGAAGATATGTCTAAATAAAAATAATAATAAAATAAGAAAGGAAGAAAAAAGGGTGGACATCTAATTTGTGATTAATAGTCTAATTTATTTTATTTGAATAGCTGTTATTAATAAATAGCTGCAACGTAAGTATATTTTTATCAAATACGTGCAGTACAATTTATTTTAAAGGAGTTTTATTGTTTGGGTTTATGCTATTTTTTTTCTTCATAATTCAATATACATGTATTTTTAAACTACAACATGGAAATTTGTAACCATACGCCAAAAAATGTGCACACAGTCTGCAAAATAAAAAGCACTGGAATTGTAGTTGATGTTATGTCGCCCTCTAGCGGTAGGAGGAAAACCTAACATTATTTTTCGCCCAACCAGGACGTCCCTGCCTGCAGAGCTCATTTATGTTTAGCAGTACCACTTCGACACCAAAATAGCAAAACTTTTATATTTCAAAATAATAAGTATTATTCTTTTCTATGGTTTCATTTAATATTACATACATTTTAGTGGCATTGATTTAATGTATGAGTTTCTTTAGTGACCATTGTAAACTTAAATATGTAACGATATGGAAAAAGATACAGAGTGAGAAGCCTGTTTTTTTTTTCTTCGTCGTTTTCGGCAGACATTCATAGACTGTAAAAATTAATGGACAAAGCGAGCACTGAGGTCCCCCATTGGAAATGCATTACTTCCTCTCCTCGCGAAAGTAGGCCGCCGCTTTCCCCGTCAATTCCTGAAATGGATACCGCCATTTGCAAACAATCTTCAGCGATTGGTCTGAGTCATAGCTGAGTCATGGAATCTACAGGAAGTACTGTCGCCAATCAGGAGTGAGTTTATTGCAACCGTCCGCCTCTTTCCACGCCTCGACCACGAGACCGCGGATGTAAACAGCTTCTATTGTAATAATACTGGAGAATTGTACAAGTCGTTGTTCAAGTCTTCGAGGGAGAACCATTCCAACATTTGATTCTGTCAGCGGTCCTTTTGGATTTACTTACATTTATTCCTTTTTGTCGAGATAAAAGGAGCATTTGGGTGACGCTGTGCCCGAACTGCGCGCGGCCCCCTCGCGCGAGCCACAGCGTTACTTCACATGCAGGTTTACAGTCTGATCAGATGCACGTGAGAAGCGCGTTCAGCGGTATTTAAAATAAATAACCATCCTAACAAGTGAACAGCTGGATCTTTTTTCTGTTTGAAAATACGAGTGAAAAGTGAAAAATGAACATAAAAAAAAGAAAAAAGTCCAAAGCACATAACCTCAGAGTGAAATCTATTTCTACAGAGTAAATCCTCATCTAAAAATGTGGAGAGCATGGGTCTCTTGTTGTTTAAAACTGCTGCATCGGTACATTCCATTGAGGAAAACAACAGTAGAACAATGACTGGTAGGTACATTGTTGAATTGTAAAGTAGGTGTTAAAGGTCTTTTGACGGAGCCATTGATGAAGTCTGCTCCCATTGGCTACCCGTCACCTGTCACTCAAACCCCCCAGACGATCGACGTCAGACCCACAAACGCTTATTGAGCCATCTGATTGGTCAATTTATAACTCTAATAACTTGTGATAATGGAAAAAAATCTTTAAAAAAAAATTAGGATTAGAAAAAAGAAGTTAAGCAGAAAGCAGCAGAGGAAGAATGATTATTCTGACATATAAAATGACTGAGAAATAACTGTCTGTTTCCCAATGTAAGTCAATGGGACTTTGGCCTTTTTGCAACCCAGTGGTACTTCCTATATGGAACACGGAAGTAGGGGGGCTTGCTTCGTCCAGTTATTTTATATACAGTCTATGCAGACATTTGTAGTTTCTATGCAACATGCTGACCCACGTGTGGTGTACTTGTTTTTAGGAATGCGTTATTGTTAAACTGTTATGGGTAAGAATAAAAAGCATAAAATTCAGAAATCAGAAGAAGAGAAAGGCGGAAAAAATGTCAGGTAACGTCAAAACTCCAGTGTAAAACACGATTAGCTAGCTAAACTACTAGCTAGCAGCGTTGTGTTGTTATTAGCATTGACGTAAACAGAACTGTTTTTTTAAGATGAACAACTTAAAATCGAGATACATTTCTATTATTATTCATTTTTCACCTTTGTCTTTCCTGTCAAAGTAAAACGAAGCCTAAAAGAGACGACAAATCAAAGAAACCTGGAGAAGAGGATCACCTCAAGCACATTCCCTTCAGGCTTCGGGAGATAATGAAGAGCAAAGAGAGAATGAAAGCCGGAAAACTTAAAAAGCTCAAAAAGGGTCAGTCAAAACCGAACTAATGATTGTATTTCTACATCATGTGACGCAATTTATTATTTTCCTCTATGCTGTTGTATTCTACTACGGTAGGGCACTAAAAAAAAAAAAAAGATTCAATGTATGTGGTTAAAGTCTTACAATTATGAGGAATAAAGTCAAAATTTTACAAAAATAAAGTCGTAAAATTGTGGGAAAATAAGTGACAATTTTATAAGAATAAAACTGTAAATGTATGTCTGAAAAAGTAGTGATTTTACATTCAAAAAGGTCATAATATTTTGAAAATAAAATGTTATTTTTGGCTTTCCTAATACTTCAAAGAGAATCAAACTCGTTCTCATTTAATTTAAGTTGGAGACAATTCAGAGAAATAGGAAAGACACCACACTTTCCAAGAATTTAACAGAATCTGCTTTAATTTTTTTGTAAATGTACAATTTTATTTTCATGAAATTACAACTTATTTTTTTATTGAGACTTTTTCCTTTTCAAAATCATCACTTTGTAAATTATATAGTTAGAATTTCATTCTTATAAAATGATTTTGACTGTTTTTCATACTTTTAAAATAACATTTCTTACATTTTATTATTTATTTGTGCTTCTTTCATAGTGGCCCTAATGCTCAGTTGTAGCTTTCTGTTATTTTGATGTTTTTTTCCCTTTTGGTTTCCATAGCAACTGCCTCCAACGGTGAGCCAAGGAAATTCCAGGATGGAGATATACCCGTCCCGCATTTCAAGAGAAGAAAACTAGAAAGTGAGAAGGCATATATTGGGCGGATGGAGAACGAGACGAAACACGTTCTGTTCCTCACCAAAAACCAGGTGGACAGAAGACCTGAGCTGGACATCGACCAGCAGGAGAAGCCTGCAGACAGCGGCAAGTCTGACAAAAAGAAGGAGTGAGTATGTATAGACCTATTACCGGCAAAGCAACTTTTACTAAGTAATACTCCTACAAGAGATCAAAGGTGTTTACTATTGTTAACTGAAAAAAATAAAAATCAAAAATCTCTTATTAAGATACTTTTCAGGCAAAAAAAAAACCTTCCAAACAGATATTATTTATCATAATTAAAGATACTCAAAACTAAATGAGTGTGGCAGCATCCAAATGTGTTAAATTTCTTTGTGTAGCATCCAGTTCTGTTGTTATCAGATTAAGATGGTAATTTTTCAAATGTGTGTGTTTGCAAATCTGTCAATTTAACTTGGTAGAATAAACTTTTTTACTGTATGTTTTATTTGAAAGATTAAACATATTAGCTGTGTTTTTGTGTAGCGTGTTGTACTCTGATGTTCTTTCAAGAGTTTAATGTGTGTTTGCTGTTTTGACAGATATGCTAAAATGAGACGCAACAAACTGCAGCAGAAAAAGGTTGAAAAACAACAAACCAAGGAGGAAAAAGAAATGTTTGTTGGTAAGGAGAGCATATTGTGGTCCTTCAATTGTTAATTTACATCTAACTTTAATCAGTGTTTGATTTTAGCAGCTGATGTTTTGCTGTTTTGTAGAAAATGTTCCTTTTGGTGAAGTTGCGATAGCTCCTCCGACGCTAAACATCAAACCAAGGAAAGCTCAGAACAAGTCTCAGGTAACCTTTTTTCCTCATGTCTGATCTGTCATTATTTAAAAAGTTGGTTAAAACTTTTTTACTTTTTATTTGAAAGGGAAAGAAGGAGCTGCTCCTCAACTCTCTGTTAGGACAGACAGTCGCCTCCACAGCCAAGCCGTCCATGGCGAGACAGAGACTGATGGAGGAGGAGAGGCTGCGAGCCGTGGAGGCCTACCGTCAGCTAAAGAAGCAGAAACAGCAGCAGCTGGAGGCCCGGGCTGGCAGGGTGGGAAAGCCGGTGTCGTGGTCCGACATGCCCGATCGCCAGCAGGCGGCTTTGTGAACCGATGTGTCGGAAATTCCAAATATTTTTCTCAAAGACTGAAACATTTTAATTTAGGATTAAAATATATTTACTTTTGCGATTGATCTTAATTTAAATAAAACTATTATTTCATCTGGAAAACTCACTTGCTGACCTTTTGAAATACATCGGCCTTTTCAAAGTTTACTCAAAAATCATCATTTGCATTTATAGCATATCCTTATTTGCATGTTCCTTCTGAAATATTGGCATTTCCCGTGACGCAATATGTTTACAGCTCATTTAAATGGATGAATGGATGCTCAGTAGGCGTCAGCTCTCTGTTTCGTCTATGAAAATGAGAAAATAATTAAAATATTTCGTTTGTAAACTTTTTGCTTAATTATGCCTTTGTTTCATTTGAATTTAAATTATTCTGGATTATGTCACATTTGTAGTTGTATTCCCTTGATTAAATAATTCTCTTTTAACAGTGTTTCATAAAGAAAACCTTTTTTTATGGTTAACATCGCTCACTTAATTATTAATGTTGTCTTTTTCAATTCTTAAGTACAAGAATTTTCTTGGAAATTTGATTTTCAAAAGACAATTTGAACTTTCTAAAGTGAATACAATTTTAACTGCGAGCTCACACTTTGTTTCCTGAGAAGTTAAGTCTTAAATAATCACTTTAGCCCTTTAATTTCTAAGAGTCTGGCTGAGCTATTTATATTTTTAATCCATTCCAGGGGCGTGAAAGGCTCTTTGTTTTACAAGGACCCGTGTAAAAAAAAATTTTTGTGACCTTTCTATTCAAATATTTCATAATGTAAACTGGAAAATGTCTTCAATCGTCAACATTCATGACTTGATGGCATTTCCATGTTTTGGTAAACATTCTACCTTTTCACTGGTGAGTTTAGAGTGTTAGCAGTGAGGCTGTTGCCATGGCGATGAGGAAAAAGCTTTCTGCGGCCATCTATTTACGTTTTTTTATTTCAGATCTAGTATAAAAAGATCTTTGCTTAATTAGTTACAGGTTATTTTCACGGCATTTGGACCTGGCAGTAAATGTATAGGTACAACTTTGTCAGGTTTGGTGCATCTTCACAACTCTGTTAGCTTTGTTTTTCTTCTCAAAACAATCCCAGATGAAATAATCATACATTTAAATAGTGTAACCTACATTCTCAGCCTGAATGATAGTCACTGCGTGGCGCCAATTGAGGCTTATCAAGGAAACGTATGTAAATTCCTGCTCTGGTCAAAGCTTTCCTTCCTCTTAGTGACCCGACTTCGTGATTTGTTCTGTATCCAGGATTTAAATAGTGCTTTTAAGTGTAATAATAAATGACAAGATGCACACCATGAAAGATGCTTTTATCACACATTTGTAAACACGGTCTAATGACTAACACTTATTCACCGTTTGACCATCGGCTTGTTATTTGAGGTTCTATTAGGAAAGAAATCAGATGAAAACATAATAAATTACTATAAATGCAGCCATTACTGTAGCCACATTTTGTATTGATCTTCAGTGTTTGGATTTGTGATTGAATAAGCTTCAACATGGATAGAAAAAGTACTTCCAAAGAAGTGAAACTAACAATACGAAATATTAAGAGCACTCTGATGCACATCAATGAGAGTAGCTACAAAAATCATGCAAAAAAATGGGAGTTTGTTAATTTACGACAGTTCTTGAGATGTTAAAGATTCAATTGAACGGGACAGAGAGCTCCTCCCACTTCCTGGGTTTAAAGGTGGGGCTGTGGCGCGAGGAATCACCGGACCTCGATCCATCTGTTTAAAAAAAAAAAAAAAAAGTTGCACTGAAGTGAGTGCCACAGATAGAGAAAAGGCGTTTGTGATACTCACCCCTTTCAGATGTTTGGCGATTAAGGCTATTTCTGTGGGCTGGTACACACAGGTCTGCGGCTGACCGTTATACACTCCATATGGAGACACCGGCTTTGTGGAATCTGGTAAACCAAAGATAGTAAAGATTTTTTGATTCACAATTTAATATTTTTTTAGCAGCTATGATTTGAATTATGCTTTAAATCAGGGATAGGTTTCCTCTACTGTAGATTAGTTCCAAACCGTAATTGCATGGTTGGCCAGAAGATGGCGCTCGCAAACAATCTGCAGCCGGTGAGCTTCAGCGAAGAAGACAAGCTTAGAATTTTTTTTTTTAAATAGTACCTCCTTATTTCAATTCTGGAAGTGTTGTTGGGTAGAAACGTTGTGGCCCTCCCCATCATTAAAGTTGCCCATCCCTGCTTTAAATATTTCCAAGTACTGTTTTAAAAAAAGCTTGTAATGTAAATGCCTGCTTTACCTATTGACGCCTCATCCATAGAGAAGGCCTTATTCTCCACATAAAGATTTTGCTGAGTTGGCTCTGGCTCTTTCAGGTTGGGGCCATACACCAGAGTCCGAGCAGGATAGACGTGCTCCCCGTCGGGGGGCTGCTCCTGCTCAGAGTCCTGTTGCGTCAGTAAACAAACCTCTGGAATTGCGTAGAAGCACAGGAATATCCAAGCGTTGGACACCACAGCGATTCCCAAAGTGGGGTCGTCCCAGCTGGCGTGTCCAGACGCTCGATTTCCGTAGGTGTACATCACGATCCAAGTTACCCAGATGACACTGGTGAAGAACCCTGTGACAAGGATGAAGGCGCCGTCTCTCCTCCACTGCTTGTGCTTGTGTTTGAGCGAGGGCAAAGCGATCAGGATGACAGCAAGCAGGAGAACCATGACGTAAATGAGAGCCATCACAAAGTCCTGGTTGGCAATGATGCACGGCAGGTCTGGGACAGTAGGTTCACTGGATGGATTCCTGACTTCAGTGAGGATGAGCCATTCAGTGTTGATGATAACTTCCACTAGCCAGAGACCCAGAGCTCCAAGCCACAACATCCAACTCCGAGGTCCTCTGCCTCTCCTCTGTAGCAGCACCAGCCACAGCCCATGCATCACCAGACAGGACAGGCAGCCTGAAAACAGCACTCCGAACAGGAACCGCCGTGCCACACAGCTTGTAGAGTAGCGGTCCACGATGAAGGCAAAAGTGAGTCCAAACAGTCCCAAGGTGAAGACTAGAATACTGGCCTGCAGGGCCACCATACCTTTTCTTTTCGTGTCTGTCACAAACGGTAAGGAGGCCAAAAGAATCAGAAAGAGCATAAAGGAAGTGACCACGCCTGCAGCCGCACACGCCTCCAGCACGATGCCCCACACTGAGGTCAGGTCGCACAGCTGGTAAAAGATGGAGCTGATGCTGGGGTCGCATCCTCTCGGAGCACTCGTGGGGTCCATGGTCACAGTCGTAAAAGCTGCAAGACAAATCTCCTGTCACCCTAAAGTATTTGTTTTTCCTTTTTGCAAATTTATTTAATTAGACTTTCAAATGCAAAATGTCTGATTTTGCATGAATCTCTAGAGAAAAATAAGCTGTCTGTTCATTCATCCATCACCTCCACACATGCTGGGGCGACGGGAAATTACAAGTTGAATGAGAGGTCACTGGCCCAATGCCCAGACTTTTCCAAGACAATTAAACATCATAAAAATAAAGTGTTTCCCTTTTAAGTTTTTAAAATAATAAGTAAATTAGTAAATTAAAAATGCACTTTATTTACGACAAAAACTGTGGACACTAAGTTTAATTTTTTTTTCACTGAAGGTTTAAAAAAGTGAATACTGTTTTCCTTTGAATAACTTTTCAAAATAAAAGCATTAGCACATTTTTGTGCTAAAAATAAGCAAAAAAAATTGGGTTAAACCAACTTTTAAGCTTACCAGAGTGGGGTTTTCCTCCTTCTTGGCACAGGTAACTTTTTACACTTTCTCTTCTGGCAAAATATTAGTGAAAAATATCCCTTTGAACATACACACCAATCGTTTATCAGGGGTCTTCAAGTTGGACTGTACCAATCCGCGCTAATCCGTCCATATTTTTAAAAGAAATCTCCGGACTGCGCAGTGCGCCTTCCTCCGTGGACTGAGTTTCCACAGTCCGGGTACTTTGCTCAGCTTTGGTGTTTGCAGCTTTGCATATTCGCGAGATTAGCAAAGGAAAGACCAATGTGTTTGTTTGAGGCAGCTTACGCGGCAAACAAAGGCTCCACTCACCTCTGAACCAACCCAAGCTGGGGTTTTGCAGTTGCATGTTGGTTGCAATGCCTGTCTGTGCATTTGGGCTGCAACTTTTAAGATAAATGCAAACACAACCATAATTAATAATGTTATAATTGAAGACACCCCTCTGACCTTCCGCCTTTCTGATTAGTTGTAAAATTCGTTTTCTTATTTAACCTCTTTGTTTTTATATAAAAAAGGGGAATACACTTCACTAAAGTTTATTTTAATCAAAAACTTTTCATTTATATAATTGTTGGCTCTAATTTTCAATTAAAAAACAACAGAAACAAATCATGAAGTCTGGCAGAGCAGTGCCCTCTAGTGGAAATGATCAAAATTGCATGTGATTTATTTTATTTTATTTTTTTATGACAGTTAAATGAGGTTGCACGACAGTATAAGGATATTTGCATTGATTTATCTTTTCATATATATTAGAAAAGGGCATTTAGCATCTGCAGGGGAAAAATGAACCTCCATGATTATTAAATCTTTATCACAAAGAATGCTAAAATATGCTTTATGAACTTTAATGTCCTCTATAAACATTTATTTGTTCATTTTTATAGTTTTGATCTGATAAAATAATTTAAAGTGACACTTCAATCATATTTTAATCTGTTTTAAAAGCGTTTTTAAATAATAATTGTTGTTTTTAAGCAAAAAAACAAAAAAAAACAAACAAAAAAACAAAGTGTCGTTTTCTAGGACAAAGTTTGTGCAGCGCGGCAGTAGTTCATCAGAAGTTTGACTCTGAGTGAGTTTTAAGCGGATCTATTGGCAGGCACAGAAGTAAGCCTCTGTTGATTTCCCATCATCCCTTTGTTTACACTCTTTTTTTTCTTTCCTTTGTTTACACCCTCCTGCTAGCTTACACGACCCCAAGCTATCAGTATTGCAATATCAGAGCTATCCAACAGTTTTAAGCCAGATAACAGCTCAGACGGGGAAAACGAATACACATCTATGTTTCTGAAAGTTAGAATGTTCCGGAGCAGGAGACTTTAGCATTTCACTTTCAAACTGCACTGGAATAAAGAAATACTCACTAATGCAGTTTTAATCCTAAATTATTTTACATGTGTCCTTCAACATGAGAAAAATGTTACAAGAACTTGTTAAAAACATCAAAAACGTCTTTTGTTGTTGTTGGGCTTCAATACTATTTTACTTTTACATGATAAATGCAGGATTTTGAGACAAAGAGGAGGCGCTTCACAGTAATTCACAGTCAGACAAAAGTGTTAAGTAAAAAGCTATCCTTTTTTTTGAAGGGTTGGTCGATGGGTGCATTCCCGCAGGGTTCAGAACAGAACTGAGTTCATCCTCTAGAGCTTCAGCTCTGGCATTCAGCCTGTACTTAACTTGTTGTTTATACTGTGTGATGGGGGCCCCCTGTGACGAATCGATCTCTCAATGGATCTCGTCCTGAGGGATGCTCTCAAAAATCACGCAACTTGTCAATCAGTTCCTTTGTGGTCCTTTCACCCCCACAATTGGAATTTAAGTTAAAACAGACCACAAAGTGACCTTAATGGAGGACGCGTCCTGTTCCGATTCCTAAAGAGGCCTTTGGGTGAGTCTCCCTTTTCTCCATAGGGTGCTATTTATAAGCATCTGCATCCACGGTCTGAAAGCAGAATACTTTTCCATATAGGCTACTTGTCTGTGTTGTCTAGTCCAGCCTGCTGAAGCAGGATTCATTAGGGCGCTTCAGCAGCACTGTCTCCTTTGAGAACATGTCAGGTTATTCATAGCAGTGGCTCAGGTTTGGGACTTGGAGGACAGTATTTCTGCATTTTTACTGCAGCCTGGCACGCCTCAGGGCGTCACAACAACCCAAATCTATCGAAAATGATCCCCTGCTTGTCTGTCTTAAGACAGAGAAAAACTGTTATAAGCATATTTATTATGAGGTAATGTATTTCTATTCCTCTAGAAGAAGATTTCATTATTAAAAATCAAATTTCTCACTAAAAGTATTGCTTTTTTGTCTATGTGAGCACAACTTTTGAGTATGATTCACCTAAATAGAAGTGTGCCGGGTCAAAGCATATGTGCTTCTCGTGCAATTTGACGTTATGGAGCTCACTTTGAGCTATCATGGAGTTTTATTGATTATCATAGCTTGGAGGGTAGTGTGTTCCCTATAAGCAGTGGACCATTAACTCTATATCCAGTAGCAATTTGGATTACAGTCATTAATTCAGTCCCTGCACACGCTGAAAGGTTTGTGAGGTAAAAAGGTAACACTAAAAATAGATTGATGTTTCCTCCAAGATGCACCACAGGAAATCTCATGAACACTTGCTTTTTATATGGATGTTCAAATAAAAACAAACACATTTTAGTCTGAGTTTGATTGGCAAAGAAGTTTGGCAGTCTAACGTTGCTTTAAATTGATGATCGGAGTTTGCACCAATGAAATTATCTTCACATTAGTGGGATTAACATGCCATCTGAGGAATAATTGCACCCAGCTAAAAGACTGCCCCGTAAAAAGGTTTATAAGATTTGATTGACTGGAGTTAGTCACACATATTAGAACCCCAATTACATTTGGCAGATAGTCTCAATGGCAACAGTTGTAATTAGCTGTCTAATTATGGCACTGATTGTATTTAACGTATGAATCATGCGCTCCTCAGCGCAGAGATCTGCTGCATTCTGACTGCTGCACAAATGTGGCAAACTGTGTCGTTATTGATTCTTAAAAGCAAAAAACCCCTACAGACTTTTAAACAAACCAAAAAAAAAAACATTAAGCTGAGTCCTTGGCTGGCCTGGTGCCACTGATCAATGCCATGTAACATCTGAAAAGGGAGAAATTCAAAATCAAAGCTGTCGCTATAGCAACGCCCCTGCCACGTTCCACCAATCAATGGAGTCCGTGGGGTTGTGAGATGCGCCAGGGAAAGGCCAGCGTCCTACATAAAGAGTCCAGGACAGGGAAGCGTGCAGCACACAGGGCAGCACACCTTTCTGCAGCCAGAGAAGTGTGAAAGAGGCCAGAGGACAAAAGGAAAAAAGGAAGCGGCGATTAACCCAGGAGATATGGTACACTCATGTGGACAGCAGATTCCTGCCTGGGTCTATGTGGGCAGCCTACTCTTCTGCATCTCCTTCAACTCTTTCACAGTCAGAGGAGGTAAGACGTTGATTGTTGAGATTTTTGATGCAGATATAATTAGTTTTAATATCCCGCGCTGTATGAGACTCTATTTCAGTCCAGCTTCCCCCATACTGTAAGTGGGCAGCAAGCTGTGCGTGAATGTGTGGCTTGTGCTTTCCTTCAGGGCAAAAAATGATTAGTTAGTTGGTTTTCAACAGCCCAGAATAAGTCCTGGAAAAAGCTTTTTATTCTTATTTTTTAAAGACTAGTGCAGTTTGATTGAATCTAAGTTATTTGAGGATGTGCATAATTCGGTGCTGATTTGAGAGTACAAGGTTCTTATTGCTTGCACCAAAATTAAGCTGTAAATTGATGCATTAATGCACAAAAAATGTATTTATTAAAAAAAAAAAACTCTATTAGAAACAGTTTGAAGTACACCCCGCTGCACTCCACCATGCACGAATAGTTTAGGTTGCTAGCTGGCTAATTGGAGAAAGATTACTTTGAAGTGGGGGCACTCGATTGTTGTGGAGAAATGACAACTGTGAGACGTCCCAGGGAGCCAAGTGTGCTTCCCCCTGTGTCTCATTAAACCCCAATAGGAGGCCAACAAGGCTGCTGCTGCTGGCTGTGGCAGAGCAGAATAGAAACAGCAATTTTTCATGCTGAGTCTTTCATGTTGGATTCTTCAGTGTGTTGCAGCTTGTACTCAAGAGAGCGCACCGAGGCAGCTTCTGCGGAAGGGCTGCAAACTCAGGAATCTTCTTTGTGCATCTAGTATCTGAGGTTCTCTGAGTCAGCCACCTGGCTTCTGTCTTTCACTCTTTTCCACTAATTGAGAGCAGAAAGGAAACAAAAAAAAAAGGTTTTTGCAAGTTTCTCCCAAGTTTTTGCTTCATCTGAACTGGTTGATTATAATCTTTCTCTAAAATTTTTGTCAGATAATGGAGCTTTTGTGCAAACTTTAAGGTGTTTTTTTCTTGTTTTCAAAGCACCTGTGAAGCAGGAGGTTCTCGACAATGGAGCCACGGTGCTGAATCACTCCATGAGCCTTGTGCATCGGATGGAGACGCTGCTGGCCATGGGGAACGGCAGTGATGTCACTCTGCGGGTGCAAACCGTCGACACAGACGAGGTGAAGGTGATCCAAGCCCACAGTTTGGTCTTGACGCTGCAGAGTGATGTGTTTGAGGAGCTGCTGGTCAACCGCAACAACAGCGCTGTGGTTTTGATGGAGACGGCCAACTGCGCAGCTGTTTTTGACAAGTTTATCAGGTGACTAAGCATTTTACTAACCAAATAATACAGAACTGACTGCTGACTCATTGATATTTTTAATTCTTTTCACATTTGGATTGTTCCCTCTTTAGATATTCTATGACTAGACTTACTGTTTTAGCTCCAGTTTAACGTAATAGTGTGGGCTTTTTGAGTGACTCATATGGGGTTCTTTTGCAATATTTTTGTGTAGGCTCAGAGAAATAGGGTTTGCTTTAACAATACTTTCTTTTTCAGGTATCTGTACTGTGGAGACATTTCCATACGGCTAGATCAAGCTATATACCTACACAAGCTGGCCAGCAAGTATCACGTGTGGGGCTTGCAGCAAGGTCTGACCCAGTATATGACTCAACATCTTTCCAGTGATTCGCCAACAGGCCATGTGGTTAGCTGGTATAACTATGCACTGCAAATTGGGGACACGACGCTGCGGGACAGCTGCCTCCTGTACTTGTCCTGGAACCTGTCTTCTGTGCTGCAGAGCAAAGAATGGGGCTCCATTAGTGAAGACCTGCTCCTGTCTTTGCTCCAACGGTCCGACCTTATTCTGCAGAGTGAGCTGGAGCTCTTTGAGGCTGTGGAGGCCTGGGTCAGTCTGAACCAACCTGTCACCGCAACGGTGGAAACGGCCCTAAGAGCTGTTCGTTATGGCATGATCCCTCCTCACCATCTCTTTCGCCTCCAGAAGCAGTCCCTCCTTCTGATCAAGTATTACGAGTCCATCCGTGATCTCCTATATCTAGCCTTCCAGTTTCACTCAGCTTCGCCAATTCAACTAGCAAAGTACTTCGATGTCAACTGCAGTATTTTCACCCCCCGCAACTACCTGTCATCCTCCTGGGGTTCTCCTTGGGTCATCAACAGCCCGACTCGAGATGATCGCAGCTTCAGCTTCCAGACACAGCTCGGGCCAAGTGGTCACGATTCCAGTAAGAGGGTGACATGGAATGCTCTTTTCTCTCCTCGGTGGCTCCCACTCAGCGCCAGATCATCATATACCGAACTTGGTGCCATGCAGCCAACCCGCACAGAGGCAGGCCATCCTCGCATCATTGTAACTCCGGCCACCTCTAGCCCGGACTTTGCTGGCGTCAGCTTTCAGAAAACAGTCATTGTTATGGCAAAGCAGCAAGGAAAAGTGGTGGTCCGCCACGTCTACAACTTCCACCAAAGTACCGAAGAGGCTGGGGATTTTTTGGTGGATGCAGATCTGCAGCGCCGTTCATCAGACTACCTAATTGACAGTTCTCTTTATCTGCATATTGTGATCAAACCTCTCTACCACACACTGCTTGTTGCTAGGAAGTAAAACCACAAATTCAAAGGAATCTCACCATCCCTCTACCACCCACACAATCACATGCACATGTTCCAAAGTACACTCATATCACAGCAGATGTGTGTCCTTCATATCTGTGATATTGAAATAATTTTGTGCATTTATTGTCTTCCAGAAATTCAGATTGGGCAGGTTTACGGAAAAAAACAAGTATTTTAAAATATTCTACCCACTTTCATTATAATGTATCTTTTGGTTCATCATTTTAAATGAGAAAAAAAATCAATGTACTGTATTTCTTTATGTATTTTATAATGTGATTGCCTATTTTCCTTAAATGTATTAAGCGATGTTCTTTGTTGACCCAGTTATACTTGATTCTATAGAGTTTTTTTTTTGTTAGATAAACTACAATTCCTGTTACTACTATAGATTTTTAGCTATACCACGTGTGTGCTCTGATGGAATACAGTTTGAAACTCATAACTAAAAGTGGAAAAGTGAACCCCATTATCAGTTTATTTATATGTTTACTGTTTTTTCAGACTATAAAAACACACTACAATAATCATAAGTTCTTTTTTATTATTATTTTTTGCCGTTATTTCCTTTACACTCCTTGTTTTCCCCCAAAAAAATCATTTATTTATTTTCCTGCATACTCTGTATTGTACCTTGCTAGAATTCTACGACCTCTAAAAATCTATGTTATAGTAACAAATTTAAAAATATTGAATAAAGGAAAAAATAAAGGGCAAGATTTATTGGTCTGTGACATTTGTAAAACATGCTATTTATTACACACACAAAAAATAGTAATAAGTATTACTCACTATTGACTAACGGCTAAAGAAATTTCTATTTTTTAAAATTATTTTCCAAAAAAATGTAGACCTATTTATTTTCTCACATGCTCCATTTTACCTAGCTAGAATTCTACAACTAAAAATATATATTATATTCGTAAATTTAAAAATAATAATGAAGGAAAAAAATAAAAGTCAGGAATTACTGATCAATAAGACATTTGAATTATGTAATGTAAAATTTAAGAAGCAAACAAAACAGATTTTTTTTTTTATATGTTTAGCTGTTAGCCGTTCCTCATTTCTGACTACACCTCCCATCGCCCTCAGCGTTAAACCGGAAATACGTCACTTCGTCGTTGGAACCTTCAGCTGTCAGACTTTGGCCACCCCGGTGCAGGTTGCGTTAGCAAACTCGCGGACTGTTTAGATTGATAAAAAGTTGTGCATCCATCCGATTTTCGATATTTTATCACGGAAACTTTTCGTTTACGCATCGAGCTTGCAGGAGCACCAACCGCCTCGTTTTAATTGCCGCTGGATGTGCAGCGATCCTGAGCGGGTGTAAGAGTAAATGTAGGGAGGGAGGGAGTAGGGAAGAAGAAGAAGAAAAAAAAGCTAAAAGTCTTTGTACTTCCCTTCCCCCCCATCAAAGCAAAGGGGAAATGTCTCTCTCCAAAGGAGGTAAGACTCGTTTTCCCACACTTTTTTTTCCTCTACTTCACTTCTGCACCTTTTTTAAAACTACCGACGTGAAAATGAGCGCGGAAGTAGTTTAGCTAACTTTGTGTAAGAAACATAACCTTGTCAGGTGGGAACCTGCATGTTTGAGAAGAGAAATACGAAGCTAACTTGCATGTCTGCCCCATTTCCCAAAGTCTTTGAACTATTTTATATTTCAGACGTGCTGCCTGTTAGTATTTACATAACTAAGCAGTGTTACCGCGCACGAATTTAGTTCTCGTGTGGCTAGCTTACCTCATTTTCACGTCAGTAAAGCCTGCCGAGCTGTTATTGTTAACCACTGTTCCGCTTAAATTGAAATCCGTAGACCGAGTTAAATGTATTTTATTTAGCAAATCCAAAATCTTCAGGGCTACAGGTGTTTTTACTTTGCAAAGTGTTAGCTAAACCCTAAATACTTTTGTGTGTGTTCTCAAGATGCTTTTGTTTCCCGAACTGTACAAAACGGAGTCACGGCACTGCCGCAAACTCGCACTACTTAGCAACGGCCAGAAAACGAAGCTTTACTGTACAACGAATGTAGTTTCTACTCTTTAAAATTCCCCTTTTTGTCAAAAAAATGTTAGAATGAAGGTTCTCCATCTGCGTCACACGAACAGCACGATAATGACGTCAATTTACATTTAGAGCTGGCCGCGTGCGCTGTTACACAATCATACTAGCGTTACCATGGTCTGAGTGTACGCTACATTAAGGGAGATTGGCCGCGAGCCGCTCAGGCAATCAGAGCCTTTGGCCTACATGACATGTTTTGACTTGCAGCACCAACGCCGAATGCAATTTCCCCATTGTTGACAGTTGATGGGCTGCAAGCAGGTACCCGCGCTCCTCCAGAGCCTCAGCCACGACCCACTGGAAGAGATTCTACCGAACTGCTGTGATAAAGTGGCGTGTGGAAGTTTATCCCTGCATGACTCATCAGTGTCTGTATATGGATCTTTTCTAAGGGCTGGTGCTTCCTGATGATGACTCGCCACATAGCTATATAGCCTTTGATCCCATGCACAATCCAGAAATTCTTGTTCACATGAATTAGATTTTCAGGTATTTTCCACTGAAAGATTTTTTTTGCCTCTTTAGAATTTTTCTTGAAATTGAAGCCACTCCTGCTTGTCCTGCCTTCCTGTTTCCTTTTATGATCTGAGATTTTTTTTTGCTGCTGCCCGGATGAACTTTGACTGCAGTTGTGGCTGATGTCATGGAACTATTGTGTCCTGTGAGGCTCAGTTTGAGGATCTTGCAGGAGAAGGCTGCCGTCGTCAGGCTATCCCAAACAGCAATTGCACCAAATATAGTGACATAATATTTCCCAGGGGTCTTGACAGTTCAAGTGGATATTTCCAGTCTGACTGGTTGTGTTATTTCTCGGCCCACGGTCATGGTGACAGGGGTTCTTGCATGCAACTTTCCATACCTACCTGAGAAGAGATGGCGTTTCCGCATTTTCCAGCTACCATTACTTTACATTATTCAAAACGAAACTCCTCTCTTAGTGAAACTGCAAAGGAACTTTTTTTATGCACCTGCATGACATAATTCTAGTAGTTTTCCTCGATCAGCAGAGCATTATCTCTAACAGCTTAAAATAGCTTTGGCAAGCAGGTTGTCCAACTGCAGCGCCGCCGTGTTTGCATGTAAACCTTCTTTTTCTCGTGTGACCAAAAGCTCGAAATCTTTGTCAGGTGATAAAAATTCTTTGAGCGCTCTTGGTTTACCTCATGCACAGGAAATGCAAAGTCTATTTTTGACTCGGCATGTGTGAGTAAATCACACTCAATCTCACCCTGCAGCATGAAATGCGCTCACTCTGTCTGGACTCTTATTTTAGGCTTGCAGCACACGGCGGATGTGTCTGTCATTGGTGGATGCAATATCTGAAATCTTGGACTGTGTTCACTTTCCTTTCCAGGTGAAATCAATGAACAGGGGTTTGCCCAAGTCGTCTTCCTTCACTAGTCTGTCCAAGTAGAGTGACTCATGCTGTGTCACTGTGAGAAAGATAGTTAAAATCACAATATTTAGCTCAGTTTTGCAAACAGTTGCTGGGATTTTTCTTGCACAACTTAAAGTAGTTATTGAGCCTGGTTAGTTTTAAGTATATTTATTCTGCATAATCCAACATGTTTCTTCATAAGCGATCGCCCTGCAGAAACACACAGTGAAACATTTCTTGTGACGCTCTCTGTTTTTCCGCTTCCAGCAAGAACAAACATGCAAAAACGCCAGTGTCAAGAAAAAGATTCTTTTCTCTTTTTGGAGTTCCTGCTGCGGCGTTATCATGCAGACAGGCCCTCATAGCGGGCAGCTTCTGGGAAATCCCAGAGGCTGTTGGTAAACAGTGTTTAAGAAAGGGCTGATGTCATTGATTTAGCACAGAAAAAGCTGCAAAAATATTACAAACAAGATCAAAACATTCCTAAAAAATAGTGAACGAATTACAACTGAAGCCACAAAAACCATCATCACTTTCAATCTTAAGTCATCATACCAAAGTCGATGAGTCATTTCATCCACCCTTTTTTTAGGGTTAGACACACCTTATCTGTACCTGGGTAACAGGTCTACTTTGTGTCAGCGAAAAACCATCCATTGACGGTTTATCCTCTTTCACGCTTATGCCCTTCCTGCCAGAACGCCTCACAAGCCCCATTAGGTCAGACCTGGCAGGTCCCGACCAGGTGAAACTGACAGATGACTCACCAAAAGGTGGGTTACAACACGCCGGTGATGCGTCAGTGATGTTAAGGTGTAGGACGTCATGGACCGAATGAATGCATAAGTTGTTCCCAACGTCTGAGCGTTTTCCTTGTCTGTTCTCACATAAAGCTATTAGAAAAATATATATATAAGTTTAAAAAACTAATTTTATTCTGACGCTATGTTTAGGTGTATTTATAAAAAAAAAAAATGCTACTCTTATTCAAGATTTAAAAATATTTACAATTTAGCATTTGACACCAAATTTTCTTGGTGTATTTTTTAAATTATAAATTAATTATTATTAAAAAAAAAAATCCCAAACTAGTTTAAAACTGTCAATTCATTAAGAATTTTTGTGTAAAAAACATTTTTTTTCTAATATATTGACCTTTATATAAGCAAGATATTCCCATTGAGATTTATAACCTATTTTGCTAGAGAGTCCTGGATTAAAAAACGTCTTCAAAATAAAAATTCTTTGATTGTTTTGCATTTATAAATGGAATAATGCTTCATCTTAACTTTTTGTTGTCTCTTAAGGCAAGAAAAAGATGCCTGGGCCGAAGCTGCCCAAAGAAGTTTTCATGTCTCCTCCACCAACAGCTGCAGCGTGAGTCTACCCTGAATGCATCACAACTGCTCATCAAATGATTAAAATATTATTGTTTCACTGTTTTATTTAATTCTTGTATATTCTTGTTAAGAAGCATAATATTTTAAATAAATATTCTGCTTCATTAAAATTAATGTTTTTAGAATTTTATTTTGAAAGGGTTTGTTGCACATTTGCACACAAGCAAAATTAAAATAAAAAATAAAGCCTTAAAGCTAAAAATCTGTATCTAAAACTAAAGCAATTCTTACAGCAAACACTCTTTGCATACGGATTTCCATGTAAAGTCAATCACTAAAGATTTGTCTTTTTAGCTCAGATTGAATTAATGTGGTGAATCAGCCATTAAGGACAGAATTGAACCATCGTCTGCCCTCAGGGCTCCAACTTTATCATGAGTTGTTGAAAACCTGACTATAAGGACAGCTGTAGGATCCCATCCGTTTCGTGGGATGTTTGTGGGAGGTGATGCTATCGTTCCCCTCCACCTTTTGAAGGGATGTACCAACGACCAAGTGATGAGTTAACAGGAAACTGAGCTAGAAAGAGGAAGTGAATACAGATGGAAAAAGAAGACCAAAAAACAGTTCTTGGAAAAAAATTAAAAATCATTGTGCCTCATAGATATTTGAATATATTAGTTACTTAAAGGAGATACAGTTTAAACTGTAACTGAAAGGATCTCCTTGCTGTTCAGTCGTCCCTGCCCTACTTGCTGCTTACCTGGATCAGGTGTGTTCACTCCTGGAATCACCTGATCCAGCTAATCAGCTGCAAGTAGGACAGAGGTGGCAGGAAAACCGAGCAGCGTGGGCAGATCCTCAGATCCTTTTTTTTTTTTCTTTTTTTGTCCTGGATCTAAATGCTGTCTACCTGCAGGCCTCCTCGAGACCTCGACTCCAAGGCTTGTGTCACAATCGGCGATCAGGTAAGTCTCCACATCGCCGACGCTTGTTCTGTTTTCTGTAAAGCGTCCATCACTTCTGCTTCTGTGCAGAACTTTGTGGTGAAGGCGGACGACTTGGAGCAGATAGAAGAGCTGGGGAGGGGAGCTTACGGAGTCGTGGACAAGATGAAACACGTGCCCACCAACGTTATCATGGCCGTCAAGGTCAGTTAAAAAGCTGCTTTAGCCACAGATTTCGATCAAGCATTGAGTGACGGGGATTTTTTTTCTTGTCTTTAGAGGATCCGTGCCACCGTAAATACTTTGGAGCAGAAGAGGCTGCTGATGGACCTGGACATTTCCATGAGGACGGTGGACTGCCACTATACTGTGACCTTTTATGGCGCCCTGTTTAGAGAGGCACGACCACTTTATACACTCAGGATGTCACTGCAGCCATGGCCTTTCCTCCCCCTATATTTACAGTCGTGTCTGTTCTCAGGGTGACGTCTGGATCTGTATGGAGCTGATGGACACCTCGCTGGATAAATTCTATAAGAAGGTCATTGAAAAAGGCAAAACCATTCCTGAGGACATCTTGGGAAAGATCGCAGTAGCAGTACGTCTTTGTTTTTTTTTTTTCTTTTATTGTGGTGTGTAATTATTCAGTGGTAAATAGTACCGCCATCGGCACAAAGCAAAGCAGCTGAACTTGTGGGAAGAGGCTGTCAGAAAGCCAGACACTGTGATTGTTAAATTGCTGCTTGTGTGAAGGATCAGAGGAGAAATCTTGCATCCCACACTTCTTTTTTTTTTTTTTCTGCATGCAACCGAAAAAATGTGTACAATTTCTGTGGGGATTCGGCTGAGCCGATGAATAAAAGCTTGTATTTGTGCCGCGCCAAACTGAAAGCAAAGTCATCTGTACTGTCTCCTACTTCCAGATTTGAAGTGTTTCCTCTTTTTTGTACAGATTGTCAAAGCATTGGAGCATCTGCACAGAAACCTGTCGGTGATACATCGAGGTAATCCAAAGATCAATCAGTGCAGTCTACAATGTTTCCTCGCTGCATTTTCTTTATGATTCTTCCCTTTTTTCGCTTCCAGATGTGAAGCCTTCCAATGTCCTAATCAACACTCTGGGCCAAGTGAAAATGTGTGACTTTGGCATCAGCGGCCACCTGGTGGACTCTGTGGCTAAAACCATGGATGCCGGCTGCAAGCCGTACATGGCGGTGAGTAGAGACCGCTGCCCTTGAACTACCCATCAGCCTCCAGCACCACTGATGAAGCATTAATCGGCTGGAAAAGTGCAAAGCGTGGAGGAATTCTCTCTGGAAAGCTATTAGTCACATTTATGTTGGCATATTGAACAAATATTTCAGCACACAAATGTAAAGGACTTTTCTTTTATTTTAACTAATTAAAAAAAAATAATTCCTTCCAGCCTGAACGGATCAACCCGGATCTTAACCAGAAAGGCTACAGTGTGAAGTCGGACATATGGAGTCTGGGCATCACCATGGTGAGTGGTATTACTTTTATTTATTTATTATTTTCTTAGAAAAACACTCATTTAAATTGAGAGAAATGCATGATTTTGAGGTAATATCTTTATTTATACAATTATATGTATAAATATTACAATTTTTTTAACTTAAAAAAGGCTTAATAGAACCTATTAGCAACACGTAGATTTATTCAAAGTGAACAGTTTGTTTGACATGGTTTTAGCAGAAGTTAAAATGTATTTATGGTAATTCTTTTAAAAACATTTTTGAAGGTTGCTGAAAATATTTTTTTAAAAGTAGATAAACTATGATAGACTGGAGTTGAGCATGCTGTGCTTCAATTGTTTGTGAAGAAGTTAAATACAATTTCTGACTGTTTTGTTTTAAATTTGCCATATAATCCAAAAAGAAGTTGCAGTTAAAATTATAACTACAATTTACATCAAAGTCTTAATTATTAAGCAGGAAATAAAGACTAGTAGTAGCCTGTGAGATACACACATCGCATAACTACAATAAATAGTTTTACACACCTGCTAATACAATTTCATGGCAGCTTGAGGTATTTAACAAATCACTTGGAGCCCTTTACTCATTTGACCAATCAGATGCACTCTTCATTTTAGAAGCCCGCCTCCTTTTTAATGAGGATAATTCTGAGTACATTTTAAATTATGTTGATTTTGATTTAAATAAAACAGTTTCAGTGAAATGGAAATGTTTTTGTTTTGCAATTTTTTTTATGTATCACAAGTCATAGCAATTTTGATCACTAATATCACAAGTTTTCCTCATATTATGCTGCACTACTCCTGACTACATTACCCATAATGCTCCAACAGTCTTTGTAGATTTTTAAGCGATTTCTTCCACAGAAAATCCATTTGAGGTCTGTAATGCACAAGTGGATTTTAAGGTGGACTGATCAACATTCAAAGATTTAAGGTGTATAATAATAAAAAAAACAAAAATATTGCTTTTAATTAGCTCAGGATTTCTTAATGAGATGAACAATTACTACTGATATCACTCTACCTACTACTACTACTATATTTGCTGCATTATGGTGATCCTATGTGGTGCAGGGTGTCTTTTATTTTTAAACGAAATCCGTGTCAAAATCTAAACCCCAACACATTAAAAATATATATATTTTTGTTTTATTTATGCAAAAGAAAGTTTAAGTGTTGAAGGTTGCAGACCCCCCATTTTATACTTTTTAATAAAAACTAATTTAATATTTTTTAACAATCTTGACAACATTTCAGTTACAACTTTAATGAACATTTAAACTTCTACAGTCAGTCAGTCACGTTATGCTTATTATGAGATTGTGTTGCATTACATGAAGAAGTCCTGCTAGCCTGACTAATGCTGAGTCATGATGACCATCCGCAGTTTTCCTGGCTGCAGCACATGAATGCCGGTTAGTTAATAACCCTTCTTTCCTCAGAAATATCTGACCCAGCCTGCAGATGGAATTCCTGTTTTTGATTTTTTTTTTCTTTTTCTTTTGGCTCTTCATTTGTTTCACAAAATCCAGGTTTGATGCTCGCTATGAAACTAAAGCTGATTTAGCATCTCAAACGTCAACGAAAAGCTGATTGTTTTCTTATATAGAATATTTAGCATCAATTTTTATAGAAAATATGTTTTTTGCACATTTAAATATTTTTTTCACAGAAAACAAAGTCTAATTCACCAGTTTTCCCCAGTTTTTTTTTTTATTTCATCAGAAAGCCAACAGTCTCCTCATGTTTTTCTCCTTCCTGTTTTGCAGATCGAGCTGGCCATTCTAAAATTCCCCTATGACTCATGGGGCACCCCGTTCCAGCAGCTCAAGCAGGTGGTGGATGAGCCGTCTCCCCAGCTGCCTGCAGACCGTTTCTCTCCAGAGTTTGTAGACTTTATCTCACAGTGGTGAGTCGCAGTCACTTTGTCCTTCACTCATCATTTAGTGGTTTCGTTTGGTGCTGCTAAAGCCCACCAGGGGGCAGCGTTTGTTTCTTCAAAGAGGGTGTTTCACTGAGGAGTGTTTGTTCCAGCAAAGCGTCGCTATGACTTACAAAATATTTTGTTTTACAGTTTAAGAAAGGCGCCAAGGGAACGACCAGCTTATACAGAGTTAATGGTGAGTTGTTTTAAATGTTGGGGTTATTTTCTTAAGACGTCTTAGCTGAGTTTTGTCCTCCTCCTCCCTCAGAATCATCCATTTTTCACCCTTCACGACTCCAAAGAGACAGATGTGGCCAGTTTCGTCAAGGACATCCTGGATGCCTGACGGTCTTCCCTCCAGGCTCCACCTTACGCTGGTGTGGGCGGGACCTTTTCGCACACGAACCAATGGCCCTACTTCTTTTTTTTATGATTAAACTCACTGGAATGACAGACTTTTTACGGCAGGGGGAGGACACAAGGACTGCCAGCAGTAACTGGAGTGGGAGAGCGTTGCAACCATAAACTGATACGATTGAGATTTCCGCCACTCCTCCAGGCTCTCTGTGCAAACAGTTAACTCCCCCCCATATGTCGAATATTTTTACTTTTGACTTCGACCCCTTTATGCGTCTCTACGGTGGACAGAGCCAGCAGTTATTTGTTTGCAGCGTAAAAATGTTTGCATACTTTTTTGAGTTTTACTTTCCAACGCAAACCCTTCGTTTTGTGTACTGAAAGCTATATATGCCAATCTGTTTTTTCCTCATTACTCAAAGGTTTGATACTGTATTTTTGTCAACTATGAATTTTTTTTTTTTTTTTACCAAACTGTGGCCTTGTTGGTGCGCCCCAGGTTGGGACGGGGTCACAACAAACACGAAATGTCAAAGGTCACTCTCTGGTCAGGATCCGTCGTTTTCTTCTTTCATCAACGTGAGCTCCAGTGTTGTGATCGGAACTACCTGGAAGTATTCAGGGGTTACCTGGTCAAGCTTACAGCTTTATCTGTTCCTATGTGCCAATTTTTTTGCATAAATTGATGCATTAATTGTTTATTGTTCTCTTTTGGGCTTTTTAATTACAGAACTCTTCGATCTTTACCCCAATGCCTCAGTTCTGGTGTCAGTGTAATAGTTTTTTTTTTTTTTTGAGGCACTTCTGTTTTTTTCTTACGCCTTACACAGACAACATGTTAGGGGAATAATTTATGTGTTAAAGATGTAAATATTGTCTTTTTATGGACTATGGCACTGTCCCAGAGGATCTGAATGTTCGTTTTGGAGGTCACCTGTTTCGGATCGATGTGCTGTCAGGCTCCGCCTCTCAGGTTTCTGGTAGTTTGTGGAGGCGGCCCAGTTCCCTGTTTGTTCTCCCCTCTCTACAGGTCGTGCACACCTCCAGCGCTGGACCAAGATCCTCATTCAGTTCTCTGTTTGGTCTCACCACACACTATGCAGAACCCCCCCCCACCTCACATGGACGTGGCGAAAGCTTTCCACTGCCCCCCCAAGTGCTGGGAGACTGGCGGCTCCTCTGGTTCACACTGGTTTTCTCAGCGTTTTCAGTGAGTTAGGAGTATTTATGATTGTGAATAATAAGGGAAAGTTAGTGGCACCACTAGGAAGCTGCTGTTTCTTCTTTCTGTCGGCCATCTTTGGATGTTGAAACACTCGTAACAATAAGAATGGAACACTTGCTCTACCTCTTCATCCTTCACTCTGTGCATCACCTCCTCGCCGGGTGGAACTGACAAACTTGAACTCCACAAAAGACAAAAAAATAAAAGCTTTATTCAGTACATTTAAAAACGTGTCTATTTCAGCTCCGTCTTTGTGTGACTGGAGTTTGTTTTCCATCCTCTTAAAAGTGATACTGTAAAGAAGGTGCGAGGTAACGAAAGTCTGATGGATGTGAAGGAGGGAAACTGTACACCGCTGCACATACATGTGCTTGTCCGCTGTAACTGAAAGCCTCTAAGTGCAGTTTTAGTCGTGACCTTCTGTAGCCCAGCAGAATGCTCGTTGGATTTTATTTGTGGGTCATGACCACAGCGATAATTTTCTTTATTTTTTTGCCGTGATATGAAGCAAGATTTTGAGTCCTCGAGGAGAGTTCACCATATTTTATCAGCATGAAACTTACAATAATTTTGAATGTATGAAGACTAAAAGTCTAACAGCTGCAGCAAGTTTTCCTTAATTAAAACATATATATATGATTGTATGTATGTATTCTTTCTGCTGAAACAGGTTTATCTTTTAGCATATATGCTGTATAAATTTAAATTTCTGTCAATTAAAAGCTGGCAATTATGACGACATATTAAAGCCAGTTTAAAAATATTTTTTATTGAAAATTGCGACTCTAAATCATTTAAATGTACTAGAAAAAGTGAAAACTGTTGAATTTTTTTTTCTTAAAAAGTTATAGGCTAAATTTACGACTTTTCGAGTAAATATACGTGTTTCAAAGTCGTAAATTGTCATAAATTTACGACTTTAAATTGGGTAAATTTATTACTTTTTCTCGTAAATTCATTACTTTAAATTTTGTTAATTTAATATTTGAAAATGCGTAAATTTAGGAATTTTCTATTTTCTAAATTTTTGACATTTTTTCTAAAAAATTTACATGATTTAAAGTTGTAAATTTATGACTTTAAATTTCTTTTTTTTTTACTTTTTTCATGTAAATATATTACTTCAAATTTTTTAATTTATTACTTTTCTCATAAATTTACATGTTTTAAAACCGTAAATTTATGACTTTAAATTTCTTTTTTTTTTTACTTTTTTCATGTAAATATATTACTTCAAATTTTTTAATTTATTACTTTTCTCATAAATTTACATGTTTTAAAACCGTAAATTTATTACTTTAAATTACAAAACCATATGACATTTTTTCTTGCAAATTTATGTCTTCTAGCGTAAATTTATTTCTTCAAATTTTGTAAACTTATGAGAAAAAGTTGTAAATGTACAAGATTTATATTTTTGAATATATGAGAAAAAATTACTTTTTTTTTTTTTGGTGGACTAATACTCCGTCGTAGCCATTCTAAACAACAAAAATTATAGTAATTTTATTTTTAATTCCCACTTTGATCATCTTTTGATCTATTTTAAAAGTGTTCCCAGCAGATTATTGATTATAATTATGCTGTTTTTAGCCGAAAACGAATTAAATTAGCAATTTTTCTCAAATGAATTTCTTTACAATCAAAATGTGCCTCTAAGTTGTGCCACAAAACAACCCCGCCCCCCTTCCCATCCTCATTCCCGAGAGTTCTCCTGCTAGCTTACAGCCCCTCACACCACAATATTACCGGTGCAACAAAACTGGCGAGCACTACTGAAGGTTTCCAGCCGTACAGTTTTGCGCCTGATACCATCTCAAGACGAGGAAAACGAAGACGTTCATGAATGAAGCAGAGCAGGGAGCTTTTGGCTGCTCACTGTAGCTTCTATATCACAACTACAAGATGTTTCAAACGACATTATTTCATCTGTTCCTGATTCACACCAAATACTTTTGCAAAAATAAAGCATTTTGAATCAAATATTTGAAATGAATCTGCAACACATTAAATGAAGGTACATCATTTTTATTCTAAATATATTTAAAGCACTTCAAATGATGATAAAATAAAAGCTTTTCATAAATCTTTTAGCAAACCAAACCACCTCGCTACAAGAAGGTTATTTCAGACCTTGGACTGGAATAGACTCCAGTTTTGCACCTGCAACCTCTCTGACTCAGCGTGTTGGATGTGGAAAAGCACGTTTCCCCAGCGGTGCACTCAACACATGCTCCTCTCTGGGGTTTAAATCACGCACTGCTCGAGCTGTTCTCACCCATCCCTGAGCTGTTTTAAGAACTCATTGAGGTCAATGGGTGTTAATAGTCTAGAGATGCTCTCAACCTGCTTGGACTCTGATCATTTGATGCTCGTGGCTATTATTGCACTTTCTTCCTGTAAACAGATTATGCAAGAACACACAAAAAAATAAGGAATAAATGATGTGCACTTCTTGGTTGTGATTCTTCAAGGTTGCAGAGAATAAAAGGGTCTCAGTCTGGTTTTATCTGTGAATGTTGACGTGAAAAGTTAACAAAAGGCCACTTTGGGCGCCCTGCCCTGCTGCCGCTGCTGCGTGTCTGTTCGTCAAAGGAACGATGAGAGCACGCCAGAATGAGAAAACTGAATGGCGGGAGACAGACAGGATTCTCTGCTGCACCAAAGGGCCTTCTTTTCTTGGAAGTAAGGCCTTTGATGAGGGTTATCTTATATAATGCTTTAAAAGAGCGCCCCGTGAAGGGCGAGTCAGCATACAGATGTGCTGCTGTACCAGCTGAATGCTCCCTGTGATGCTCTGATGAGTCACATTTACTGAGTGGACGTTTTTAGATATGACCTATTTTTCAGATTTTAAGCAAAACTTTCAGCTGTAATTATTGATTTGAGGCTTTTATGTGTTTTAATAGTTCGACCTGTGCACTTCAATTGATTTAAACTTAAATAGATCCTTCATTTTTGCATTCTTTTCAAGCTCAACTGATGCATTTATGCATTTTGGGTCAATCCCAATCCTAATCTTCATCACAAACCAAACAAACTTGTAAATAAATTTGTTTTTGTGTTGGAATTATTACCAAATCATCTTTACATTTCACTTAAAAGTGTCAAATATGTTTAATTTTTACACTGTTTTCTTGTTTTCCTACTAGATTTTACGGCTTTATGACATAAATATAAAGTTTCGTTGTCGTCCTAGAACCAAAAATTGATAGAATTTGAGTTTTGGGGCAATTCGGGCCACCATGCGCCTGTCTAAATGCATATGAGCCCGTCTGCGTTCTCCTTTGAGGAAGGGTATATGTGCGTTTCTGGAGCCTCAGGTGGTGGACGTGAAAGTGGGAGCGGACATTGTCCGGGGCTGCCTTTCACATACATGACACGGGGCCCGCCTGTGGTGGAAAAAGTTCTAAAGAGCTCATCATTCTGAGGAGGGAGTAAGAAGAAGTTTTATGGATAAAATATGTCTTTGCTCTGGGCTGACACGACACGCTGTTATGCAAGGAGCTGGACATGGAGAGTCGGCTGGTGACCAAACGTCAGATGTTTGGAGGATGGACGTCTCCTTCCGTTTGAGTTTCAAAATTGAGAAAGAAGCAGATTTTTGCACAAAGGAGCAGAGAAAATCTCATGTCAAAGCAGTTAGTGAGCAATGATTCAGTGTTTTAGTGAAATGCAAAGACAAATCTCTCAAAAATTGTTCATTTTTCAGAATAAACTCAAACTGAATGGCAAATATAAGTATTAAGAGCTGATAAATGACATTATTATACAGCAATGTGACGACTTACTGTTGTTACTAGACTCATTTAAAGGAACTGATAACCAAAAGAAACTAAATGTGGGAAAAATGTGAAATGAAGCTAAAATGTGCTCAGTTACCAGAGCAACTCACTAAATTACCTGGTTCCCATGCAATGAGCATGTCTGAAACGTGTTTTATTTTGGCCTTATATAACGCGTGATGTAAAGCCTCAGGGAGTCTTCCTCTGTGGAGAATTCAAAGGTTTGGGTGACAAAGCCATTTGTGAATATGTCTCCTACAAGAAAGGAAACGGCTAAAAGGGACCACAACATGACGAGAGGCTTACATAATTACATTTTGGGGGGAAAAAAAGAAACTAACTTTAAAGGGATCCGTTTACTTTTAATATTACTTTTAAATAAAAGAAAAAAGATGAGAGATTTTTTGAGTTGGAGACATTTTTGGGTATAATTTGAAAAAAAAAAAATCACATTTTTTTCTGTAAATAACTTTCAAAAGTGTATTTTTTTTATTTTCACTAATTGCTACAACAGATCTTTTGACATGAATAGACCTTCATGTAGAGAAGAACACATGTTATCAAGGCTTTAGCTGGAGGTTCTCCTTCGGTGCTCCTTGTTCCTTTTGTCTTATTTTGAAGGTGACACATTGCGATTCGATAGTAGAGTCGGGATAAAGTAGTGTTGAAATGAAACCCAGAGGAATCACTGGCGTGTATCCATTACAAATTGCACCAGCAAATCAAAGCCTGAAAAGAGATCGGTGAGCTTCCGCGCAGGCTGGAAAACAAGTTCTACATCTTTCCAGATCAGGAATCTGCAGAGATACAAAGGAAAAATCCATCTAAAAATATAAATCCGGAGTGGTGGGAATCTAGGGATTAAAGTTGGGTTTTCTTTTGAATCATGAGGGAGTTTTACTAATTTAGCTTCATTTAAATGTAATTGCCGCAAAGTAACACAACTAAGTAAAATAAAAGGCAAACAAATTAATCTGACCTCACACTAAAGTCTGGAAAAAGATTCCATTAATAGAACATCTTAATATTTTTATTACCATTTAACAATAGGGGTGTGTAATGGAAAGAGTCTGTATCTCAAGACAATATATCACTTTTTTAAAATTAAAAAATAAGAATTATCTGAACATTAAAACATTTTTCACAAAAGTAAAATTGGAAAATACATGTTATGTCATGATCAGAACATTGTCAGAATTGTATCTTATGAACAAGTTGTTTTTACCAAAGCAAATTCAAATTTCCTTTTTTGGAATTTAGGAAATATTTAAGTGGAAAACAAAAGTAAGACTGAACTACATGTTTGATTAAAAAAAAATGTTAAATACCGCTTTGGCAGTATTTTAAATCAATGTATTCCAATATTTCACTGAATCGATATTTTCTTACACCCTTATGTAATAAATCCTTGCAATTTTTAAAATATTATTTAAACACTTAAGTAATCAAAGGGTCAAAATTGACCCATATTCAAGGTCATTTTGTCCCCCAAACATTTAGCTGTCATTACAATTGCTACTTCGAAGGATCAAACTGCCAATCAAACAAGTAGGGCGTGTGTTGTTTACTGCATGATTCAAATCATTTGGACTATTTTAAAACCCGGGACAGCCCAAGAAGGTGAAAGTTAATATCTTCACATTCACAATCAGAAATGGGAGCTGCCCCCGTGTCAACAAGTAGAACAGCTGCACGGCGACATGAGGCACACGAAGGCTGACCTCTGGCCATTCACATTTCTCCCGCCGATGCCGTTAGTTTAAGCTAAATACGAATGTCGCGGCCGGGCCCCACGGAGCAGGACTTGGCTTTCGCTGCTGACCTCTCGTTTCCCGTTCGCCTGATTACATAAATGTGTTTCCATGTTTCAATTGATGACCTCCATCATGACAAGCAGCTATTGATCCAGCAGATGTGATGCAGGCCGCTGGGAGGCTGCTCACACCCCCCTCCGATCTGCTCAAACTGCTGGAATATTCTCCACAGATGAATGCAGGGATGTTTTAAGCTTGGGGCAAAACGCAAAAAGTGACACTCCAAACACACTTTTTTTTTTAGCCACACCAACAGTGAAACTCAGTGCAGAACTCTATTGGATAGGGGTTGGTACAAGTTTATTATACAAATAATCTAAGAGTGTGTGAACAGTTTTTAGAAAATATATGTTTTGCCGATGGAATAATAGATTCTGCTTGATGTTCTGATAACTCCTAGTTTATGCTCAAATGTAGTTGAAGTCAAACATGAGATACCGATTAGTGCGAATGGGTTTCCTACCTTAATGTTCAGCTATTCCCCTTATGTGCAGAAAATACCAGTTCAATGACACTATAAAGGTGTACGTAGGGAATCTATATCCATATCATTGACTGTATGTGAGAACTGGACAGAGTAAGTGTGGCATCACCCATAGAAAACGGCTCCAACAAGTTAATTTAGTTGCCATTTTTTTCGCAAAAAGGATGCCACCATGTTGGAGCGAGTCAATATCAGCAAGTAGTGATTGGTCCAAAACGGTTTAAGTCATCGTTTCTACGACAACCAATCAGGAGTGAGCTTTTAAGAAGTCCACAGCTGTACCACTTTAAAACAGGCTCAAGGGAAATCTGTCAACCAGACATTTTGAAAATTCAACATTTGGTCAGTTTTCAATTTGAATAACCAGCGATTAAGGAAAAATATGTTTTAAAAAATTGATTAGCAATAACCTGTTAACGATCCACCCCAATCAAAATTGTCTTTTTTGTGTTTTTAACATGTTTTTGTAGCATTTTTCTCATAAAAGATATTTGTGTTTCTAAGAGTTTCTTAATTCAAATCAGAAAACTGGATGCTAGAAAAAGCTCAGACTAATGACGTAGTTACTAAAATGGGCGTGGCTAATTTTCTCGTCTCCCATCCGCTCCCCTGTGCGCACCCTGGGCTGATCACACTTAGGTGTTGGAGAAATAATGAGAACTTCATGTGCTCGTCCCAGCTGATCAAGACTGGACAGCTGGATTGATCCAATATTTCTCGTCGTTAATTTGTGCCGCTAATGCTAGCCTGAGGCTATAAGCTTGCGTGTGAGCGCGCAAACCATAAAAAGTACATGGAAAGAAGTGGACTGATCATCTCCTCCCCCATTGCGTTCCACATAGGAAGTACCGCTGGTTCCAGAAAGCCAAAATCCCATAGACTTCTATAGAAAAATAAATAGCTATTACTTAATCATTCTGTTTGTCAGAATAAATATTCTTGCTCTTCCTCTTTTTTTAACATGTCCTTGCTAAACTTATTTTTTTTTCACAATATATTTTCTTTATCGCAATTTATTCAAGTCATCAACTGGCCAATCAGATGCCTTCATAAGAGCATGTGGTGCCTGCTAATCCCAAACGTTTGAAGGATTAAACTGACAGATTCTTGCCTACTATCGTCGTCGGGTCCCAAAATGGCATAATCGGGAGATATCCGCGGAAAAATGGCAAATGGCATTATTTCCTTGGAACCCAAGGAAAGACATTTTGTATTGGTGACATCACAGCCCTGTTTTGTCCATCTCCATTTATGTCTATCGTGCAATCAGGCTTCTCAGCTACGGGGAGTGGGAGGGGTTGCTACGAGCCAACAGCCCCGCCCACAACCCAGAATTGAATTTCTAATGAGCTACTGCCACTGGGCATAAAGTATGTCTTAAAATACGACAAAAGCTTTTTGATTTTGGCTAAAAACTCCACATTCGTAATTAAAAGACTAATGAAAGAAAAAAATATGGTTGGATTGAGACTTTAAAATAGATTGTAGAGCAAGAACGTTTATTTCTAAACAGAATTCTATGGGATTTTGGTTTCTTGGACCCAGTGGGTACTTCCTGTTTCAAACGTGAATGGGGGCGGAGTCATTCAGCTTAGCTCTGATATACAGGTTGACCAGCATGAGGGAAACAGAATGCTACTTGAAACAGGAAATAGGTGATGTTCAGGTGGATGCCCAACAGATCACAACTGTTTTCTGGAGTCATCTTGGTTTTTTACTTTTCCAGACATGGTCGGATCTAGTTCCTGTTTTGTCTTCATCATTTCTGTGGTTTCCATAGTGAGAATGCAGTTGAAAGCGGATGTCACAGTAAAGGACACAACAGTGTCATCTTGTCGTGTTGCAATTTGCTGACAAAATCCTGGGTGTTGTGAACGTGCTGTACTGTTTCCTACCAACACAGAAAAGAGAGTTGCAACGTGTATGTGCTCAAAATGAGTCTCGGGGGGGCTCCTTCCTTGTATATTTTTATGAGCACACATCCACATGGGATGGCATCTCCTGGAGACAGGTTCAAATCGACTATAAATCAAAATCCAATACTTGTTTTCCTTGCTGCCAGCGCGTGTTGTTTCTTGTGTTAGGATGCAAAGCGGGCAGCAGTAAAAAAGAAAAAAGAGCTGTGTCATCCCAGCCCGGGATGTTTTCCTTAAAGAGAAGCCCAGCTGGCCCAGTGGAAACATGCACGTCCCCTGTGAGGGTAGGTGCAGAGAGATGCTGCTCATCAGGGGGGCCTCGTTGCAAGTCTGCATCTGTTAATGTGAAGCACTCATGATGAAAGAAGCGTGCTGCCCGGCCATCTCTTCATATTTATCCTCTTAAAACGATGAGGTAAAGTGTAATCTAGAGCATCATGACACGCTCCTCGGAGGACTCTGTACCACATTTACAGTCAGCTCATGCTATAATATTATGGAAATCACAGAAAATATTTGATTCTCGGAGCATTTCCTCTCCTGTTCTATCACATGCTACGCATACATTTTTTTTTCCTATTCAAATTAGCGATGGAAAGCAATCATCCCTTGAATGGGATCATGCATTGTGTCTGAAATAGGCCTGGCATCGCGGTTGACTTTTGTCCAGATTATTTCTAAGTCTGCCAATCTTTAAATGACACAAATAATCCGGGCTTCTGGGAAAAAGGACGATGCGTCTCCTTTTCAGAGTAATCTCTCAAGCTGGCAAAATAGAGCAGCACACTCATGCTGCTCCACAGCACCACGACAACGAGAACATTTTTATGTTACAACAGGAAGAGCGTGGATGTGGTTGTAGCTGACAAGAGAAGTCAAGAGATCGCAGCTCAACACTAATTACCTGAGCCCTCAGGTGTAACAGTGAACCTCTCTTTAGCATAAGGATGTCCTTAAGTAGTGTGATGCTCCTCTCTCCTGTTACCTGGTGCTTGACACGGAACACCTGCCCTATTTTCAACGCCGAGGTGGCTTTCGTTACACTTTCCGGAGGTTTTAAATTTTAATTTTTCACATATTTGAGAGGAAGTAAAAGGAGTCTATGAGCCGGAAAATGTCTCGTCACTCTGGCCAGATGTTCTGTGCTCGTCAGAAGTAGCGTTCTCCCTGACAGAGCTGGTGTCTTATTGGGTTTTCTTACGGCAGACTTGGTTAAACGGAGCATAAGCCACCTCTGTAATCTCAGGACGGGCGGAACAGGAGGGAAAATTGTGTTGTGACGTAAGGATTAATCTTCTTGTCGGGTGAAAATTGTGTCTAGAGGAGAATAAAGAAATCCTTTGTTATTTATACAAGTCAGAGGCTGATAGTTTATTAGCAGCTTCTTTTTTAAATACTTCCTCTAGTGTTTAGGCTTTTATAAAAAATAAAAAAAAGTACCCCAATTCTGTGTTTCACCCACTCTGGTTTCTACACCTGGATGGCAGTAAAGGCCACCGCCCCGGTGAATATTCACCCACAGAGGCAGGGGAGATAATCTCACCTGGAAAAGAAAGAAGATGATATCGACCATCTGCTTCGTCCAGGGAGGATTTGATTGGCTCGCAGCAGCCAAGCGGAGCCACGGGGATGATTAGGCCTTCCCGGTGTCCCATTCCACGGGGTGCCAGGCTCAATGTCACTACTGATTGGATCCTCTAATCTTGTTCTGTGTGAATTAAATCCAAAGTGAGGCGGAGGAGGAGGAGGATTGCATTCAGTTTGCCCTGTTTCTCTGCGCTCATGCATGTGATTTTTTTTTTTTTTTTTTTTTTTAAGATCTGAGTCATTGAAAGGTCTCATTGGACCACAATTTTACCTGGTGTTAAATAATTTTCTTAATCATCTCTATTCAAGTGAGGTGATTAATACAAGTCTTTTCAGTGTGTAGTAACATTAATCACAGTGAGAGAATGTAAAAACATATCATATTCTCTTTATGAGCACACAGTGTATGTTTAGATAAAAATTAAACTGTAATAATATGTCACTGGAGAATGTGACTGATTCAAGTGGCTCTAAATATTAGCATTCGTTTTCAAACAAATCAAATTTTACTCATAAAAATTTAGCAGGCGCACCCTCAACTGAAGTTATTATTCTTCTTTATAACTTGATAGCCCAATATATGTGTATTTAGAGGGATCCATGGATGATATTAGTTAATATTGTAAGAAAAACCATAACTACAGGCCTAAGTTTGCACCATATTGGAAAGACTTTAATGCTTTATTGCATCCAGAGTGACATTTCTTTGTAGGTAGACTGAAAACACTTCCTGTCAATGATAATATGACTTCGTCTGTTGCTTTTTTATGACTAATCATATTTTTTTGTTTTTCTCCAAAGCGTCAAAATCTTTAGTTTTGCTAAACTAAAGATCTTAGCAAAAAAAAAAAAAAAAAATCTGAAAACAATGTTTGTTGACGTTATTTTCGGCATTTAACTGACAATGACTTAAACATCCACTCTGCTAAAAAAAATTATTTTTGGTGTTTTTACTTCATTTTTCTCATGATGAGTAAATAAAATTAACCCTTTTTAACCCTAAAACACATTTGCTATAAAAAGTCACATAATGTTTACCCAATTTAATATATCAAAAAAAGTATATCTTATAAAAAATAGATCAAAATATGACAACACGTGATAAATTAAATTAGTTTTCTTTTATTTTCAACTGTGATTTATGTAACAAAATGGAAAATAAAAACATGGGAAGATCCTAAAAACATGCTTGAAAATTACTCGAAAAATTTGGAATTTGACAATCCTCCCCCCCAAAAAAGAGTATTACTGGAGGCTTACTCATACAGTTTCTAATGAAAAAAATGGCTAAAAACGGCATAATCATAATTAAAGGACAACTGGGAACACTTTAAAAATAGATGAAAAGATGATCGGAGTGGGATTTTAACAAAGACATGTAATATCTGGCCTTTCTGCAAAAGTTTAGATGAAACAAGTTCAGAGGTTTCTCCCTATAACAAGAACCCCATCCTTCAAATTCTTCAACCTTTAAATCTTCTGGTAGTTTCATGTTTGCTTTCATGATTATCATTAAGAGATGAGCCTTTTCGCCTCCGGCCTCAACAACTCGTCTGCTAAAAGCATCCTCGAAAACAGGCTGAACAAATGGAGGTCAGAGAGGCTTTGTGTCCATAATTGGCAACAAAATCCAACATCACAGAGAGTCACGTCCTCCAAGTACAAGGTGGTCAAGAGCCAACAACCAGCATTCAAGCAGGTATCACTTCCTGGCTCAGGGAGTATTTGTCCACATCAGAGGAGACAGAGCCAAAAGCATAAAGGTCAGTGGCATGAATAGATGGGCAGTCACTGACATAGAAATAGCATCATGATTGCAGGTCTGTAAGTGTACTCTGCTCAAATGACATTGTGTGCAAACAGTCTCAGGCTAATGGAGATGTATCTGAACAAAAAAAAAAAGGCCGAACAGAATGTGAACAATAAAGCAAAAACAATAAACTGCTGTTGTTGGACACGCATGACTGCACGCGTGCTGCGGCGTTGACCCTTTTCTGTCGTGTGGCCACACACACCCGGAGCGTGGATGAATATTCATACGGCCGTGGAGCGGCGCGGAGGGGAATGGAAAAAGCCTGAATGCCGTCCAACATATTGTGCATGTCATCGTGAGACGCTCAGCTGTTAAAGATGCTCTCACAACAAGTCAGTTAGTGTGTTTGTTTTGTGCGTGTGGGGTTATCGCAGATCAAAAACTCAAAACAGAAGATGGAAGGAAAACATTAAATAGGATGGAAGTTGAGTTATTTTCATGTATTCATCTTAAGATAACAAAGTGCAATTTCTTGTTAGACTTTTATTTTCTCATCTTTAGAAGTCTGCCCCCCCCCCCCCTCAATGTAATGACCAGCAATAAACGGTTATCATCGTTGTGAGGTGTAGTGGGAGTTTCCTGATCTGGCATTTTCATGAGAGTTCAATTGGTTTTCTTGTTCTTGGTAGAGAAACAGAACTGTTTGCCGAACGATTTAAGATAAACTCATTTATCTTACATATATATATACCTACATATATACACATTTTTTTATCTAAAAAGTCTTAATTTAAAAATATGCATTTTTTTTTAGATTCAATAAATTATCCAACATGTTTTGAATGGCTGAAGAGTCTTAATTTTGTGTGTCTTTTTTTCCCCCTAAATACAACTTCAACATAATAATTCAATGTTTTTAGTTATTTTCCTTCTATTAAAAAAGTAAATACATAGTTATAACCTCTGTTTTTCTTTTTATAATAAAGTAAAAAGGCAAATCTAAGAATAAGTATAACATTGTATGGACCAAAATCTATTTATTATTGATTTGCAATGTAGATAGAATTTGCAAAAAAGCATCAGGGGCTGAAAAGGTTGAAAAAATCTATAAATAATGGAGATAATTGTTGTTTGAAATTATTTTATTGTTGACTTTGTCCTTTTTATAAAGGATCCATCCATGCATCCATGAAAACAACACCAGAGAAACATGCATGTTAATCATTTACAACAGCTGCACGCTTCATGTGTTTTCTTCATGTGTTTCTACAACATGGAGTTTTCTAGAAAACTAACAAGACGTTCATCAGATGTCAGAAGTTTGCGTCAGAAGGAGGACATCGTGACTGCAATCTTCAGACTGGACACTAGTTCTTATCCCACTGCCACCATTGACTAACTTGTGGGACAACATGTCTGCACTTGATACTAAGGGGTTATGCAATAGGTCCGTCATTAGAATTATATAAGTTTATAACTCAGTCTCATGTTGTATTGTGTTTCTTTTTCGTTTTTGCCAATTATGAAGCATGTTTCAGTTGGTTTTCTTTTGACAAAAAATGGGATTAGAAAACGTAGACATTATTTTTTTTTATTTTTTTCTAAAACATTACCATATTACAGAGCCACTAAAGGGACATTGAAGCAAAAAAGAATGCTGAGGTGAAATACTTTTTTACTCTAAAAGAAAAAAAAAAGTGCTCACCAGAGAGTAACTAGTGCTCACCAGATAGTATCTGGCGCTCACCAGATAGTAAATGGAGCTCACCAGATAGTAACTGACGCTCACCAGATAGTAACTGGCGCTCACCAGATAGTATCTGGCGCTCACCAGATAGTAAATGGAGCTCACCAGATAGTAACTGATGCTCGCCAGATAGTAACTGACGCTCACCAGATAGTATCTGGCGCTCACCAGATAGTAAATGGAGCTCACCAGATAGTAACTGACGCTCACCAGATAGTATCTGGCGCTCACCAGATAGTAAATGGAGCTCACCAGATAGTAACTGATGCTCGCCAGATAGTAACTGATGCTCACCAGATAGTAACTGGCGCTCACCAGAAAGTAAGTGGAGCTCACCAGAAAGTATCTGGCGCTCACCAGATAGTAAGTGGAGCTCACCAGATAGTATCTGGCGCTCACCAGATAGTAAGTGGAGCTCACCAGATAGTATCTGGCGCTCACCAGATAGTAACTGGAGCTCACCAGATAGTAACTGGCGCTCACCATATAGTAAGTGGAGCTCACCAGATAGTATCTGGCGCTCACCAAATAGAAACTTTAGCTCACCAGATAGTATCTGGCGCTCACCAGATAGTAACTGGTGCACACCAAAGAGTAACTGACACTCACCAGGTAGCATCTGGCACTCACCAGATAGTAACTGACACTCACCAGATAATAACTGACACTCACCAGATAGTAACTGGCGCTCACCAGATAGTAACTGACACTCACCAGATAGTAACTGGCGTTCACCAGATAGTATCTGGCGCTCACCAGATAGTAACTGACGCTCACCAGATAGTAACTGGCGCTCACCTGATAGTAACTGGCGCTCACCAGATAGTAACTGCCGCTCACCAGACAGTATCTGGCGCTCACCAGACAGTATCTGACGCTCACCAGATAGTAACTGGTGCTCACCAGATAGTATCTGGTGCTCACCAGATAGTAACTGCGGCTCACCAGAGAGTACTTGTTCATTTTTTACTTTGATGTCCCTTTAGGGGCTCCGTACAACATCATATATTAAATGGCTTATATGAATTTTATGTTTTTGACTCCACTAAGCAAACTCAGAGAAGGCTCAGTTTTAACTTTTTTACTCTTTCGTAACATCTCCACTGGGTTTCATCCTCCTGAGATCCAGAGAAGACTGGATTTATTAATCCTGGTTGCTCATTGAGGGCACACTCATGACGAGTTATGGCTTCACTACGGCCAGCTGTGGTGCAGTGGTTGGCCTTTGATTGGAGAATTGCAGGTTTGCCCACCAATGTGTTGGAAGCGTTCCTAAGCAAGTCATTGACTGAAGCCAAATTGATTCCCTATCCCTACAGCTTCTCCCTAACCCTACATTTACTCATTCAAGCAGAAAGACGTGGAAACAAATTGTGTCTTCAAGTTTGGATGTTACAAGTTTGGACACAACAATTGAAGCAATAGTGGAGGAGCCAGAGGAGTATGGAAGCAATTCAGATTCAGCCACTAAACCCCATGTTGCTCCTGGTGGCACCAGTGTTAGGCAGTAGTGTCCCCATCAGTGTGTGAATGTGTGCGTGGGTGAATGGGACTGTCCAGCTAGAATCTTCTGTCACCTTACTGTATTTTTTAAGTTTACTCTCCTATTCCCTCAATATTTACTGAGATGAATGACACAGATTATGCTTTAAGACCTTCTTGGTTTTCCTTCTTCCTCAGATCTCCATGTTTTCTTATAATAATGAATTGACATTTTATCATACAACAAGCCTGAAGTACTCCAAAAGAAAGGAATAATAAAAATTTCTGTAAATAAACTCAGGATCGACTTTATCCAGATGACTTTTGCTTCCTCCACGGTGATAAATACGCCTGTGATTTTAACACAGTCTGAAAATTATGCGTATAAACGATCTCTGACTGAGATTAACCAGTGTGGTTTCTTCTTCTTCTGAAAGCTTTGTCAGGCAGGAGGGGAAATTATATACTTCCACTTGGCGCATGTTCATGTTTTATAGGTTTATGCTGAAGAATGAAAGATGGAATGTGTCTACGGGTTATGTCACATTCTCTTTTCAGGCTAGGTTTGCTGACACGAAGAAAAAAAAATCAGCACAGGGGTGTCAGACTGTGCTGATGAGCTGCTCGTGTTTATGTTCACCTAATTAATGTGAAGGTCAAGCTGATGAGCCTGCAGTTAATAAGCCCGTTCAGAGGAATGAGCTGGAAAGACGTCATCAGTACCATCGATAGGAGCTCGCCGGCCAGCGCTGGCAGTCGATGATTTTCAGACAAGCAGACTGAACAGCCACTGTGTTGTTTGGCTGCATATCTTTAAATTTTTTGCACAATTTTTGACAAATCACTTGTAAAATGACAATTTATCCTAATAGAGGAAAAAACTTTTACTGCAAAGGCAGCTATATTTTAAAGCCAACTTTATTTAGATTGTCTTTGTCCTAAAAGAAGAGAGATAAATACTCAAAAGTAATTGAGCATTTTTTTGGCTAAATAAGAAAAAAGACAACTTCAATTCATAGTTTTTCACCCAAATCTTTTGCTTTTTTATTGGTTAATGTGGAAAATGCCCAGAGGCAGCAGCCACTTCCTATGTAGAAACAAATCAAATCTGCCTCACTGCCGATGTGTCTGATCAATCCCTTGCATTCTGACATGAAGTCTGTGTAGGCACAATGCAGACAGTGGGATGGAAAGTAGCTAAATTTGGAGACAGATATGTCACACTTCCAACATACGAGTCTGTGATACAACTTTATTGATCCGATGCATTTACTAAAAGCATTTTATGCATGGTAATGCTAAATTACAGGAGAGTGGGGGCGCACAAATCTGGCAACTTGTCCCAACCGGAAAGTTGATTTGTTATGCAATGCATCGTGCAGACTCACTTTCATTTAGAATTTCTGCTGACATCTACTTCAATTTTTAAAGAAAAACTTCAGCTGATCAGGATTTAAATTGATCTCACTAAACTTTATGTTTAAAAAACATAAATTAAATGAAACTTTCTAACTTTAACTTTCTTTAAACTTGAGGACTTTCAATAAAAATTGTTTTAAATTTACAAATTTCAAGTCAACCATCGAGTTACAGTACATGATCTTTTTCCAGAAATGACGTATTTATATAAAGAAGCACACACAATCAATAATGCATCAATATCATAATGATTTTGTGTGTGTTTTATTAAAAAGAGGACAAACAGTTTTCAACAACTGCAGCATTTCTATACAGTTCTTGCAAAATAAAAAAAAAACTGTACAGTCCGGGTCTTTCGGGAGGTTGGGAGGACAGCAGTAGAAAAATAAAAACCTACAACAGAACAGAGATCTGGTATCCACTGCCTTAAGGTAAAGCTAACTGTTGAGTAAGACTGAAGCAAAGTGCGTCCCATCCGTTTGTGGATTCTGGTCGTAGCTGAAATAGTAATGAGCATTTATGAGCTTTAATTTATAAAAAGAAAGCTGTTTGTACCGAGCCCTGGACGCGACATTGAAAATGTTCCCTCAAATTAGCATTTTAGCGCACAAATGAGTATTCTGTGTGCACAAATTGCTGTTTTGTGGCCACAAATTAGCATTTTATTCATGTTTTGTGCACACAAGTTAGCCTTTTGTTTACACAAAGTTTGCTGTTTTCTGTGCACAAATTAGTAGCTTGTGTGCACAAGTTAGCATTTTGTGTGCACAAATTGTTATCTTGTGAGCATAAATTAGCATTTTGAGTCGACACATTAGTGTTTTGTGAACACAAGTTAGCACCGATTAGCATATAGTAAGCACAAGTTAGCATGTTATGTGCACAAATTAGCATCTTGTGAGCTCAAGTTAGCATTTTGTGGGTTCAAAATACTAACTTGTGCACAGGATGATAATTTATGTACAGAAAATGCAAATAAACTGCTAATTTGTGGCAACAATTTTTGCATATAAATTGTTATTTTAAGGGAACTTTTATTTATTTAATGTCACGTCCAGGGTTCTGTAGGGCTGTAATAATCCCACCAGACTAGGATTAGTGAGCTGAGTGAGTTTACTAAAATGCATCCATTTGCATTCTATGAACACTGATACCTACAGAAAGATGCATTTGAAGAGCCACCGAGTTTTCAGCCATTATCTGCACTGAATCTGGCTATGAATCTGCAATTATGTGTGATTAATCGTACTGGTTTTATTTGCAAACAGCGCAAATGAACCCATGTAAAACTTAGTTTAGTGAACTCAGTTTTAACATCCAGAAACAAACAAAATTAGGCTTTATTTAAGCTAAAAGATAATAGTAATATAGATTTATACATCTGGCTTGATTAATAAAACAGCTTCTGGTCATCATGTGGAGAAGGAAGAAAGTGCTCTGAAGCGTCGGAAAACACACTTTACAGCATCATGCTTCTATATAGCTAGAAATAATACTAGAGAATGCACGTGCACTCTCAAGAAAATGGGAAGAAAAAAAGAGACAAATAATACATTTTGGCTCGGTCTAACCGCACAATATGTAACTTAGCAGCACTTTTCATCAACATTCATAGCCGTAGCTCACAGTAGAGCCTCCTCTGTTCTCTCTCCGCTGGACAGTATTGCACATAAAAACCTGCAAGAGGCGGCAGCAACCTGCACAGTGAGTCACAACTTATTGCTTCTGCTTTCTGTGAGATCTAATGCAGGGTGTGCTCAAAAGCCTAACCACCAGAGCGCCTGCACAGGAGCTGAGACTTTTGTTAAGGCACACATTGCAAAAGATTCTGCACACAGACAGGATGATAGGTTGAGGAGCTTAGTGTATTTGTGCAACTCAAAATTGTTCTTTGTCACGCCAACACAGTTAAAAAGACTGAAGAGACTTTGCTAAGAGGCCAGCTCGTTAACAAATGATACCATGCTTTTGTGCTGGTGCTCTGACTTTAAATCATTTTATGCTAAATATGATTAAAAAGTCATAAATTTAGATCGCCATTTCTTTCTTTTAGCTGTCACAACTTCATGTGACATTTATTCTTTATAAAAAAAATCTAGGATTCATAATCCAGAAAGTGCAAACAAGGAGCAAGTTTATTTTAATCCTGAATTCAACTGGCTAACAAACTTAAATATTAAAATATAATCCTGTTAGGCCATATCCTCAGGATCAGACTGAGCTCTATGTACATGATGACATGTAACTCACTCAATCCACCAGGCTCAAGACAGGCTTAAACTTTCCTTTAAAAAGACTAAAGTTTATATTTCACTGGTGTCTTGTGAGCTTCTTTAAGCTGAATTTCACACTCAAATCACAGTCTACAGATTGTCATGCATGATTTAAAAACACAGGATCAAAGTTAAAGCAAACGCCATTGCAACCTGCACTCACACCTGCAGTTATATTTGTGATTCTGCTGTCAAAGGCCTTGATTCTGAAGGCAGAGAATCCAGGTTGCACTCAGCATCTGATCCCAGATCTGTGCCTGTGTCCCCAAGTGCACAAACCTCCGAGTCCCTCATCAGTCTGTTCTCCTCCTCCTCAAACTCCTCCTCCATTTCCACTTTTTCCAGAGCCACCTCGTTCTCGTAACAAAAGGAGTTCCTCATGCTGGAAGCGGCGGACTTCTTCTCCGCCAGCTCCCTGGCGCTACAGCTGGGCGTGCTGGGCACCTCGTAGGTGTTGTCGAAGCGAGAGTAGTCCACTTTGTAGTAGTTCTTTTCTTCAAAGAGCACTGGCTCAAAGCGGTGGCCCCAGAGGATCTCACCGGCCACGTAGGAGCTCCGACACTGAGTCGTCATCGCGGTGGCCTCCACCATCCCCTCCAGAATCACCACAATCTCAAAGTCTGACGTCTCCAAATCCTGTTTGTTCATCTCGTAGAAAGGGCTGTCCTCATCAATCTCGTGGACGATGGTGATCGGAGACACCAGGAAGATTCTGTCGATGCCGCTGTCAAAGCCCACGTCAATGTCCACCTGATCCAAGGGGATGAACTCTCCCTCTGCTGTTGTGCGCGACTTAAGGAGCTGTGCCCGAACGTGGGCCTCCACCAGGTGGCTCTTCCTCAAGTTCCCAACTCGCCACATCAGGCACAGCTTCCCGTCTCTCATGGCCACGGTGGCATAGTGGCTAAACACCAGCGTCTCGTTCCTCTTTTTGGGCTTTGCCATCTTTGCCATAACGGCACCGATGATAAAAGCATCAATGATGCAGCCGACGATGCTTTGGAAAACCACCATGAAAACTGCGATGGGGCATTTTTCCGTCACGTAGCGGTAGCCGTAGCCGATCGTGGTTTGGGTCTCAACCGAGAACAGGAACGCAGCGGTGAAGCTGTCCACGTTGGAAACGCACATCTGAGTTTCATTCTCTAAGTCCCCGTAAAAAAGCGCCACCAGCCAGAAGACTAATCCAAAAAACAGCCAGGACAGCAGGAAGGACAGGCAGAATATGAGCACCATCCAGCGCCAGCGGATGTCCACGCAGGTGGTGAAGATATCTGCCAGGTAGCGCTGGCTCTTCTCGCTCATATTGATAAACTGCACGTTGCAGTGGCCGTCCTTCCTGACAAAGCGGCTTTGATGTTGGTGCCCCGCGTGCCCTTTGTTGACGTCGCCATTGCCGTAGCCGTTTGGGACAGCGATGGCCGCCAGCTTCATGCCGTCTTCCTCAGAGGACACGATGCTGTAACGGTGGCTCCGCACACTCCCCATCACTTCCAGCGGGGGGGGCTGGGCCGCTTCTGCTTTGGAAAACAGTCTAAGTTTTTGATAGAAGCGTTGGAGAAACAGTTTTGAATGCTACGGGGGGACAAGCTCAAGCAGAAAAATGTTGGCGAGCAGGACTCAGTCCTGCTGGGAACCGGGACGCGGGGGCCTGTGCTTCTCTGGGTGAGGGCAGCTCAGTCCTCGCTGATGCTCGATTTGAACCTCATCCGGGACAAAAACTGCTGGGATACAAACAGGAAAAAACAAATTAAAGCAATTTTTCAAAATAAAAGTTGCTACCTGTGAAAATGTACTTTTTAAATTATGATTTCAGCACGTTTTTTTTTATGAGTACAAACCATCAGTTTTATGTGTTATTTATCAGTATATGAATTTCCATTAAATTCAGCACACTGTCAAGCTGCAGCTTTGCCTCCAAATCCTGCATCACTTCAAATATCTAACATTCTAAACAGTGTTTACTCAATTCTATGCTTTCTGTTGTTCATTTTGCAATTAAAAGTGCATCAGAATAAGTCAATGGGAACCCTTGCATCATACGTAACAGAACAACAAAGATGGCTGAATTAGAAAATGTATTGACTGGGTGTACGTGGCATGAAAGGTCCATTAAAATGCAACACCACAGGCTAAAAGAGGTTATAGACAGCCGGATATTCCCTGCTCATGCCAAAATGACCCCACTTCCACTTTTGAGCTTTGTCTGGGTAATTATTACAAGTGGAAACATTTGAAAATAAGATTTAAAATAACTTTTAAAATGCAAATACTATCGATTGGGATAAATACTAATTTTAGCATGTCGATTAAGCTAACTTTATGGACTCAAAGTAATTAAAAAGCACATTTATAAGTTGGTATTTTGTATTTTAGTTTTCTGATCTGTCATAATACTTTTTTTAAGATTTAAAAGTTTATCTTTATCAAATTTGATACCCATAACAACGGGGCCAAACTTCTTTAAAAGTCAAATCTCCAACTTGCGACATCTACCGCATCTACTATCTCTAGCCACATTTTTGCTACTTTAACGGCACCTCGACAGATCTTTGGCTGTCAGGTTTTTATATCAGGGCACATGAAGCATTGCAATCTCTGCAGCGTGTTTGTTTTGTTCTCAGCTGGAGCTAACAGCTGTGACAGATGGAAAGTGGTTACATAAAGCTGCTGTTTTTTATTTCCCAAATCAATAACTATGAACAATCACTCAACTGCATCCTTGATTATAAGCTTCTAAAAAGGTAATATTTTTGAATATTTAATTATGAAAAATAATTTATATGATTTCGTACAGGATTTTAGGAACTCACACACTAATAAAACGGTTATTTTTGATGATAATTTAGTTATTTAATTGTTTTTGGCTTTATTTTTCAACATAAAAACAAAGTTTTAGTTTAAATAAATAAAAACAAAACGATAATCCCTCCAAAAACAAAAAATCAAGAACATATTTACTGTTTAAAGGCACTTTAATTCATAAAATTGCACTTTTCTAAAGCAAACTTTTTTATTTTTATTTTTATGGATGATTACTACAACTATTTTAAAAGCAGTGTTGCATCTTAATTGCACTATAATAAAGCTCCAAAAAACAGCGACAACGTCACACCTACCTGTTGGCGCTTACTGCGCAAAATCAGCTTTTCCCTTGTGATGATAAATCCAGTTTGCGCCAAATCTGCCCAGCTCCTTCTCTTGACTCTTTTGCTTCTCTTGTTTCCTTTTCCGGCTTTCAGCTCTGGCGCGGTAGATTGTGCCATAACCCTCTCCGTCCGCACTGAGGAAGATAGTTGTGGTTGAAGTGACGGACTTTAAAAAAACACGTGTGCCCGGCCCCGCCCCTCGAGAGAGGATGGCCAATAGGAAGCCGCTGCGCCAGTTTGAGCTTCTGACTGTCATTGATGATTTAATTTTAGACAGAAACACGTCAATGGATCATCTTTCTACAAACTTAAAGTACATTTATAATGTGTTTTATTTGAAATTTAATTATTTTGAAATGAAAATGTCAGAAAAACTTGTAAAAAGCTATTTTAAATAATGAAATTAATCAATTACAAGTGATTGTGAGCATTTTTTTCCTGATATATTTTCATGAACAAGTGGAGATTTTCTTTGACTGAATGTCAATATCACCAGAATTGCACTGGGCAAACACAAGGTGGCGCTATTCCCCTACAGAGAATAAAATTCAAAAACTGTTTGTGTCAAATATTTCTACTATGAAGAAAAAACACATTTTAAAACGGACTCAATATTTGATTTTTCAAGATTTACTGAACATTTTCTCACATATACAATACACAAACCAATAATACAACATTAAATATAGATATTATTTCACAAATACAAATATCTACAACTCTTTAACTTGTCCCCCACTCCTACAAATATGATCCATATTTTGTCACTGGGGTAACTCCTTTATGTTATGTTAAAAGACCATATGTTTTATATAAAAGTCTCTTTTTTGTACATTTTTTAAAATCTTTTTTTTAATACATACAAGTTTTCCACAGTGTTTCATTTTTTTTGTGTGTGTGAACATCCATCCATCCATCCATTTTCTTGACCGCTTTGTCCCTTTCGGGGTCGCGGGGTGCCGGAGCCTATCCCGGCTGCTGATGGGTGAAGGCGGGGTACACCCTGGACAGGTCGCCAGACTGTCGCAGGGCCTCAATCACACACATTCACTCTCACATCCACACCTAGGGGCAATTTAGAGTCACCAATGAACCTATGAAGCATGTTTTTGGACGGTGGGAGGAAGCCGGAGTCCCCGGTGAAAACCCACGCATGCACGGGGAGAACATGCAAACTCCACACAGAAAGGTCCCAGCCGGGAGTCGAACCGGGGCCTTCTCGCTGTGAGGCAAGAGCGCTAACCACTGCGCCACCGTGCAGCCCTGTGTGTGAACAATGATGTGTAATCTAAATACAAATATCTACAACTCCTTAACTTGTCCCCCACTCCTACAACATATGGTATGATCCACATTTTGTCACTGGAGTAACTCCTTTATGATATGTCAAATAAAAGCTATAATGTTCATTTTTAATTATTTTATTTTAATACATACAAGTTTTCCACAGTGTTTATTTCTTCTTTTTGTGAATAATGAGGTGAAATCTGATGAAAATAAGATTGGTTTGCAAACTGAAAGTTCTAGGAAAATGGGAGCTACAGTTTCAACAATAGGACTCCAAAAACTCCAAATGTTACAAAAAAGTCTGCACCACTGGTTCTTCGGTGATTTCTACCGTCACGTGTCCAGTGCCGCCATTTCTTTTGACCGATGGCACGTGTATCCGCCCGTCTTCAGGGTGTCGCTTCCTGCTAAAGGCCTCCGCGCTCACCATGGGCACTGGCACCCATATGGTCTCGTTGAAGAAGGCGTAGTCCACTTTGTAGTGCTTCTTGCCTACTTTTAAAACGTCCTTGAAGCGCTGACCCCAGCGGATGTCTGCTGGTGTGTAGGTGGTGCGTGTCTGGTGGAGCATGCCCGTAGAGTCTCCTGTATAGGTGAAAGCGACGACCAGCTCAAAGTTCTCCTCCAGAAGGTCGTCCGGATCCACGCTGTACAGCGGACTTCCTGGTTCCAGCTTGTGGATGATAGTAGCTGGTGTCGTGAGGGCGATTTCTGGCTCTTCAATGGTCAGATCCTGGTATGACCATGCGATGAAACCCTGCGGCCGCCTCACGCACCGCACCAGCTGAGCTGTGACGACCCCCTCCAGTATGTGGTTGCCTCGGAAGTCACCAAGGCGCCACGACAGACACATAACTCCATCCCGAAGATTGACCACGGCGAACTTGCTGAAACCCACCGTCTGAGCCCTCTTTCGAGCGGACGCCATCTTGGCCAGAACAATGCCGATAATGATGGTATCGAGGAAGCAGCTGAATAAATCTTGAACCGTCACAACTACGATAGCAACAATACAGTAGTCGTTCATGTACCTGAAGCCATAACCAATCGTCGCTTGGGTTTCCATGGAGAACAGGAAAGCCCCGGTAAATCCTCGGACGTTCTCCACGCAGGGGTTGTTCTCCACGCTTTCAGTGTCTCCGTTGACATACGCAATGAGCCAGTAACCAAAACCGAAAAGGAGCCAAGAGATAATGTAGGACAGGAAGAAGACGAGGAACATCACCCTCCAGCGGATCTCTATAAGAGTGGTGAAGATGTCCACAAAGTACGTGCTCCAGTCTCCCGGAGCCTTCAGGAACATCACGGGGAACTTGCCATCCTTCTTCATGTACTGGACCCGCTTTTGTTTTTTGCCCTTTTGCTTGTCTAGCGTGTGGATTGTGGTGTAGCAGGTGTCGACGACCTGCTCCTCTCTTCCAGTGCTCATTGTGATGGAGGGGCCTTTCACACTGTAGCGGAAAGACAAAGGAAATTAGGAATTTATCTGTTTTCGTAGTGTTTTTATATTTCATTTAACAGCTTGTGAGTGTACAAATGAAGGAGAATGGCATGTGACATCAATCCATGAGCCTTCATGTTTGAGCAGACAGCCAAGGTCACAGTGAGCCTCTGGCTCTGAGTGGAAAATATCTCAAGTATCAGCCACCTCTAGGTGTTAAAATAACATCAATAATTATTTACTAGAAATCTCTTTACCACCTACGAGACACACAGTTTAGAAAAAAGCTAAGATTTATTGCAAAACAAAAATATTTCAAAGAAAAAATCCTAAAAATGTAAAAGTTTTTGCACATCCTACATCTGATTTTTATGGCAAATATTATGTATTTGAAGCTAAATATCCAATTGCTTTCTTTCTGATTTAATCATTTTCTTTCATTTTTTTTTTATATATCTCGTGTTTTAAAAAGACATCTATCATATAACAGAGATTTGACCTCCTGACAAGATTAACTTTGGCTTTATTTGTTATTTAAAAGTAGTGGAAAATCTCTTTTTTGATTAAATCTTTAGCCATTAAAATAAAAAAAAGGATCAAAAAGCAACTTTTACTTTTTGTTACACATTAAATCTGATTGTTCAGAGAAACTGTGAAAATTACAAAAAGGTTCATTAAGCAACATCTTGACCTTAATATTAATTATTAAGCAGGTTGTGGTTTTTTTATCTTTTCTGCCCTCATGAGAGTAAATTATTATCCATCAATCACCTCTGAAAGCATTCACCTCAAATGTGTTAAACTTTAACCGCACAATTTGCTTTTCTGAACACCTAAAGCACTTTCCTTCATTGATCTGCCTTTTTTTTAAACACAAGTCAGGAGTCTGTTTCATTTAATTCACCGTTCAGTAATCAGACATGTCCTTCCTGTCAGTCAGGCACTGTTTTTACTGCTTAATTGAGACAAATGTGAACATGTAAAATGTTTATCTTATCCAGGGAGTTAATTTTATGGCTTCTGTGGTTTAATTATACAACCAGCGTCTTCTTTTGTCTCTGCAAATTGCATGGACAACAGCATGTGCCAGGTGCAACTTTACGGCAGATTTCCTGTCAGTCGTACACTATAAAAAGTCTCTGAGTAGGTCACTGGGCAGGTAGATCTCTGTGAGATAAATATTATGTGGAAATGACATGTTTTAAGTTGATCAAATTAATACATCTGTGAGTTTTTATTAGGTTTTTGATTTAAATTACAACTTTCCACAGCACATTGCCTAAAAATCAAGACATTCCTTCATCAATATAACCTGGGGGTTATAAAACATTAAATAACATGGCACATGCAACTATATATTTCACTAAAAAGTGACTTTTTATCAAGATTTAGATGTTAGTATGTCTCCCAGGAAGCTGTTGTTATGTTTGTTTCCACCTGTCTCTGCAATAAAATGACAGGTAGGGTGCAAAACGTGCAGTTTACATACGTTACAGGTCTGCTCCAATAACATGTTATCTATGACTCAGTAAACAAGGACATCCAGACATAAACTGCCAACAGCTCTTGAGCGATAAAAATGTGAATCAGTTTAAGACAAATACCGATTATGACTTTGATCTTATAAGATTACTTTAAAGTTAAATCATTTGTTTAAATAAACCCTTTTTCCCTTTTATTTTATTTTACTTTAAAATGTGGAAATATGTTGCATTGTTCTCCGTGAGTCTTTGTGATTGTATTAGCTAGCAAAAATTGTAATCTAAATTAAAGATTTTTCTTTCTTTTTTAATTTGGTGAAACAATTAAACTACTTTATTTTCTATGCATGGAACAATGACGGAAAAAAATGTTTGAATTTCTTTATGCTAAAAAATGTAACCAAATTATGTTACAAATATTTTCAATTAACAAACATACAATCTTAAACAAACAAATTATGTGTAAAAATCCATCTACCTTTGAATGGAAATCACGCCGTTCGGGGGTCTCAAATGTTCATCAGCTTTGCATCAGACTCACTGCAGTGACCTCAGGTTGGTTGAGGACCATGACATTGTTGGGGGCCGGCCTGGTCCTGAGGCAAAGTCCCATTTAAGTTCTGATATCGCGGCGATCACCTCCCTTCTCACCTCATTGGAGAGTCCAAAAGGATTTATGGCCAATGGAAGGTTTTAGAACCCCCTTCAAGACACAAACAAGCTAACGTCCTCCAACAGTTTGTCCCACAGATGAAACAGAAGTTATGAAATCAGAACTTTTCCAAAGGATAATAAAGGTATTTATGATTCAAGGTCATCGAGGGGGTTATTGTCGTTTGATCGAGTCCCTTCCAACTTCCATTATTTATTAGACATGAAGTTAAACTTTGATCCATGGAAGCTTTTCCATCAACAGGATTTCTTAATTGTGCACAATTGAATTCCGATAAGGTGAGATTACTCTCAAACTTAACAAGTTTTGAACCGCATTTACTGCTGCTATAAAGTTTAGCAACTCTAAACAACCCTGTTTGTGGTTTAAAAATAGAACATGAACCAGTTAGCTTTTTCCTCACTGTGAAAGCTGCTCAGTTCACTGCTGGTTGTGTCAGATGACATGTGAAGACACAGATAAGAGAAATTCCTTCTGATGGAGGAGAGTCACTCACAGGTAGTAAGCAATCATTTAAAAAAGTGAAACTTTGTAAACTTATCCAAGTACTAAAGTAACAGCAAAACAGACTTATGAAAACATTTGTTTTAACGTATCATACCCTGAATGGCAGTAAAGGAATCAAAGTGGTACATAAACAAGTAAAAAATGCAAAAATTGAAAAAAAGAATACATTTTCACACACACTATGAAACTATGTCTTAGAGATTTTTAAATTTTGTCTTAAAATAGCATAACAATAACTAAAAGACCACAGAGAACGTTTTTGAAATAGATCAAAAAACGATTAAGAGTGAGACTTAAACAGGCACCTTAGTCAATAACAGGAACAAAGCACCAGATCCACTTTATCTTTCTTCCTCATTCCATTCTTACTGTTAAGGATGAATTCCAGAAACCTCCACTGTTCACTTTGAGGCAGGAAAAACTGAAATGAAAGGCTAAATTAAATCTGCAAAAAAGAACCTACCCTCTGGAAACATTCTAAGCACTGACTGGACAATAACATTTACCCAAGAAGTCATGAAGTTTTGCAGATTCAAATCTTCCTCACAGTGATAGCTTGAACAGCAAAGACTCCTCATATTTCAGAAGTACCTGATCATCTGATCATCAGGATCAGAAAAGTCCACCCCATTTCTTCATTCATTTTGTAAACAAAGGTAATATATCTTATTTTCCTTTGAGGAATAAATTTAATGAGTTCTCAATAGTTTTTTTTTTTTTTGATAATGTCCTCTTGGTGCACCAGATAGTGCTTTTCTACAGAACTCAGAATAATATTCTGCTTCACTTTCTTACCAGTTTTATCTCCAGCAGCACTATAGTTCTCTTCTCCTCTAGTTTTTGTTATGTATTATATTTAACTATCTATGCTTCCGTTTGGTGCAGTACAATTCACGTGTTGTTCCCTCAAAGGGGAGTGGGAGAGATTTCAGATTCCAGGTGAATCGTCTGTGTTCTTGTTCTTGGCCGTGGACCACACCCCTGGCTCGTCATCTCACATCTCGGAGTGGGAGAGATTCCTGGTGGATCGTCTGTGTTTTTGTTCTTGGCCGTGGACCTCACCTGTGGCTCGTCATCTCGGAGTGGGAGAGATTTCTGGTGGATCCCCTGTGTTCTTGTTCTAGGCCGTCGACCTCACCTCTGGCTCGTCATCTCGCATCTCAGAGTGGGAGAGAATCCAGGGGGATCGTCTGGGTTCTTGTTCTTGGCCGTGGACCTCACCTCTGGCTCGTCATCTCGCATCTCGGAGTGGGAGAGATTCCAGGTGGATCGTCTGTGTTCTTGTTCTTGGCCGTGGACCTCACCTCTGGCTCGTCATCTCGCATTTTGGAGAGGGAGAGATTCCCGGTGGATCGTCTGTTCTTGTTCTTGGCTGTGGACCACGCCCCTGGCTTGTCATCTCACATCTCGGAGTGGGAGAGATTCCGGGTGGATCGTCTGGGTTCTTGTTCTTGGCCGTGGACCTCACCCCTGGCTTGTCATCTTGCATCTCGGAGTGGGAGAGATTCCAGGTGGATCGTCTGGGTTCTTGTTCTTGGCCGTGGACCACACCCCTGGCTCGTCATCTCACATCTCGGAGTGGGAGAGATTCCTGGTGGATCGTCTGTGTTCTTGTTCTTGGCCGTGGACCATGCCCCTGGCTCGTCATCTCACATCTCGGATTGGGAGAGATTCCTGGTGGATTGTCTGTGTTCTTGTTCTTGGCCGTGGACCACGCCCCTGGCTTGTCATGGCTGTGGACCTCGCGCCCACCCGTCTCCCAGTTCTATCTCCATAAACACTGTTCTAATACGTAGTTCTAGAGTTAGATAAGCTAATTCCTCTTTAACAGTCCTGGTTCATCGACTGCCCGTCCTGGGACAGAATCCCTCCTTCATCTCAACCCACATCTGTTGGCTCAGCTGTTGNCTCCTTCATGCGGATATCCCTGAGGTTTCTTCTTTTTCCTACAATCATTTTCTTTTAGGAGTTTTAATCATCTTACAAGAGCAATACTTTTGTTTTTTATATGCATATCGGATTGAGCCGTTGTGCAGAAGCACTTACACACGAGTACAAAAACTAGCTTTATTATCCAGCTGTCAAAACAGCAGGAAATGTGCATCTTTGTCAAGCCTTTGTTCCAGTTTGACGTACAAATCTTTTCAGGTATCTTCCCGCCTTAATAACCACCAGGTCCAGCTCGCTTCCATATGACAGCTCAGTCTCCATTGTACTAATGAGAACAGCAGTATAATGGGGAAGCCTGCTATGATAACAAATGGCAGATGGAGCAACCTGCGTCTGCATGCAATAGGCATAATTACATAAGGTTTGCTTGTTTATGGAGACTTAATGAGGGAAAGGCTTCACAGTCTGCTGTAATTAATTTTGAAAAGGGACTCCAGATCTATTGTAAGTCATCGTTTAATTTTCAGTGCCTGCCTAGGGCCGGCCGTGTAGACAAACATTACAGACAGCCCTATTTAAGAGTCCCGTCAGACAGTATATAACTGTCAGTTCATCATCTGTCATCAGTTGTATTTGTGCTAGCAATAGTAGAATTTTTAACATAAAAAACTCTAATTTACACTTAAAGAAAATGAAGAGTGCATCCTTGTTTGTGGCTTTTCTGATCCTCGGTGAGTAAATATGTTTTGGATAAAATGTTAGTCATAAAAGTCTTTTTAAGAATACGTATCTTCAGTTTTAGGAAGCAGGAACGTTGATTTGACGTGCACAAGTCGCAGATGTTTGGCAGAAATGCTGATCGCCAGGAACATGCTATCCATGCCTCAGGATGAAAACTGCTCTTTGCTAATCTACGTACCGTTCATCGAGTACCAAACTCTGTCTGTTGTAAGTAATTTCCAAATAAAGCCTTTTTTGACTCCAGACTCCCACAGGATGTTGTGAACTTCTGTTTTTATCACCAACTTTCTCTCACTTGACCCTTTTTGTGACTTCCACATTCACAGAACACCAGAACTCTCCGTCTAAACAGCCGACTGAGAGCCATGATCGTGAGTTAAAAAATAACTCAAAACAAACAAAACCAATTATACCAACTGACACATTTTCAATGATTGTCTCATAGAAATGGACGGATCCTCAGCTGGCTTGGGACACTTCTGAGTACCCGTACGATGCAGTGATGTTGCCGGTTGATAAAATCTGGACACCCATGCTTCAAGTCACAAATGGGTGAGTTACCAGCTCAAACTCTCAGTGGTGTTTTCACACTTCAATTTATGCCGTTTCTTGTTTTGTAGAATATCGACCAGCATGGAGCACGACTCCAATGACCTGCTGGTGTACAGCAACGGCACAGTGGATCATAAGGTGCATATTAATGCAGAGATCAACTGTGAAGTCAATCTGTTCAACTACCCCTTTGCTGGGGATGAGTGTCCCGTTGCCATTGAAACTCTTTCAAATGGAGGTAAGCTTGACTTCATCTAAAAAATACTTGATCTGCTGATACCATATTTCATAAAGATTTTTTTTCTTTTTTTTTCACCTGTTTCTGTTACTTCATCCTTAAATACTTTTCAAAGAAATGTCATAAAACTTAGATGTGAGGTTAAGAGCTTATGTCCTAACATCTTTCTAAATACGTATAATGTGTTCATTAATTTACACTTTATTTTATCCAGATTGCATTACATCCTTGGTACTGGATCAGGTCAGGTCAATCGACGGATCAACTGGAGACTGGCAGACGAATTATGCATATCTGAAGAAAAAACGGGAGGACCGTAATTTTATTGCAGTAAGTTCATTAACATGCACAACAGCCGTCTGTTTGATTGCTATTTTTTCAATCCTCCAGCAACTGTGAGAAAGCATGTAAATGTTTCCATCCATTTATCAATAATATTATTTTATATTTTTTATGTTAACTTTATAATTTTCTACTTGTAATCAAATGTGCTGAATTTCTTGAAAATGTAATCAAAACTAGCCAAAAAAATGCTTTTACATATATTTATAAGATAGTTATTTATTCATCCCACAGTGGGAAAATTCCAGTATTTATTCATAATAAGTATTCAGTGGCCTTGTGGTAGAGGGTCCGCCCTGAAACTGAAATGTAATGAGTTCAAATCTGTGGCTGAGTCATGAAATTGGACCCAATTGACACTTAAGGATTTGGGGTCAAACCACCAAATGTTACCTAAGTGCAGCAGTGTCTGCAACACACCACTCCCCCTGGGGATGGGTCGCAAATTTCACACACAGGTGTGTTACAACTCATAGGACATTAATTCTAAAGATGATTAATTCTTTCTTCGTCTTCTCTTGACTCCAGGTGGGTTTGAAAATCAGCTGGTCCAGCCCATTAATGACACTACTGTTGCCCACTATTCTGATCGTCCTGGCTGATTTTGTCAGCTTCGCCCTGCCGCTGGACGGAGGTGGACGCAACGGGTTTAAGGTCACTCTGGTGCTCAGCTTCGTCATGTTCCTCAACCTGCTCAACAGTCAGCTCCCCGGAGATGGGGAGTGTAGCCCCATCATACGTGAGTCCCCACGTGAAGACTCAAACCCTTTTCTTTTCCTGCATCAATAACGCCCCATCCTTATGCGTGATGCAGGAATCCACTTTTGCGTTTGCTTGGTCCTACTGGTGCTGAGCATGCTGGTGTCCATGGTGCTGACTCGTCTGGCCCATGACGGGAGCCTCATTTTCTTCCACCTGTTGAAGCAACCAGCACCACAAAGCTCAGAAGACATCGAGGAGAAGGATGAGGAAGGTGAGTGCAGCGGAAATGTGAGTGAGGTGAGGGGAGTCTGGAAAGTTCTGAGCGCTTCGTTCTCTGCAGAGCTGAAAGCAGACATCCACATCGCTCAGCTGGACGGCCCTGAAGACGTTCAGATGCTCAGAAAGGTGGTGAAGTTCCTTCAGGGTCTTGAGGACAAGCAGAGCCAGAAGGAGCGTAACCACATGTTTGCAGACAAACTGGACAAAATCTTCTTTTTGTTTTATTTGGTTTTTGGGATAATCTATCTTGTTATTATGTTTGGAATAATGGCAGCTTATAGATGCACCGTGGATCATTTTAATTTCTGGTACTAACACAACCATCTTCTCAATGATCTCTCATCTACTGTACATCGATCCTGACAAAGAATATGGAACAGATAATAAAGGATTGTACTTCTAAAATATCATTAATTAGACTTTCGTGAAGGGAGAATATATAATAAACTAATAAAGATGTGATTTTGACTGGTAGCAGTTCATATTCATTAAATCATTATTCTTGCATTATTGTATTTGTCATATAGTTTCATCTTTATATTGTGTCCTTTTATCATGTTGTTTATATCTATGTGTTTGTGGTCCCATTTGCTGCCAGAGCTTAATTTTCCCCCAGGATTTTTCAATCGTGTTAATTAATAGAACATAGTGTACCAGCTCAGAAAACGGCAAAAGATCACATATAAAGTAAGCAACACAATAAATCAAATCTTTTTTGTTTCAACCTGAAATTTTATCAGATGTAAAAGACAGAATCAAGACATAAATTAAAGAGATAAGATGATGATATATCATAAACTGTGAACACATTTTTTTTGGTTCTGTTAAACATGTATTTAAAAATAGACATTTAATTGTATAAAATAAAAATACATGTATCATGTACTTATTTTGTCATATAAGACTTAAAATACTTCCAATCAACAATAAATAATAACGTGAAATTATTTTTTTTACATTTGATCATATGATTTCCTTTCAAAATAAAGGACGAATAGTGCCAGATCGCATCATCCCAGTGCAGCCAACAGTGAGTGCTTTAAACTAATAAAGGATCAGATGTTTTTTAAAAGTTTTGTCTAGTATTTGAAATCTGTGTATTCTGGAGGAAACACAGCAAACAAGACCTCTTCAAGTAAGCAGGGACGTACAACATTTTACAGTTTATCTTCAAGGTGCACCTCAGCCACAAATTTATAAACTTTATTAATATAAATGAAATAAATGCAATGTGACTTCAGTGACTTCTATGTGGGAGAAGAAACGTCCTCAAACTTAGATGTTTGCTTGATGCCATCTAGTGGCTGAATGTCTTAATGCACACGGCTTATTACAGCTAAAAGTTCAACATCTACTTAACATTAATGGTTTATTTATATAATCTCTATGAAAGAAGTTGGCCTGTTTTTAATTGTAATGGTTTAACTAGCAGCTAAATTATGTTTTTTTCCATATTTTTGCACATGATATCCCTGCTGATCAAAGATATCGTGAAAAACGTCAAAATAAATTTTACTCTTGTAATGTAGCTTTCTGAATTGATGTTTCTGTTGGTTTTTAATTAGGGTAGTGTGGATTTAAACAAGAAAATAGGATCTCTGGCTTAATTACGCCCAGTTTTTAGGAAAAATATCAAATCTTTGCTTGGATTAGAAATCAAATGAGCAAATTTGACTGTTACAGTATTGTGACTTTTAATGTGTAAAAAAGAATGACCATCAAAGCACCTCAGTAGTCTTTACATTTAATGATGGACAGATGAGATTTTTTGAAGTGTTCGGTTAGTGCAGAGGGAAGGAGAAAAAAAATTAAAATTGTTGCTTATTTACAACTTTTTTTATTGTATTCTTTCATTAGTAGCTTGGTTCATCCTGGTACATTTATAATTCTGAAAGAAACTTCAGTGAAGCACATATAACTGCATATATTATATTTCTATTTTTAAAATCATGTCAACTCTCTGTTAATCTGAGTATTGTACCCAAGTGATGTTTTTTTGTCATATATTAAAAAAGGACATAATGGCATCAATAACCAACAACAACAATGAAACCAGAAAAGGGTTTCTTTGTCCGTAATTCATAGAAAAATAAAATATTCCTTCCCAAAGGCATTTCAAGACTAAACCAGCACCGTGGAGAGAAAAATACATCCAAAACGACACAAAAGTCAACCTATGAAACGTTATAAATTCCCCTAAAATCCTCTGGAATGAAAACTCACTGACCTAATCTGACCATCCACCTTCTAAAGTAAATATATTTGGCACATCCAGCGATGAGCTCCTCCTGTAGTGCCACGTTTAGCTTTCAGGACGTGCTGGTTTCTTTCATAGCCTTTATTTGGAAAACAAACAATCATAAATTAAACATTTACTTATTTTTTCCATAAATGTTAGACTGAAATTTGGCATACCTGTTTAAAGATCTGGGTGCCGATGTAGCTTGTTGCAATGTTTCTTAGGTTCGATTTTCCTCCCAGTTTGCATCTGACATAACCGTACAGGTTAGCCCATTGTAAAACTAAACCCATGATCACCACGGCCTAGAGGGCAACAAAAAGTTAAAACATCAATCAACTAATAATTCAGAATGACTTCACTCCATCTGAAACGTGTGTGCAAAAGCTCAGAACTGACCAGCCATTTAAGATTCAGGGAAAAGAGGGTGCTGAAGAGAAAAACGACCCAGAAAAGGGGGCATACAGTGAGTCCCAGCCAGAAGATCTGTGATTCAGCACTGAGCACCGTGTTCCCACCATCTGCCTGTTCAGAGAAGTACACAAGCAAACCTTTCATGTATTCATGTGTCGCCGTCTATGATAAGGATGTCAAAGCCACAGTTTTCTGTTACACTGCTGTCAGCTGGCCAGTAGAAACTCTGCAGCTACGGTTGCAGGTGTTTCATTTTCCTCAAACTACACACCGGGATAAAGCTGACTCTGTGTCACATTCACTATTCAGATACGTTCTGGGGTGCCTATCATTTTACAAAGAGCTGGAGCTATTTCCTGCCAAAGACACGTTGGATTGTTTGGTGGGAAATCTGAAGATCCTGTTTTTTCCACAAGCGGAGCACATTTGAGAAATTGTTTCATCTGTAAATAAGCCAGAATTTATCCAGTCCATTCACAATTGATAGCTTATGTACTCACTTTCCGGGACTCAAACATCCAGCGGCTCTTCCCATCTTCATCCACTTGATTCCACCATCGAAGGCCCACCAGCAGTCTGCCAGAGACATTCTGAAATCCAGAAAGAAGAACATGAGTTTGTCTACTATGTTTTACT
>NC_050519.1:10573271-10606733 GCF_002922805.2 Oryzias melastigma
CTTGACAGTCCAGAAGTCACATGACAGCAGGAGGATGATGGTGACCATACAGGCAATGAAACGGCCGCTGAAGAGGTCGCACAGCAGATACACCACGATGGCACTCGTCCGGAAGAAGAGGTGAAAGAACGAAGCGACAGGACGACTGAAGTACACATTTGTGGCCCATTAGTTAATATTATAACAATAATGGTGATATCAAAGGCTGTACATAAATCAGGGATAGTTACCAAACAGTAGGCTGCTTTTGTCTGAAGTTATCTTCCTCTTCCCCGAAGAGAGGAGAGTACTGCGAGTCCTAAAAACGCAGCAAACATTCAGTACTGTCTTTAAAAAAACAACTGACTAATCTTATTATTTCATTCATGTACTCAAATTTAACGGAATAAAACACACGTCATCACTTGTTGACTCATTTTAAAGCAAAAAACATTTGTACAAAAACGTAATAAATAGTTGTTCACCTGTTTCTGCATTTTGATGAGGACGGATGCTTCCGGGTGACGTGGTTGTAAACAAAAGCGTGTGCTTAGGACCCGCCGTGGGTCTGTTCTTACATTTGCCTGTATTAAAATATCTATATCATTTACAATTCAAATAATGATTTTAAAATAATTTAAAATATGCTTATGAAAATAAAATGTTAAATAATTTAACTAACCATTTTTTAAAAATTAAGTGGATGTGTAAAAGTACGTGTTTCTTGTAGCTTTTTTCTCTATCGACGTGCCCAAACAAGCAAAAAATCAACCGCTAAATGTCTTTTTTAAAGTACAAACCTTTAAGTGACTCGTTTTTCTGTTTATATTTTTTCTGTTGTAGATGTGAAGATATTATTTTTAGTTTAATGTGTCAGTTTCTCTTTTTCAGACGCATTCTTTCCATTCCAAGAAGTGACCACTAGATGGCACTACTGACCACACTCTTCTTTATTTTCACTAGCGAGTAAGTTCAAGTTGATCTTAAATGATTTGAACTCCAGTTTCCATGTTTCCAGTCAATGTGCTTGGATTTAATAACAATAATATGGATAATGTGTTTTCTTATAATCATAGATATAGCAAAAAATCAATCAAATGAAAATTTTTTAAGATTTTATTTTGAATATACAGAATAAAATTTTACAAGAGCTACTTAAGGCTTCATTATAAGTGACTTCTAAAAAATAAAATTTGCTTTCATGCAGTAACATGTCACCCTAAAAAATAACAAGACTATCAAAAACATAGTAATAATGTATTTTCTTACTGACTATTACACATAAGAGTTATATACTCAACTTATAAATCATTTTATACAAAACATTTTAATGTCCTAAGAGCTGCCCCAACACATTAAAACCTAGAGTTTTATGAATTCAGAAAGACTTCAAATAGACTGGCAACAGAGTGCATTCTGTAAAAGATGCCAAAAGGAAGTCCCACATTGACAATAGCAGCCCACATGTTAAAATCGTAGAATTGCCTTTCGGTGTCATGATCGAACTGGGGGCGAGCTCCAAAAGCAGGCATGATCCACAGCTGCGAAAGACAGACAAAAAGACTTAGTAATTCTTAAAACTAAATTTATGACAGTAGGAGAAAAAATACTTACAATGATGTTCCCCAGCAGCAAAAACATGCAGACCTCTCTCAACACTCGACGTTTCCAGATTAGTTTGTGTTTGTGCTCACTTGTACTGCCATAGTTTGGAGATGCTGGGACTGGATTTGGTTTTGCAGCCGTTCCCCCCTTCTCAAGGGTGTTCACATTTGGTTTTTCCAGCCTGCCATCTTCTGCTCCCTCGAAACTAGCTTCCTCCGATTTTTCGTTACAGTTGTTGTCCTCTTTTCTCAGCTCCAGTACGTATGGATTTTCGACTACAGTGATAGGCTCCTCCACCTCATGGAAGGGCTCTCGATGAAGACCTTCAATGATGAAGAAGTTCTGCAAGCCCAGCTGGAGCACCATCAGTATACCCCAGGCCAGGTTGAGCCTGTTCAGGTGTCCTTGGGCCCCGGTGGCAATCGTAGCGATGATGGAGAAGTAGCTGATGATGAACTGCCCCATAGAGGCCCCCACTAGCAGTCCCACATCCAGGCTGCGGGTGGGGTTTTTCTCTGACACGTGCTCCCTGTGGTCCACCTTAAAGATGGCACACCCGATCACAGTGGAAACCGACATCATGGACACTATGACGATATTCATGATGAAGTGCATCATCACAGCGTGGTCATTGATGTCATCATCATCGGACCTGTACGTTTTCATTTCAATCTCATACACAATGAATGTAGCCAGGCCTGCGATCACGAGAAGGATTCCCACGACGGGGCCGATAAAGATGTCTTTGAGGGTGAATTTGAAGTGGTGCTTGCTGTGTTCGGATGCCACCCGCCCCACGTTCTTCCACATGACGAAAGACATGGCAGAGGCGAAGAGGCTGTACTCGATATTGAAAGGGTAAAGATAGTAATAGGCCTCCTTGAAGACTCCACATGACGTGTGGCTGCATTTACACGAGTCGTCTCCATAACCAGCTGTAGGAGGACAAGAAGATCAATTATTGATTCCTCACAGACTACAATGATGGGTGTTGTGTCTGCTTCAATCACCTTTGCTGATGTACATGCTTCTGGCTGACATTCTTGTGACATTATCTTCATAGTCGGGAAGAACCGTTTGGTGAAGGGACTCTTCTGTGACTGCTGTCATCCATAAAACTAGATTTGTGGAAAGCGTGAGCATCAGGCCACAGCTAAAACATCAGAGAGAGAAAAAAGAAAAAAAACAATCATGTTAAAATTGGATTTCAATCAAAAACTGCTTTTAAAAATGACATTTCAAAGCAACTCCAAGCCATTTATTTAAAGTTTTTAGCCTCCAATTCTAATGCAAAAAGCCACTTATTTTCTTCTTGAAATTGGCTGTGGATTCTAAGAAGACTGCTCAGCAGTGGCGGAAGTATGTGGCTGCACCGTTATAAGTTTACCATCAATTATCTGGGTAGCGCTCAATTACTCAAGAGAGAAATAAAAAAAAAAAAAAAAAAAGGAGGAACACCTACCATGAAATGTTCTTTTGGAGCTGAACGCAGTCTTTCGAGTGGATCCGCAAGAAGTATGTCTGCAAGTTGAATCGACAATGATGTTATTGTTCTGCAGCCGGATTAAATGAATCACTCAGGAATTTCTTTTTTTTCCTCTTTTTTAGGGGGGTCTCATTATTACCTGCACGATAACAAAGACAAGTTGTACCACCGGGAAGGCTACTTTAACAGCTGAATCACAGTGAAGGTATCCCACATAACTAGCAATCTTGAAAATGTCCATAATGATACTGAGGATCCCAAAAAGCACAAGTCCACCTAAAGAAAAAACGTTTAATTTAAACAAATATTTAACTATAAAATATACATTTTTTTAGATGAATTTTGTTTACCTCTGAGCCATATGGGTCCAGCATGCTCATCCTTGTAGATAACAGCGTTTTCTGTCCTGCGCATGTAGATGGTGTAGTAGATCATCCAGATGGAGGTGAGGAGGAGGAGGATGATGAGATAAACTTGCAGATCTGAGGTGCTGATTTTAACATGAGCTGAAGCGCTGCCACTGACTAAGGCACATCCCAGGATGAGAATGTTCAGACAGAGAAACGCAGACAGCATCCATCCCCAGCTCCGACCCCGGTCCCGACCAACTTCAGAGGAGACGTTCAGCTCGGGTTCGCTCGCAGCTTGACCTGCAGCATTTATGTTGTTGGAGAGGTGCGCCTCCTCCATATCTCTGTCTTTGGCTGTCATCTTGCAGGGTTCACACAGATTGCCGCTGGCCAAACATTCGCATGGGTATCCGGGGTTGAAACACATGCCTCCTCTCTCTGGGATCCTTCACAAATGAGTCAGTGCCCTGCACCTGGAACCAGATATGAGATATTTCAGGTTTATCAGCTACACCCGCTCACTGGGTCCTTGTGAAGGCAAATCCCTCTGCTTTATCACCAAAAAAAAAAAAAAAAAGAATTCCACAGGACTTGAGTAATTTCTTTGCATCACAAATCTCCTCCCTCTCTGACAAAACAGTTAGTGACATAAAAGATATATAAAGAAACTCTTTTCAAATTAAAACCAAATAAAGTGAAAACAAATTTTTCAAAATGATCCAAAAGTTTTAGGATGTCTGTAAGCCTACCTGATGAAGAGAGAGATCCTGACAGCAGAGGAAGCTGTCAGGGCTTTTATATACTCCCAAAACACGGGTGTTTACGTGCAAAGAGTCATAAATGTCAATCTGTTTAGCAAAATAACATATTATCACCAAACACAGTGTTTAACTCATAATATTGCACAAATTTCTAAATGGAGTTTTGGGAATGTTTTTGTCATGAGTTCCCCAAAAAAATAAGATTTTTTTGTCTTATGCCAATTTTTTTAATAGTTGATTATCCTCCTAAAACAACACGTAATAATGATTTCTCTTTACATAACAACAAGCATATATATATAGCCACAAAACCCCAAAACAATGCGTTTCTCTATCCTCCAGGTCACTGTAATCCACCTTAACTCCAATGGGAGGATTGATGCAAGAAAAACCTGATTATTTCTTACGCCTATTGTAATGGAGGTTTCACTTTGATACTTTTTTCTGAGAATTATAATGCTACGCAAATGTATTCCCCTTATTTTTTGTAGGTTGGGCAAATGTTATGCAAGTCTTAATGAGTAAGTATTTTGTTCCAAAAGTGATTGTGCTTTCCTAATGGTGACGAGTCATTCTAGAATCTGAAAGTATCTCTCACTTTGCTTTGAGTTTGTTTAATTCAGTAACAGAAAATAAACATGTAAATAATGTGAATTGTATTGATTGAAATGTTTGATCTGATCTGTCAGTCCATGAACAATATCATTCTCAATAAGAGTAACAGCATTTCAACGTGTGATAATTTTACATATAGATGCTTCTCTGAAAAATATTTGATACTTGTAAAGATTTAACCTTGTTTTTGAACATTGAAGATATTTTTTAAATAGTTTAACCTTTAACCTTTCTCAAAATCAGGACAGTTTATACGTTTTTGTCTCGTTAAGAGCTCGAGATGAAGAAATTATTATTAAAATGAGTCCAAATAGTTGGGCTTCATACTCCTGACAATAATAAAAACTCAAATGTCACTTCAATTTTTAGTTCAATTCTAAGGATGTTATTTTAAAGTTTAAAAAATATTGACTAGCATTCATTGGATAAAAAAATTGGTAAGTGTTCTAAGAATATAAGTTAGTTTTAGATTTTATTATTATTGTATTTCTCATTTTTGTTCACATTTTGTTCCAAAATGATTAATTTCCATTAATTACACTAGTTTATTGTCATTATATTTAAAATTAACTACAACTAAGTACACAAAACCTCAAAAAATACAAACTATTTGCTTAGAAACAGTACAAAAATATTTATTATTGGGAAATTGGTTTATTTTTCATCATTTTGAATTACTGGGTGGGAATTATTTTAATAGATTTTGATGTTTTGTTATAAGATTTCTTGTTAAGTTTAAGTTAATTACTGCATGAGATAACTTTAGTGATTTTTTTCTTCATATATTCCCATTTCTTTTGCAGTATTTCTGTCTTCATCCAGACAAAGCATTGAATTCAGTTCAGTTCTGTCCTCCATCACCTTCTTCAATCTTTTTTTCTGGACTGTCTGCTGTGGAGCGCCTCGGCCATGGGGAGCAGTGTTTTCCCTGCGCCCTGGGGCGCCGTCGCGTCCCTGGAAACCACCGACGCGCTCCACTTGGCGCAGCTCCACCGGGCAGACATGGCTCCCTCTCGGTGAAGCATTGGGGACAAACCCTCTGCAACCCGGCGTGCTGTCATGCCTGCATGACGGCTACAATGAGGAGACGACATGGAGCCGCGCAGAGTGGACTGAGCCCGCACCATGAATGACAAATACCACCGGGCGGCCCGGGACGGCTACCTGGACCTGCTGAAGGAGGCGACCAGGAAGGATCTGAACGCCCCGGACGAGGATGGAATGACACCGACGCTATGGGCCGCTTACCACGGCAACCTGGAGGCTCTGCGGCTCATTGTTTCCAGGGGGTGGGTATGGATGGAGCAGAGGACGCAGGGCCACGTTCAGCCAAAATACTTGTTTTTCACAAACCACAAAGGGTTAATTTTGGTGCATATATTTATTCATTTTGACGATTTGATGCAACCAAAAAAGCACCAGTTCACTATAAAATCTAAAATGCATCAATATAAATGTATTTATTATTCCCATTTTTGTTTTATGCATTAAAATAGATCCAAATATAATTGTTTTTAATCCCCTTTTCTGGCAGGAGAGACTTCTACAGGTGCAGCTTTTATTTTGCACTTGGAGGAGGAGCTCTGACTCTATAAACTCAACTCATTAATACAACTTTTTTAAAAGATAGTCTGAGTAAACCTAGACTCAGATGTTATCACAGCTTGGAGCGTGGATGCTTTGATTGGTGAAACGGAATTTTTTCTTTCCCCCGGCTGCACCATTGAGCACAACGGCACTGTTGAAGGTCAAATATCACTTTTTTGTCTGGCATGAAAAGCACATGTGTCTCCCCTCTCAGAAAAGAGACTCCACAGACAGGCGTCACTCTCACAGCCTGTTAAACATGAGCGATCAGAGGGCTTTCGTTGGCTCAGTTTAGAGAATATATTGCACTATTATCAATATTATTGCATAACAATTCATTATTTGTCATCCTTTTAAGTGAAATATTAACCAAAAGCATTTTTCTGGTAAGCTCTTAAAACCAAAAATAGCTTTGCAAAAAAAGCTCTATCTGCACTATAAAATGCCAAAAATTAGTCAAAGAATGAGATATATCCTAAAAATGCGGGTGAACCCTGCAGCAGTGTCATACTAGGAGTCAAAGCATTCCTACATCGCCAGACACAGACAGCTAAATTGCATGCAGTTCTAAAATTAAACAGTCAAACTCATGAAATGTGATATGATAAAGAAAAGCGTGACTTAGCATGACAAGTTCATGGGAAAGTTCCCTTGCTTTCCTATATTTGGCATGCTAATCTCATCGGGCTACCTGCAGTAACTTAAAACTGTCAAGAGGATGGGAGAATAAAGAGCTCATAATGTGATAACGAGAAGAGAAGTGAGACAGCTCAGCTTTTTATCACATACATAAATATAAGTGACACGCAATGCCATCACATACGATGACTTTTTACCATCCTGTCGTAGCTTAGATGATAATAAATGGGACCCTTTGATGACATTTTCATGTTTGATTTTTGTTGTTCCGTTGCTATTTGGTCTTTAAATCCACTTGACTGAAATCAGAGTGAAGCTTTGGTAATCGCCGATGGAGCACATGTTCCTTGAGAAAACCTTGTCGTGCCGCCATCAATAATATATGTGGCTGCGTGGACATAGTTTCACGTCCTTTGCTCTAAATATTTTAAGCCTGGATTTGGGTGCAAGAGAGGATGGGAGCATTTCGGTCATCTTTTGAGACAAAATACCAATAAAAAAACCCAAAATTGAAAAAAGTCAACGATTTTAGGAATTTCCTGTTGAAATTATGTCACTAAAGTTTAGTCTGGTTGCTATAACACAAGTACTTTTTATAAATAAATCAATGTGCCTTTAAAAATGCATTTTTTTAATTTAAAAAACATATATTTTTGGTAAAAAGTAAAAAAAATTTGAAGTTTTCTTCCATTTCTGATTATGTTGAAAAAAGGAAATAGATAAACCCCCAAAAAGCATTTCACTGACACATCTTTCAACAAGGTGTGCAACTCTTTGTTCTGACTCGAGGAATTTTGTGTAACAATTGTGCTTTCTGAGCCAGCCATGTCGTACGTGGCCTCCCTTGAAACAAGATACATGCAGTGAAGCACTGGTGCAGCCAATCCTGTGGTCATATTACAGACCAGAAACAGTGCGACACTCATAGGGGTAACCCACAGGTCGTAGGCTGATCTGTAGGGGAGAGTGTTTGGTGTTACACTAATATTGGCAACGCATGATTTTGAACTAGGTGTCTGTTTGAGCCCAAACTATTGTCAGAATTTCTAAAGTGTAACTGTCCCTGATAAAGATATAGACTTTGAACTGTTACATAACATCTTAATATTGGTTTGTATATGCTCAGGGTAAGGTTTGGCGCTCTGACTATCAAAGAAGGTAGGTGTTGAGGAACTCCGGGTGTGTGAATGAAAACAGGAGTCAAGGATAGAGAAAAAAATCGGTTGTTTTGCACAAAAAATGAAATTAAGCACATATAAACAAGACGGAGGCTTGATGGGGACGATGAAATGTTCTTCAAGTCTGGTGACGAAAGGGTACCATTGGGATTATTGCAGAAGTTCTGGAAGTCTTGTGATGAAAAGGTAACCCGTTGGGATTATTGCAGATGGTGGGATTGTTCTTTACTTGTTCGGGTTGGGTAGCTCACCATTGAATGTGGATTTGAGACAAACAACACAAAAACACCCTAACCGATGAGTAGGTCAAGGTTCGAGTCAAGTTTGGGATCTGGCGCTGGTTATTGGCGGTGCAGACGAAGCTCTGCGGACCAGTTTATATTCTTCCAAGTACAAACCAGAGAGCCACAGAAGCAGGGCAGGAATCAGACAGGAAGTGATCTGCCGACCCAGAACTTAATAATGGTTGGGCCCTGCCAAAATAAGACCCACCAGGTGTACATGATTTACTGACTTGATGCCTTGGCTTGTAGATGAGGGCTACATTAGCCATGATTGACTTTTCACTGTGTAGAGGTTAAAGATATAAATATTTATGTACATTTTCTCCTTACAGAGGAAACCCAGACAAGTGTGACATATGGGGCAACACACCGCTTCACCTTGCTGCAGCCAACGGTCACCTCAACTGCCTTTTCTTCCTGGTGTCTTTTGGGGCCAACATATGGTGCCTGGACAATGACTATCACACACCTCTGGACATGGCAGCCATGAAGAACCACATGGATTGCGTGCGCTACCTGGATTCCATTGCCGCCAAGCAGACGGGTCTGAATCCCAAACTGGTCGGCAAGCTTAAGGACCGCGCGTTCCGCGAAGCAGAGAGGCGAATCAAGGAGTGCGTGAAGATGCAAAAGAAGCACCGAAAGCGCATGGAAAGGAAGTTCCAAAAAGAGACGTCTGAAGCTTCTGCGTCCGACGCCATGAGTTTCTCCAGTTACACTAGCAGCACTTTTAGCCAGAAGCTACGCAACTTCAACACAACCACTGTCAGTGTGCCATATTCTCAGGTTAGGACTTTGTAGATCCTATTCACCTGTTCACTAACAAGCTGAATATACATCTTGTCCGTCAGTTATCCTGCAGAAATAATTAAGAACAATAGAATTCATTTATTTGTCAACATATAGAAAAACCTCTGTTTGAGAACACTTGACCTACGCCAATCTTTGTTTTTGTCATCTTAGGCGACTCTTCATGCCACAAACAGAGGGAAGACAAAGATCCAGAAGAAGCTTGAGAGGCGGAAACAAGGCGATAGCACTTTCAAAATCTATGAAGACGGGAGGAAGAGTGTCCGCTCCCTTTCAGGGCTGCAGCTGGGTAACGATGTCATGTTTGTCAAACAGGGGACTTACGTCAACCCAAAGGATCGTGGCCGCCGCAATGTTCGCGATATGTTCCCAAGAGACAACGATGATGCCATTTCTCGTGCCATTAGTGAGCCGGACCTCCACGGGCCAGATGTGGACTATTCTGAGATCAGCACTGACTCTGGACACGATTCCCTTTTCAACAGACCCGGTCTGGGCACGATGGTCTTCAGGAGGAACTATGTGAGCGGGGGAATGTTTGACCTCGGTAGTCGAGATGCAGCCAGCGTGGCCCGGTCAGGCAATAATGTTCGTTTACGCAGTCGACTGCAGCCATACCCCAGTCTAGATGAAGACAGCATTGGCAGCGCGCACAGCCTGCAGGAGAGGAACATGGAGGAGCTGCCTTGGGAGGATGTGGATTTAGGACTGGATGATGACGATGAACCCAAGACAAACCCGTTGGAGGTTTTCCTTGCCACACAAAGCATGAGCGAGTTTTATTCCATATTCAAAAGGGAAAAGATTGACCTACCAGCTCTGGTGCTGTGCTCTGACCATGACCTCAAGAGCATTCATATACCTTTAGGACCAAGGAAAAAAATCCTAGATGCCTGTAGAATACGAATGGAGACCATAGAAGAGCCGGACTGCATTGAGGATACAGAACTGTAAGTGATGGGGGTTTGTAGAACTCTCTAAAGTAGAATGTGAGATACATTTTCTTCTTGTATGTTACCATTAAACTAATGTTTTAACAATGCTATAAAGAAGAAAGTGCTAATAAATTAGAACATTGATATAAAACTTTATTGAGAACTAATTATTGGCAAGGTTTTCTTTGTGATTTTGAAACAGTCCAATTTCACGAACTGTATTGTATAAATGTGGTTAGGCTTGTAATCTAGTAAAATGTTGTCATGATTAGAAAGTATTTACATAACTGTTATTTTGTTTCTTTTAAATTTTATCAGCAATTACTTTTTTAACATTGCCTTTCTAGGCTTCCATGATTAACTGGAGCATAGGCAGCAGTCTAAGGTTGCATCCTTCTGAGGCCGCAGCCTTCACGGTTGTCGATGGCCGGGTCCTTTGTAGAGCGGGTAAATGTTAAGGGCTGTGAATTTAGATGGACGAGTCTTGTTTTGACAATTCCCGCCGTAATTTCCTGTAGCCTTGCATTTAGCATGTAGCATATCTCATTTAGCAGACTCTAACATTTGATTGCAAACTCACTTAAGGCATTGGTGGGGATGTTTATTCAAGCAAAATGAAGCTAAAATGAAATAAATTATATATTCACAGATTCATCTGCTCCCGATTCACCTAAATAATAAAAAAAAATACTCATATGTGCTTTTTGGGCCACTGGCCAGATAGTCCTCAATGACGAAAAAAATGTAACAAGAATTGCTAAAAACACCAAATACACAATTTCCATCGGAGTGGGTCTTTAAGTGATTTTAAAAAGTTTTTTTTTAGCATTTTACAGTAAAATATCTCTAGTTTGGACAGGATTTAGAAGATTGCATCTTATATTCCACCTACAACACAAAAATTCACTCTTGATTTAGAATTTTTTTTTCTTTTTTAACCCTTTCACCACAACTATGTATATATATTATTCTGCTTATTTCCTTGAGGGATTAATGCACATGATCAGTGTTTTCAAATATGTTTTCTACCATTTAGTTGAGCAGGAAGTAAAAGGGTTCAGATGTGATCACTTCAGCTTTTCCTGAATGCATGTCTTGTGTTAAATAAATATTTGTTGGTCTGCACATTCTGTTTTTGATCAGACAGGCTGGATAACGTGCATGTCTTTGTGTTTGCTCTGCAGATGACAGAAGTTGCAGTTGGGTTTCCTGCCGTGTGCTCATTCACATCTCAATGGTCAGTGGAGCGTTTGGCCATACAGACAGAGAGAACTTAGTGATTTACATTTTGTACCTCTATGCAAAAAAAAGGCTTAAAAAGCTTCTGTCAAAACCAATACATCAAACACAGAAAAATAATAGTGGGATAAATGGTTAACATGATTCTTTTTCAGCGCTTTGTTGGTTCAGGAAACTCACCGGAAATTAACTCTCCCAACTGGTTGAACGGTTGGATCCGCTGCAATGAGCAATTTCACAAACTGAAAGATAATTATCGGATGGCAGCACTGCGCTGTGTTCTTGAATGCCTCACAGTGTAACCAACAGAGAGCTTATTGTGGGGTTCTTCTCCTGGAATATGTTTTCCCCCAAGGGGTAAATCTAGAACTTCCACGTGCCTGCGTCGCCTGTGCATTTGCTTAAAACAACAATCTATGCATTTATTTAAAAAAAAGAAACTCTAAAGGAATCATTTAACTTTTTAAGATGATTTTTAATATATTCAATTACTGTTTAATCTTTAAAGTTTGTTTACATCCAGGGGGCTGTGTCTGTCCAAATATGGCTCACTTGTCTTAAAAAGCCAATTATATCTTGAGATATGAAAGTCCAGTTTATGATGTTTAAAACATATATAAGCCACTTTCTGTTGTATCAAGTTTGCACAAATGTAAGTTATTAGCATAATAATCAACAATATTTACCTAAAGAAGTTTTTTATGACGTACAACTTCTTGTTAACATTTATTAATATTTGTTTTCACAACTTTTCTTTTTCTTACAGTTTTCCTACAGTTCCCAGTATTTTGTTTATTCTGTAAATAAACACAACTTGGTTCCAAAGGTGTTTATTGCTTGTGTTGTTGTATTTTAACACAATAGTTAAAAGATGGTTTAAAAGATTTCCCCACACAAATAGATATTTAAATATTTATAACTTATTTTTCATTTATAAATATACATCCCTCTTGTTTCAATAAGTATTTGACCTTTTTTTGTTGTTTTGTAGTTGTTGGAAAAACCCAAAGTTTGACTGAACATGTTCTATGAAGAAAGAGTTTCATATGGAGAGAGGGGTAATTTTTTTCTTTTTGAATAGCCCTTAAATCGATTTTTTTCTGACTAATGTCTGAATGTTCACTCCTGTTGCAAAGGGACATCCCTCAATGTAACACTGTGCATAAAAAACTGCAAATGAAAAAGCTAACTTGTGTTTTTTTCAGTAATTTCCAACATGCAGAGATGCTATGATGCGACAATATTTGTTACGCGATGTTTAACCACCACAAAAAGCATTTGATAAAATTCTATTTACATTCTGTGAAGTTCACCTTCTCCCTGCATAGTTTTGTCTGCTGCGTTCTAAGGTCAATGAGGGCTGGATGGATGGTGAGGAGCAACCACAAAGGAGGGAAAATGTGGAAACATCTTTCCATGTTTGCTTTTTGGGTCATTGTGACTTTAAGAAAGGTAAAACGTAGAAGAAAACTTATTGTGATTGTTAAATCAACATTCAAGAGTCAAGACAGAAGATCTGGATATAAAGACTCACTCAGATGACATTTTTATTTGTTGAAATTTTTATTATCAGGGTTCCCACAAAGTCTTAAAAAGTCTCAAAAGCATTACATTTATGAATTTGAAATTAATACCTTAAAAATATCTTGAATTTTGATATCTGAGTCTTACAAATTGTGCTGCTTGAAATTTCTCCGTTTCATATTTCATGTCAAAATTTCAATTTTTCGAAAACAATTATTTTGATCAAATGACGTAAATAAACAGCAGGCGATCCAGTTGTTATGTACTCTGAAGAAGAACATTAACACATTACTGCACAAACCACAAACAAGTTAAGAAGCTACAGTTATTTTGATCATAAAATGATCAAATGCATAAAATAGGAAATTTTTTATATGCATCACCTTAAAAAGGTCTTATAATTAACATTAAGAAACTTGTAGGAACCCTTTATTATGCTCTTGTAGCATTTTTCTCATCAAGAAGGTCATATAGTATTTTAGAAAATTAAGCTTAAAATTGCATTTCTTTGTTGAAATTGTTGTTTTATCAGGAACAAATGCAAAAATACATTTTGAAAAAGCTTGTAGCAATGACGTAGCCACAAAACCCAACAATTTAGCGATAAAGTTATAAAGATGAAGGATAATGAAGCTGCAGCATCATTTAGTGAAAGTCACCTCAGATACAGATAAATCTAAATTCTATTGTTATATTGAGTGCTAATGCAGTTAAATTAATCAACTTTCTTCGGCCTTGTTCTGGTTTGTGTACTTAGACACACAAAAGACCCTTTTGGAGGGAACACAAATAGAAAGCTTTCAGTACATTCTTAAGAAAGAATAAACAGAAGTTGTTTTCTTCTGTTTTACATGCCATCAAATATTGTCACTATTTATCAAATATATGGCAACTTTGACTTATTTGGGGCAGTTCATTCTTTACCAACGTATTTAGTGTGAATTTTAACTCCATTAAATCTAAATTGCACTACAGTTGGATCGTAAACGCTCTTCTAAACTGTCAGTGGATGTAAATCCATGCAGTCTTTTTTGATGAGCTATTTCAGAATGTGTCATCATAGTGATTTGCAGGATGAGCCACAATCACACACCAATACACAAATACCTTCACACCTAGGGACAATTTAGAGCAGGGGTCGGCACCCTTTAACAGTGAAAGAGCCATTTGGGCTGGTTTTCTACAGATCAAAACCTAGTAGGAGCCATATCTTTTCCTTTTACCTTTAGTAGAGGCCAAATTAACAAAAAATCTTAGTCGTTACTGAATTAGTAGCTGAACTCCAAATTAGCATAAAATTCCGTAGTAAATTAAATCAGCCAAAATTGTTAGCATGTTGCTAAAAGAAAAGCTAATCTCTAAATTAGCCTAAAAACCCAAGTAGAAAACAAATTAGCCAAAATGTGTGCATATATTGCTGAAATATTAGCTAAACTCCAAATTAGCATAAAAAAGTAGAGACTAAATTAGCCTTTAAAAAAGCTAGCTTGTTGCTTAATTACTAGCTGAACTCTAAAATAGCCTAAAATTCCTCAGTAAACTAAATTAGTCACAAATGTTAGTATGTTGCTAAAATAGAAGCTAAATTCTAAATTATCCCCCCAAAAAAATTCAGTAGAAAACAAATTAGCTTAAAACATCAGTTTTGCTAAAATATTAGCTAAGCCCTAAATTAGCCTAAAAACCTAAGTAGAAAACAAATTAGCCAAAATGTTAGCATATATTGCTAAAATGTTAGCTAAACTCCAAATTAGCATAAAAAAGTAATTAGATGCCAAATTTGCCTTAAAAAAGCTAGCTTGTTGCTTAATTACTAGCTGAACTCCAAAATAGCCTAAAATTCCTCAGTAAACTAAATTAGTCAAAAAATGTTAGCATGTTGCTAAAATAGAAGCTAAATTCTAAATTATCCCCCAAAAAACTTCAGTAGAAAACAAATTAGCTTAAAACATCATGTTTTGCTAAAATATTAGCTAAACTCTAAATTAGGATAAAATTCCACAGTAAACTAATTAGTGAAAAGTGTTAGCCTGTTGCTAAAATATTAGTTAAACTCTAAATTAGCCTAAAACCCCAGTAGACAAAAAAAAAACTAGCAAAAATAGTTAGCCTGTTGCTAAAATATTAGTTAAACTCTAAATTAGCCTAAAACCCCAGTAGACAAAAAAAAACTAGCAAAAATAGTTAGCCTGTTGCTAAAATATTAGTTAAACTCTAAATTAGCCTAAAACCCCAGTAGACAACAAACTAGCAAAAAAAAGTTAGCATGTTGCTAAAATAGAACTCTAATTTTTTTCAGAGTCATCAGTTGACCTATGAAGCATGTTTTTGGAATGAGGGAGGAAGTCAGAGTCCCCAGAGAAAACCCACGCATACACGATGAGAGCATGTGTGCAAAATGTCTTTAGTCTGGTCTAAGATTGGATTAGAATTGAGTTGTGTACATGGGCCCTGAAAAACTTTAAACATTTACATCCACCACACGTTCAATCAGAATAAATAATTTTGACATGTGCAGAACCATCTAAAATATTGGAAACAGTCGTAAAAGAAGAAGTAGCTGAGGTTTGTAGTAAACAGTCGTGGTTAGCATGTAGCGAGATGATCTTCCAATCTCAATTGGAAGAAAATATTTATACAAATGAGTCTAATCAGGTCAGAGTATTCCAAATGGTGTGTTTACATGATGGAGTTTTATTCTGATCAGGTTTCTTTCCAGTTATTTGTGTCCATGTAAACACAGAAGAGTCCAGCTGGGACTTAAACTGGAGCTTATGAATTATAGTGTAAGGAAAAATGAGTAGAAATCAAATAAATGTGCTGTTATGATTAAGAGATAAAAAAGAATTAGAGCCTAAATGAAATTAAGTTGTGATAAAACTCACAGTTTGGACATACTACTACAAAATTTAGAAAAAAGTTCACTATATCCAAGAACGGAACGAGTAACGGGTTCACAGTGAATTTGTAGAAATGCAACAGAATAGAATTAGATGATTAAGAGGTTTTCTTGCTCACCTTAAAGTGTTTCAAATTGTAGCTTGTTGTTCAAAGTAATTCTAAATTGGATTTTAATTTTTTTGAATGTACGTTATGGACCCTATTTGTACAAAAAGAACAGAAATATAGATTTTCTGTGACAAGCAGAAACCAGCTTGCTTTATTTTTCTTTATGATTCTTAGAAAAACAATGACTCATCTGAATCCAACAGACTAGTTTTAACTGGTGTCTTGATAAATTGTGTCACCGTTCTTGCTTTTCCTGAGAGGTGGAGGAAATGTTACCATAGTGTACTCTCTTTTATTTACAGCAAACGTCAGCTGGTATGCATGTATCACCCCGCCTTGGCGTAGATGCAGGCTAAGCGTGCTACGACAGCATGAATGACTGATGATATAGCCACGAGTTCATAGCATCACAGCTGAGGGACAGACAGCCAGAGGGGAGTTGAGTGCAACGGGTTCCCAGTCTTGTAGACAACACGAGGGCAGCCAAAAAAGGCAGTCGATGTAGTAGAATCCGGTTGGAAAAAAGATGGCTGTGCACCCAGCTGATCCACGTTGAAACTCCACCTCAATTTAATTCCTTTTTGGACGAGTCATGAATCAGGATCTCTCTGAGCCAAGCGTCTGCAGTCCAAAGGAGTGGATTCAGGGATCCAGTTTCATTGGACTCCTGAAATTCAGCACTATCACATTTTAATGAGCATTGCTCTCTTCTGAACTTGGCTGGAGACAATGTGCACAAAAAGGTTTCTAGATGGTCAATTTCTATTTTTCCTGCTGCGGCAGTCAGTGATGACTCAAATGGGGTCGAGGTTCTGATTAGAGAAAGTCCAACTCAGTCCTAGGTTCGTTGCAAACTCTAAACTAGAGAGTCTATATTTCTTAGGTCAGGGGTGTCAAAGTCAATCGCACAGGGGGCCAAAATCCAAAACACCTTAGGTCACTGGCCGAACTGAAGAAACATTTATGGAACTCTCTAAAACTAAATTATTAAAACTTTAAAATCATAGCCTTTTAATATAATTAGGAACTTTATATGAATGTGAATGCTGTAAGCTGAATTTGGCCCTGAAGATGCTAGTGCTGATGATGCTGAAATTGATAGCTGAAATCACTGAAGCTGATAGCCAGCTAAAATATTAGCTAAATGTTATTTTAGCTTAAAAAGAAAAAAAAAAAACTTAGGTTTGCAAAAACAGCTAGCATCTGGCTAAAATATTAGCTAAACTCCAAAACAGCCTAAAAACTAAAAAAATAAAATAAAATAAAATAAAATAAGCCTAAATTATCCAAAACAGCTAGCATATTGATAAATATTGGCTTAACTCCAAAACAGTCAACAAAAATCTTAGTAAATGTCAAAATAGTTCAAAAAGCTAGCAGAGTACCAATTTTTAGCCTAAAAAATAAAAAAAATAAAAACTTAGATTCGCCAAAACAGCTAGCATCTGGCTAAAATATTAGCTAAACTCCAAAACAGCCTAAAAACTAAAAAAATAAAATAAAATAAGCCTAAATTATCCAAAACAGTTGGCATATTGATGAAATATTAGCTAAACTCCAAAACAGCCAACAAACATTTTAATAAATGCCAAAACAGCTCAAAAAGCTAGCAGAGTACCAACTTTTTTGCCTAAAAAAAACAAACTTAGATTTGCCAAAACCGCTAGCAAATATTAGCTAAACTCCAAAACAGCCTAAAAAAAACAAAACAAGCAACAAAAAAAACAAACAAACAAAAAAAGCATAAATTGTCCAAAACAGCTACCATGTTGCTGAAATATGAACTAAACTCCAAAACAGCCTAAAAAATCTTACTAAATGCCAAAATAGTTTAAAAAAAATAGCAGAGTACCATTTTTTAAACATTAAACACATAACTTTTTAGCATAATTATGAATAACATAACGCAGAAATATTATTCTAGAATAAATCAACCTAAACCGTGAGTAACTTTCAATATTTTACTCTCCATAAAAATATGTTGTGTCAAAATTATACAAGTTATCCAAGATAACATCGGGCCATTAATAACCATAAAATAAAATGATCTGGAGGGCCGGATATAAGTACCGGTAGGGCCGGATCCGGCCCCCGGGCCTTGACTTTGACACGGGTCTTAGGTGCACATTGCAACAGTTCATCCACATCGAGAAATGTTCTCTCAAAGAAAGAGTTGTATTTTCTTACAGCTTCTTTTGTCAAGAACATCAATGCTGACCCAGGAAAACGCTTAAATCTAGAAATCGATGTATTTCAAGTGGGAACAAGAGTCATCCAGAAACTGGTTCAACCTCAGGAATGTTGTGCAACGATCCATCTTAACGATTAACTTCATATCATAATTCGTGGTTGCTGATATGATTCATCGTCAATATTGGTTTATTTTGAACAATCCAATTCACTGACCTCAAATTGATCCATCTTTAGCCAAAAATTCAACCAGTGTGATAAATACCTGCTACTGAACATTTCATTTGAATTTTTCAAGATTTCTTGCAAGATAATCAAGTGTAAATGTAATATGTGTACAAACAAATAAGAATTGTTGTTAAATCCTTTCACATTTTAGTTTCATAAGTTCAGCCCACTGTTTTTTTTCAACATCAAAATAATCCAAGGGAACGATCTACCACACTTTATGGTCAAATGTTTCAAATGTTTTCGCAACTTCATGATAAATTAATTAATGATGGTTTGATTATTTGTGTTAATTATTTGTGTATGGTAAAATAAACCTACCAAATGTTATTTCGCAAAATCGATATATAACTGATTTATTTCAATTTGACAAAATGTTATAATGTAATACTCGCCTCAGTCAGATCGATAGGTGGATATCAATCTGGCTTTAGGTTAAAACATTGTTAGATCATATTTTGGATCTTTTCTAGTGCAGGAAAAGAAACCTTCAAGGTTTTATCTTGCTGACATGCTGGTGTAGAGACAACATCCCCATAAATTTATCTTAATTATCTGTGAGAATTCAGTAGATGTTTAAAAACCCCCGTACTTTATGAAGTGAACTGATCCCTTAAATGTGACAGTCTGTCAAATAAAGACAGCTCGGTTCATCTGTGTATTTCAAATTGATGCATTTTCAAACATTTCCCAGCTGCCTTTACTCTAAAAAAACTCAAACAAACTATAAAATTGACTGTATTTTAAGTTACATAAATGTATTGTACATAAAGAAGATTTGTCACAGTAAATTATGATTGTGCAACACCTGCAAAACAGCCCAGTGAAGCAGCAGGTGTGGCAGGTTTACTGCAGCTTTACTGCCCTTAAATGTGATGGCGACAGCAAATCAAGAACTCATACTGCCACTTGTTCTGGTATTTGTCTCGCAAGTTTATTTGATCATTAAAAGCTTTACGTGCCAGGAGTTAAAAACGAATTGTTGTGAATCATGAGGTGCAAAGAAAAACCGTCTAATTCCAAAATGCATTAGAATCACATTAGAAAAGATCTTTACACTGTAAAATCGGATTCGTTTTCGTCATACACTGGATTTATAAAGTGCACGCCTGTCTGTCTCATAGAGATTGACTGGCTTTCAGTCCCATATAGACCGGGATTGTTAGACAGCATGTCCGGATGGTCGAATATTGGGTTGTCAAAGCCACGGTCAATAGTTCCGCCAAGATCTCCAACATCCGTGTTTCCTTTAAAGCTGCTCAGAGATGGCATTGGGATCGTAGGCATGGGTGGAAGCCGAACAACCCCCTTTTGGATCAACACAACTCCAACGGCAACAAGGGCAATCAGTACTAAAACTGCAATGACAATACCAGCCACCATCCCTGCATTGCCTCCAGACGGATCGCTGCTATTTCCAGAAGATGCTTGAAATTCACTCTCTGTGATTCCCAGTTCTGAGCCATGAGAACGAATGTCTGTCATTATGTTCTGAGCCAGAGCCTCTGAGAGTTTCCCTTCCTCCCCATCCACAATTACTACCTGGATCTCAGGTGTTGTGCTGAAAGGAATCACCCCCAGCAACTTCTGGGACTTGAAGACTTTAGAGACTCCCAGCTGGATGGACCTATATTCTGGCAGAATAAGGAAAAGATGGTGAATCCGTTCCCTGTAAGTCTGCATATTGAAACCGACGGTGTACTGGATGGTAACAATGGCGCCGCACACCTCACAGCAGTGTCCCATCGGGGAGAGTGGCTGCTTACAGCTCACAGTGGCACATTGTACAGTGCTACAGATGAGCTGATGGTTTACAGAGTTGCCACAGTCACAGCCAGAAGGATCCCCACATCCTGGGTTTCCAACAGTGACCGCTGAGGATCCGTGAAACTGCATTTGGCCCGTGCGGGTACTCAGATATTCAGAGAACTCTGATTTGCTGTTAAATGATTTCCCCAGCACAGAGACAGACGTCACAGGGATGGTAGACTGGCTGGAGGTGGTGTCCACTCTGAAGGAGGAGAGGGCTTTGAAAACCACGTCGTCTTGCTGACAGGGGACGCTCTCCTCGTGGACGGAGAACAGGAATTTTCCAAGCTGAAAGTCGTTCTGAGTGGCAGCTGCTTGCCACATAGCTGGGTTGAACCACTGCAGAGACTCCGAGTCTTGGAACTGGACGGTGGCACCTGCACCGCACGCCGGGTCCTTTCCACTGAGAACATAAAAACCAGCACCTGAATTCAGAATGAGCTCCCCGTCGACCGGCAGCCTCATCTCCTGCACAGCATGCGTGGTCTCCACAAACACCGAGACTTTTCCTTGAGCTGGAAACACAACTACGTCATTGCCACACGGAACCTTTCCCTTGTCCCAGTTGGTCTTATTCTCATAGTTGGTATCAGGAATCCACTGCTTGTAGAGAGCATTTGTCGCCCCGAGACAGAGCAGCAGGAGCACGCCTGGAGCTTGCAGCATCTTCAGCGTTTGTGGCGGACGGTTGTGTGACCTTTGGCTCCAGCCTTGTGACCAGTCATGAGGCTGGATGCACACTGCTGAGTTCAAGGGCTTTAAATGACATCTTCTTGCACAAGCAGGTGACTTGTAAAAGATTTACATCCTCTGAAGCCCTATGTGAGTGAAATAACAACAAGTTTAAAGTTATTTTCCTCTAAACTTTTCCTGGAAGTTATTTTTGTTGGTCTAAATGTGTCACTGAGAATTTAAAATGTATCAAGATTTTTTACCTTCTCTGGTTTTTACATTAAAACTCTTGTTTTCTCTTCATTTAAGAGTAAATCTCCATATTTTCCATTTAAAAATGTCTCGTCTGAATTCCTGGGAATTTCAAATGTCAAGTAACCTGAACGTCAGGTTTCCTTTCGTAGGCTGACACCAAACCCATTCTTGGAAAAGCACGTGCAAAAACACATCTTTCTACGGGGGAAACAAACATGGCAATAAAGACACCATCTGCTGTGAATCTGCTGATCAGCAGAAACTAAGTGAACCTGTTTACTCCGATCAGTTGCACTTTAGGCAGTTGGTCACGTTAAACAGAAACAAGAACAGACTAAAGGAATTTATTAAATGCCTATTTTACGACTTTTCTTGAAGTACACACCAATTTTATCATTGAAAAACTGAAAACATTTTTATGTAAGAAAAATAGTTAGCAGTTGTTGGGTTCTGCCTAATTAACAGTAATTTCCTGAGTTTGTGTACATGTAAAAACTCCAAAGGACAAGACTTAACCTTCAAACGCTAAAGCAACAGCTATGAAGGGTAGCCACTTCGTATGGAGGTTCAGCCCAACAGTAAATAATCCACAGTGGTGCATAGCTTGTGCTCGTCTTAATAAATAACCAAAATCTTAGTCCTTTGGTGATCACCATGGCTACATTCACAATGCGACCACCTCCAATGAAAGTTCTATTTAAACGGGCTTACGCATGTAGACCAGAATTTTGGGCTTCCGCGTACGGAACACTCATGATCAAATGTTGCTACGCAAGTTGTTTATGGCAAGCGAAAGGGGTCAATAACTGCCAGGAGAAGCGCAGTGGAAACTGGCGTATTGGCCATGAAAAAACAGGTTTTTTTGGCCCACTTAGGACAAATTAAGATGTGTTACACACAGTTTTTCATGATCAATATGCCATTTTTTAACTGCACTTTTCCTGGTGATTATTGACCCCTTTTTGCTTGACATTAAGTTCGGTTGTGGGCTCTACGTACAAATCAGACAGTCACTGACCATGGGCTGAAAGTTAAACAGGTTGAACTTTTTCATGATTTATCCAACTGGGAGACTCGGTAGAGATGTGTGGGTAGCGTCTGCTTCAGAATACAGAGTGCCAATCGTTGTAAACATGATCACAAAGGAGGAACTAATCATTGCGGTTTGTACCCGGCTGGATTAATATGACACCAAGACGAAGATTTATAGAAACACGGCTAGAAAACAAAAAGCATGGAGCAAGGTTTGCGGGATTTCCACCGCTTTGACATTTCACATCAAGCTTCATCCCATTATAGGTAGCAGACAAGTGCTAATAAACAGTACAAAGACAAAGAATCTCATTACCTGCGTGTCCTGTGTGAACACCTTCTGCTGAATGCAAGTTCGTGAAACCGCATATAACACGTTCTTGAACGCACCATGCACAGCTGGTGTGAATCCAGTTTCTACGACCATTTTCGGGCTCTACTTACAAAATGTGCGATCATTGAAAACATGTTGAAAGCTAAACCATATCAAACTTTGACCAATCAGGAAGTTGGATTTGCTAGTGGCGTTGGACAACGTTCCCTTTAATTCTCGAAAGACTATTTGAAAATTGATCATGGAGGAGAAAATTGTAAATGTGGTGGTGTTATATGATGCCAAGTCTTTCATATATTGGAATAGAGATGTGAAAGAAAATGTTTGGAGGAAGATTCAAGAGATTTTTTACATTTCTCATCAAGGCTCTTCCTGGCGGAGATAAAGAATCCCCTCCCCCCTAGTGTGAACACCACACTAGACAAGGGGGGAGGGGATCTTCATTTTTCTTCATTTTTCTTAAATGTTTAGAGTTTAACATGTTCTTGAATGCGCATCCCATGTGGTCGTAGCATTACGCTCAAAAGTAACACTGATGTCATTTCCTCTAATAAATCATCTAAACTTGAATGCACTACAGCTTGTTTGTCAAAGGAAAGCATCAAGACAGTTGGTTATGTAGGTTACTTTTATTGTACTTGAACCTCTTAAGTAGCATTTCCTGTTGTGCAAGTGGGATTTCGAATAATCCATGTTGTTTGATTTCTAAGAAATGCACTTTGATACAAACCAAAAAGTTGTTGTTGCATACACTTGCAGTGTTGGCAAAACTTAACAGCTCCCTGCATCTAGACTTCCTTGTTCTGGGTTCATGCCACAGATTGTGTACATCAAAACAACATTTTTGCAAGGAAAATGATTTTCTTTTAACTCCTAATGTGTTTTCTTCACTTCCTCCACTGGTTTTGAACATAATTTACTTTGAATCTGAAGATTCAGAATTGGTTAAGAAGCAGTAGTTCATGATTTGGTATCTTCCACGAGTGGTTCCAGATATAAAGGGCTTTATGGATCTGAACTGGCCCGATCTATGTTGTTGATTCTGACCCTTCTGTTCAAATGTCACAGCAGAAAAGGTCTTTGTACAAATCGATCACAGAAAGCACAAATCAATCATCAGACCTGGCAACGTTCTTCCAATCTTCTATCAGTCAATGTTGGTGAATCTGTGTGAATTGTCGCCTCACTTTCCTGTTCTTAGCTGACAGGAGTGGCGTCTGGCGTGGTCTTCTGCTGATGTAGCCCATCTGCTGCAAGTTTGGACACTTTCTAAAAACTGTGTGTGCAATTTCTTGATTGTGGTTCAATTTATTCAGATTTAAATCGTTGTAAACTTGTTGTAACACTGTTGTGCGACACTATCTAGGGAATGAATGGTGTGAAAATTTGATAAATTCACAGTAAAAATGTATTAGTGTCCCCAGATGTGAAGAAATTAAAAGTATAACATTGCAATAAAATGTTCATTTTGTTAAAATAGTTCCATCTCACCAAATCTGGCCCCATTTGCAAAAAGTGTTGACACCCCTGATGTAAATATACATTCAATGAAGTCAAACTCGTCTGGGAGCAGCTCCAAGTTTTACCAGGTAACATCATCTCTCATAAACATAAAATAATAAATAGCTATAGTTACAAATGCTACTTTACTTTGCATGGATGGTTGCATTGTATAAACACTTGACGATCTGTGGGTATTTTCTTAGCAAGGATCAGGTTGCAGATTTTTTCCCCATACAAATGTAAATAAAATCAAGCTAAACTTTTTAAAACATTTTTAAATTATTATTTTGCAATTAAGAATCTCATCAGCTCAAATTAGGATCTCTTAAAAAATATGCTTTAATTGGGATAGTATAGGGACACTTGCTATAAGGGCTTGGGAGATGAGTGCCATCTAGTGGCTACAGCTTGAAGGTGTCAAGTTTAAAATTAATTAGAAATTAAGACACAGCATTACAGTAAAATGACACGGGGACGCCGGACATGCTTGATACTGGAAGCTAAGCGTGGTTGGGCTTGATTGGGTTTTCATTGGAGCGACCAGGTGCTGTTAGTTACTGCAGCCACACGGGGGCTTTTTGAGGGTTTTCATGACCCGCTCCCCAAATTCCAGTAAAACTGAAGCTAAATCACATGTAAGGACTACATGTTGAGTAGCAAAAACTGTTAAATAGCTGCAACCTCCTACGAAAAAAGTAAAAAAAACTTGAAATATTGTGAAAAAATATATCATATACCAATATATATTTCAATACATGGATGGACAAACTATTTATTTGTATTGATTCATATATATTTAAAATCCATCATCTGTAATTCATAGCTGCTTGCATTTTTGTTGAAATATTTTTTGTTTTTTTTTAGGTATTTTGCAACATATATTTCTTATTATAAAGAGATGGATAGACCATTGATGGCTATGTAATAATTTATATAACTTAAATGTTGTTGACTTTAATACTAAATGATTATTTGCATCAAGAAAAAAACTCATAGCTATAACTATGTACTGGTAACATATTTATAAATCTGGGTATATTATGTTGTTAAATGAATATTAAATAGATGCATTATATATTTGTTATGCCTCTTTAATAAATGCTATATGATATCGTGGGATATAATATATAACATAGAATATCATTCAATATATTATAGGACATTTCAGCTTAAATCACAAAATATTACATAGTATATTACCACACAAAAATGGCGAAAATTGCAAAAATGTAATATATTGAAAAATATATTAAATGTTTCATCGACGTAAGTTGTTCAATAACAGTCCACACAGGATTCTAGGATTGATATCAATATATAATTTAAGGAAAATACACTTACCAGTAATATCATGAGCCACAGTAAGCGTTCCCATCCAGAACAAAAATGACCCCGGTCATTCACTTAAAAACATGACATCTGTCTGCAAACACAAAACTATACAGCCACAGCAGACATCTCAAAGATGCAAGTTCACATTGAAGCACAAAAAAGTACAACAAACAATGTGAAACAATATCACTGTTACATCCAGGACAGGGCGCACACCTTTGCTCAAAAGCGTCTTATCATCTATAACAAATCTGACAAGTTAAATATTTCCTATTCTGCAATGTCAAGAAAAGAGCCTCAGCCTTTTGCAAACACTGCAATCATCTCGACATTCAGTGGTCCTGAAGCTTAAAGAAATGTACAAACACAGTTGTGTGGACTTCAGTGCTTATGGTTAAAAAAAAAAAAATCTTTCTGTTCTCCAAGTATAAAGGGGCAAACATGAGGAAGTTGAACACAGTGTGGTTTGTCAGGAGAGAAGCAGATAGTGATGGGAGTCAGACCAGTCCGTTCTCAGTCATAAAGCTTTCAGTTTTACATCCTCTGGATCTCAAAAAGGCGGACATCAGTGTCATACCAGATGGGAGGATCCACATTGCTAGACAAACAGAGAATACTGGTTTTAGTTTTTTAAGATGTTGGTTTCCAGTCTGCACTGCTATCACGCCTAACTCACCGTAAGTAAACGACGCCCCACATGTAGGTACGAAACCACATGGCGGTGCCGGCGTTGGCCTGATACTTTCTGATGAGGATGGGGTGAGGAACTGGCAGCAGACCCACTAACGTGCCATGCTGGAGGAACTTCAGGATCTCAGATTCATCTGTGAGGCCTCTGCAGGAAAACACAATGTGGAGATGCATTGTGGGAGTTTAAAAAAATGGAGTCAACCAATTAAATTGAAGCACTAACTTGTCGATGCAGATCTTTTCCACTTGTGGAACTAGCACTTGCAGAAGACGCATTATAGTCTGCAAAGGTAATTTGGACTTCCAAGAGAGGACCTGGGGGAAAAAAAGTCATTTGAACTACTGCTTTAAAGAAAATGATCAAATTTAAAGAACACTGACCCAATCTGGTGTGGGAACCCATGATGACACTGAGGACGCACTCGACAAACGCCTTCTTTGCATTTCTGCTTCAGTGTAGAAAACATCCTGAGAATGAAGGAAAAGGACACTTTAGCATTGTGAAGAGGGATCCACGTCTAGCTAAGCTAAGCTAACAGCGCAAACAAAGAACAAACTTAATAGCCAAACGTTTTCTGTGCATGACAGTGCAGAAAAGAACAGTTGTTTAAGAGAAGATTGCAGGCGAAGAAGAAGAATCCAGACGTTTTCTTGATGGTTTCTTTAGTAGTACAAACCTTCTGCCAATCAACGGGTATCAACAGTAGCTCCGCCCTAACCCGTCTGTTTGATTTTTCCCTACAACCAGCAGGGGTCCAAAATACAGTTTGGTTTTAGACCCTACATTTTATAATGCTTCGCTCAAAATACCAGACTGAACTGGATCGTACCAGTGGAACTAGGCTTTATAGGTGAGTCAACGTGTGAATTCAACATAGACACACTCACTTCATTGTCTCTGCCGGAGTTGGACTCTGTGTCGCTGGTGCCAGCAGCTGCACTTTGGTCCGAGTGGACGGGCTGTGGGGAATCTGTCTTAGGAACGGAAACCATGGTGCCGTCCTCCGACACCTGAGACTTCTCCGTCAGTTTATCAATACCTGAGGAGCATCAGGAACGATCAGTCTGATGGTTACTTGTTTTATAGCAAATTCTTGCACTTAAACAAACAATTTGTACACATCAAACTGGAATTTTGGGGGAATTTCAGTTAGATTTGCACATCTACTATCACCACTAGCACTGAGCAAAAAGCCTCTACAGATGGAAAAAAGGCTTTGCTATGAAAAAGAAAAATAATTTAAGTTTTTGCTTCAAGTAGACACTAAATAAAAGGCAATTTTGGAGCTATTCTCAAATAAATAGAATAATAATGTGTTTGCATGGAAATATAACAAATGTGAAATAGTGATGTTTTAGATTTAAAATGCTCACGTGAGTTGATTTAATGATACATTCAGGTAGAATAGTCTGCTACAGGGACCATGGTGCATCTCAAAGCAATGTAAATAATCCAAAATGTTACTTGAAGTATTACAAAAAACACTTTAATACTCTGTTGAAAAGGAAACAGCTTTAAAACTAAGTGGATTCTCAAATTGTACCTTTTTTTAATTGGTTAATAGAGGATAAAAAAGCAAGTTGGTAGTAAATACAACAGGGTTTTCTTTCAGCATTTTAAAACATAAACATGTACATTTTTTTTTCCTAATATATAGTAAATGACAATAACAGTAAGCAATTACAGTAGTAAATAACTAATAACCTTATAGATAACCATACCTGGTATAGCAACCAGACTGGTTTTGAGTGTTCCCGGCTCTGCAGGCACTGCCGGGTGTGAACCCTCCATGGATACAGTCTCTTGAGAGTTTGTGCGGGAAATTAAATCGGGCGATTTCTTCTTTTTCTGCAAAGCCTTCTGGATTGAAGCAGGGTCAGAGGGCAGGTTGGCCAGCTGGTGAAACACATTTCTCTTGCGGATGATGGCGTACACCAAATTACAGTTTCCTGATAGTGACAGAAATGTCAGAAAAGTAGAAAAATAACATTCTCTTGATAGAATTTTGTCACTTCTCTGAGAGTTTTCATACCATCAAACTGGTACTGAATAATGTTGTTGAACGTCTCCAGGAGGAAGAAGACGAGATGATGATTCTGGGCTGTGGAGAACAGGTACCAGGAGGTGGAAAAAGCCTCCAGCAGGTGGAGCAGTTTGTTGGCAGCGACCATCGACAAGCTCTTCAGATAAGGGGAAACTAAAAAGAAATATGTGGAATAAATATTGATTTTATATAATAGGGTGAAAAAATAAACTCCAGAAATAAAGTGATTACCATTTACAATAATGGTGAGAAGGCAGTCATAGAGAGGCTGAAGTCGCTGGTGGCCCGTAGTGATTATCTTGTGAAACACCTAAAAAACAAACAGTGACAGCTGTGAGAGCTCAATAAAACTGTAGCCAACTAAACTTGTGTCTTTGTCTCACCACAATGAGCAGGTCGGCGTGAGTGCCCGTGAACACTGGGATGTCCATGGGGACGTGCAGGGAGTACGGCTTATTCAGACGCACCCCAAAGTTCCTCTCTCCGCTGAGCAAGAGCAAAATGAAGACGCCGATGTGCATGAGTCCGACACGCGCTGCAGAAGGAGAAAAGGTTCAATTATTTGTGAAAATCTCTGATGAAAGGATGTGAGAGATGAGACCCACATTGATCGGCTCTGGCGTCATTAAGATAGTAAAGAATAGGGACCAGAACGTCGAGAACATCGCTGCTTTTCAGGACGAAAAACAAGAACTTCTGTGAAGGGAATAAAATGGAACCGAGTTAGTGAAAGAAATACAAATCTTGAAGAATGATTATTTTATTGTAGTTCTGTTTAACCTTATTGAAGTCGCAAAGCTTCCAGAAAAGCACCAGCAGCTCCTGGTGGAACTGGATCTTCTTAGTGGAGTTCGGCAGATAAGTCTGAGTCAGCGGATTGGTCAGCAGACGAGCGAGACCCTTCAGTACAAAGTCAAAGTCCTACGAATGGGAGACCGCAACATTCATACCCTATATTTTCATTTATTTTCCTATAAAAATAACATCAACCCTACCTCCTCTCTGTGAATCCTTGACAAATAATTCACAAACAGGTTTTCCGGGCCTGTAGGCTGCACATACAGATAAATGAGGTTATTGCAAAGCGCTGAAACGTTGAGAAGCTGGCAGCTTCTGTACCTCCTGCTCGTCGATGCTGGACGTGGAAGCAGGTGGGTGGGGAGCCCCCGCGTCGTGCTCCAGCGTCACAATGAGGATCTGAACGGCCTGCTCCACCAGCTGCTCCCTGTAGTCAGAGAAGAGCAGGTGGTTGTAGGGGATGCCGTAGCCCACGGGATCGTAAGCACACACCACATTCAGCAGCGACGTGAACAGAGGCAGAGCATGTCTGTGGAGAGAAAAAAAAGACAGTTTTCTTAGTGTTTTAATGCCTAAAACATGGCTGTCTTCCACATTTATTCTGTAGTTCTTCTTATGTAACATTTGGAATTGGCCTGTTTTATTACCTGTTCTCCGCGGAGCAGAAGAACGTCACCCAGGGGTTGAGGACGGTGTTGTCCGATGAAGGGGGCAGATACATGGCCTCTGAGAAGCAGGTCAGTAACAATCTCAGCAGTTCTGTCCTGCAGGTTAGAAAAACGTGGAGTAAATTAGATAAACAAGGGAATTGGATGATACAGATGAAGAAAACCAGTCGACTCACCGATTCAAGTCGTGGATGTAGTTGAGAGGCGGAGACTGCGCAAAACCCACGCCCGCCTCCCAGATGTATTCACAGCTGTCTATAGACTGCATGCTCTCCACTGAATCCTGTCCAAACAGAAAAATCATTTTTAAAGTCCCCTCATGACTATTTTTAACATTAAAAAATGTTCCCAGTAGTGTTTTAATTATTATTATGAAGTTTTTAACCTAAATTCCACAACCTAAATGTCTTTAAAAGCCTTTTTTGATGTTGATCTGAAGCCTCTGTTTCCAAAATTTCCTCTGAGGGGGCGTGGCTTTTGGAGCTGAGCAGCCAATTAAAAGCAATCCTCAGAAATTCAAAAACAAAATTATTTCTTATTCCATTTGTTCTCTTTCACAAGAAAAATGCCGCACATACATGTTAAAAGCTCAAAAAAAGATTATTTTCATCGGAGGGGGACTTTAAAGACTCACTCTGACAAAAAATCTGTGTTTCTGGTGTTCTTGTGGCATTTTTTTAAATAATGTAGGACATATGTTAAGAAATGTAAGCTCAGAATGAGTGAAATTAGTAAAATGAGTATTTATGTCATTAAAAAATACACTGGGCGGGGCTACAACCCCCCTGCTCCACTCTTAGTTTTCCTTGTCTGAGCTGGCATCTAAATCCTAATTGTAGAGCTGGATAACTCCAACATGAGGGGCTATAAGCTGGTAGGAGAGCATGTAAACAGAGAGCTCTCAGCAGTGAGGAAAGAGGGGAGAGATTGCTCTGCCCCAACATTCCCGCCCAAAACTCTGAGATGACTTTCTAATGAACCACTGCCGCTCTGCAGAAACTGTGTCCTAGAAAACAACTTTTTTTTTTTATTAATATGGAATAATCATAATTAAAAGATCAAATGATAACTGTAGTGGGTCTTTAAGTTTACTATTTTGGTTTGCAGTGAATACTACAGTGAATAAAACAAATAAATATTCACTCGGAAGTCAAACTTGTACCACATGTGCTGCATTCCTCTCATACCTAGACGGGAAGATTTCTTCCTGGTGTGACTGACTGTAAATCCTTTTCTATTTTGTTCCTTCAGTAAAACTCGAGTGGCAGGTTAGTTAGGCAAGCGCCTAAGAGGAAGAAGGAGACAGATCCCAGACAAACACGGACCAAACCTTAAATCAACAAGTGACTGTAAGGCTGAGGAAGAAGTCTGCAGCCTGTCACTGCCGCTTCCTTCACTGGAAGGTGGTGAGGTGACAGACTGAATACTCACTGGGCCTCTCTTGTGGCTGTGCACAGTGAATTCAGGGCAAAAGAGGAGGTCAGCAACAGCCAGGAGAAGCAACTCAGCCAGCGGTCGAGCTCCATCGTCTTCATCCAACTCATTCATCTGAAAATAAAGGATGACAGGGTTGATTCAAATGTTAAAAACAACATTCTTATTGCTAAATTTTGAAAATCTAATGATTTATTTGAGGAAAACAAACGCTCAAATTCATAACCTCTAAACAAAAAAAATGCTAAGCAATTACTACAATGAGACTCTAAAGAGATAAAAGATGACTAAAGGTTTGCAAAACAGAGCTCAAATATACCAAAATACATGCTAAATTTCAGCTAAATCCTCAAAAAACAGGAATGAAGTCATTCAAAATAAACCTAATTTGTTAAAAAAATATATAACCTGTGCCTACTCACCCCGGCCCGTCCAGCGCCGGGCACGGTCGACCAGAAGAACCCTCTCCAGTCCTGATCCTCAAAGATGTATGGAAGAATCCTGGTGAGGATCCGTGTGCAGTTCAAGACCATCTGCCTCTCCCTCTCAGAGGGGCAGCCCGACTCTGCTGCCTGCACCAGTTTCTCAACCGCCTGGGCAATAAAAACACCCGGTTGAAGAATAAATAACAGGGTGGGGGCGATATCTGCAGAATTTGGGGCAAACTGTATGAATTTGTGTTGTAAGACACAATATTTATTGAGACGTTTTCTTTTCCATTTTTATTTTAAAGACAGTGGTCTTTTAATTATGATGAAGCCGTTTTTAGGCAAAAAAATAAAAATAAAAAGCTTTGTCATTTCCGTTCATTAGAAATTTGCCTCTAATTTAAAGGTGAAACCACTAGAGTGGAGTAAGACCGCCCCCATTTCCCATCATCCATCTGTTTACTAGGGGTGGGAGTCGAATTCAATTTTTAAACAATAAACAATGCATTCTAAATCTGCAATTTTTTAAATAAATGTTGTCTTTACCTCAATATACTAAAACTTTTGTTCACCAAAGTGCATTTTTAAGTTAAGACAAGATCAAAATACTTGTTTAACTTTTATAAAGAATATAATTGTGAATATTTCTGAAATGAAAATTGAAAATTTGAATAAAAAAACATTCAGAAATGATATTTTAAGTGTAATTATCTTTATACTCATCCTATATTGTGAGAAAAATGCAACAGAAACATGCTAAAAACATCTTTTACACTGAAATCATTGAAACCAGAATGACATATCTGATTATCCTTATTAACCTTTGTGTGAAAAATAGGAATGAAGCCCTGTAGCTTCAAGGCCCATCTCCTTGTTATTGAATTATGCACTTCACCCCTGCCGTCTGTTTTGTCTCTAATACTGGGCAGCTCCAAGCTTGGAGTGAGAAACAGGAAGCAAAGAGAAAGGAAGGGATTCAATTGTTTTCTTTGGAAATCTGTACAGGGCTAAAGCAAACAAAAAGCCACTAAATTAATAATAATAAACGGTATAATTTATTATAATAGAAACAGAACTTTGTGGGTGTATTTTGACATAGAAACAAGTGTGTGTACCTTGTAACAGAGGGTTGCTAAGTTAGAAGGGGACTCCTCTCTCACAGCTCTGATTTCAGCTGCTGGCACCAGAGCAAAAACATCCTGGACGGTGGTGCTGGCGTCTGCCCAGAACTGATCCCAGAATGCATCATCTGTGGCTTCCACTGGCTGTCAAAGGGGATCAAAAAGTATAGATTTTAAATAAATCAGGTTGTGTCAGAGTTTTTGTTTTTACATGGAGTCTGAATGCATACAGGTGCGTTAGTGGGAATGTAAACATACACGCTTGTTCTGGAGGAAGCGCGCGCGCAGAAGCAAACGTGGTTATTTCTGGACTTACGTCATCAGCAATGATTTTGCGAAAAGCAAAACACGCTTAAATAAATGGTGCATCCCAGAACCATTTAATCCGATTAAACCTTCCGAAACGCGCATTTTAAATATTATTATATATCATCATGGATACTGCAGAACTGCGCATTTAAAGACGATACGCCGCATAAAGCTGTTAGGATTAGAGTTTTTGGTTGCTGCCACATCACTACCACATCTCGTCGGTGATGCTGCCCGGATGCGCCCACCACCACCATCACTACCACCAGCACCGCTGCGTATTATTGATCGTGTCGCTCAGAAACACGCAGCCGTCTTTACCTGTGTTTTGGTCGTCAGCTGGATCACTGCCTTCCTAAAATTCAGCTTCGAATCGCTGCTGCCCATTGCGGCTGGTTTCTCTCAGACGTTGAGGTCTCCAGCTACTGAGAAGAAGAAGAAGAAGCCTTGGTAATCTCACCTCTCTCCTGCGCAGCCGTCATTGGCGGAGGCGTCAACTATTGGCTGGCTGGACACACCGGCAGGGTGTAACTTCCGGGTGACGATTCACCTTCTAAAATGAACTGTTTAAACAGTCATGATAAACATGTACAGAAAAAAAAAAAAAAAATAT
>NC_050519.1:10606792-10632278 GCF_002922805.2 Oryzias melastigma
GGTACTAGCCATCCAATCTTTAATACATTAGCCAGAGAAATTAAATAAAGAAAATTACATGTATGTTACATTGCACACATGTAATAAAGTACCGTTTTATTTGATGGAACAGAATGTATCCATGTTGCATTTACGTGCTATTAGCAGGTTCCTGATTCTACCAATTTAGTTGTTTTAATTACATTCATCTACTCAATAAAATAACTAGAACAAATCAATACAAAACCATTATAATACACAACATTTGATTTAAACTGCAATATAATGTTTTTTCAAAGTTTTTTGACTTGACGTTTTTAGTTTCCAGAAAACCCGAAGGCCTTAAATGCACCTTGTTTCTGCGCAGGCGCAGTAACATGTAAACACAACCGTCGCAGGCGAGTGTTGCTATCTGATGATAGTACCCTTAGCTAGAGCGCTTTTTGTTGTAGTTCTATAGTATTTTTATCTTTATTTATACGTTTTCTAAGATTTAAAGGCACGTAGCAACACCGTTTAATAGTTAATGATTGATGTATTAGTGAGCGAACGATGTCAAATCTAAAAGCAGTGTTAGCTCGCGATGGTTAGCATTAGCTTTTAAGCAATGACAAAGCGGAGGACTGGCTTCAAGCTAGCCCCAAAACGTCGTTAGTTTTTCGTTTAGGTGCTATTTAACGGTATATTTTTTTCTTTCTTGCCGTTACTAAACAATTTTGATACCTGACAGAGAAAAATGAATTGGGGTATGCCGTCATTATTTACGTAATTGGCACGTTAAGCAACAAAAATAGCTTAGACGAGGCAAGAATAGGCCATGAATTGACGTCTCGTCTCACAAAAAAAGAAAACTGCCGAGCATCTGTAAGCAGATTTGAACGAAACAAATAAGAAGCTCCTAAAGGTCTTTTCATGTTGACTGAAAGCAGGTAAGTTAGGCTTACAGTGTTTTTATTTATTAAGTGCAATCAGTTTAAAACACTTGATTATTTAGCATTAGTTATGTGAGTTTAGTTTATGTTACATCCATATACATTTGTCCGTGTTAAATGTAAAAACCTTCATTCTTTTTGACTAGCTAATCCTCAAACAGCTGACTAGCTTGTGTCAAATGCTTCTGTTTTTCTGTAGAGCTGCATTAGGCCTCTGTTGTGTTATCTATGTGCTTTGGCAGAAGCAGATAAGAGTGAGTTATGGCAGTTTGGGGATGAAATATAACCTGGATGGCATAATAAAAGAAGATAATTGGCAGTGATTCTTATTTAATGTTGAAAATGTTGCATAAATGTTTTGATGTTAAAGCCCAGGGATAATTTTGAAATTATCCCCCACTGAGGGGCTGCAAGCTTGAAGCAACTGTTCCTAATTTATAGATTTAAGTGATTTAGGGGGAAAAAAATGTGTGTTTTTGATCATATTAAATTAGATGCTTCGATTAATTTATGTGTTAGTAGACCACTAATCTGTGCAATACACATTAAGTTTGCATTTTTGGCTGCTTTTATTTATTTTAGGTAAAATTGTGTCGTTGGTGTTGTCGTCATGTTGGCTAGTTAATAAAGTGTTCACGTTTTTTGCCAATACAGGAAACGGCAGCACAGTGGTGGCAATGAGCTCAGTGACCACCTGGTGCCTCAAGCCAAAAGGCAAAGCAGAGCTCATCCTCTTTCCCCTGAGCCAGGCCGAGATGCATGTGACTCTGAGGTAAACAGAGTCGGTGTAACTTAAATTAATTATGTCCACTTTTAGATGTGCAGTCCTTTTAATTTATTTCTTTATTTTTAAAATAAAATTTCAAACATTTTTGTGGACTCTTAAAGTCTTTTGGAATCAAAAGAAGACCTTTTTCTGTTTCCAAAAAGTTATTTTATCACTTTTGTTTCATGCTGCTGTGTAATTTTTAAAAGTTGCAAAATCGTTACTTACTTTCTTACATTTATGTGAGAAAATGTCAAATAATTTATTGTTGTCAACAGTCATCTAACAGTGAGAGCACCAACAGCATCAGCAGCACCGAGCATGCGGCGGGCAGTCGGTGCGCCGTGGGCCCCTGCAGCCCCCTCAGCTTCGGTACCTCCTCAGAGCTGCTCCGTCTGACCAGCCAGGCGTCGTACCTGCAGATCAACCGCATCCTCAGGGAGGCCCACTTCCACAGCCTTCAAAGCCGAGGTCAGCTCAGAGACACGTGATGGGGGGATAAAACAAAACCCAAAAAAGTCCCCCAGTCAGCCGCCAAAGGACAGATGCCCTGAAGCATGTCACAGCCTCTCGTCACTCGGCTCCTCTGCACGTATCTCCTGTTACCAACGATGTGTGTGCAGAGGGCAGCATCTGGTCAGGTGTCAGCGGACATTCAGTTTAGCAATAAAACTGACAACTGTGATCATCTTGAAACAATCTTTGCTCCTCTTGTTTTCTGACCAGCCGTGTTTACTTGCTGCTTCTTGAGCCTCGTTGGAACTGATTGACGAGCAAACGTCGTGTTTTGTCTTAAACGTTTGCTCATGCGCTGCTGAAGTGGCATCAACCTAGCTTTTTAGGCCTTTTAGTGAGATTTTAGTCGTTAATAGTTGGGTTTCATAATGCTAAAGTGGGTGGACCAGTCTCAGGGAGAGCATTCTCTTATCTCGGACTGCTCGTTTCCCATCATACTCCTCATAGGGACTCCCTTACACGAAGCTGGAGGATCCTAACTGGTAGTTTGGGTAGGGAGGTGCTGAGTTTTTCAGCCCCGTCTTAGTTATGTGTCAATAGAACAATAGATTTGAGATACACGTGAGGATGTTTAGGCTGTTGAGCGTAGGATTTGATCTTAGACTGGTAACAGGGTTTCAAACCACTAGCATAGGCAGACCGTTTCTCCATCATCAGCAAAACCTAAAGGAATTTCCTGCAACTGAATGTCAGAAATCAAAAAAGTCATGATTAAAATATGATTTTTAGTGCTTTCTTTTAAACCCTAACCCTTGATTAAAGTCAATATCATGAACTTGTAAGAACCTCTTGTTGCCTTATAACCTAAAGGGGGACAACTCTTCTCTCAGGGGATTCACTACTACACTGTAAACTGTCCTATAAAAAAAGACAGCACCAACATTACTGCTTGTAGTTCCTGAAAGAAGTCAACCAAAATAAGAGCGAGGGACAAAGATGAAACATTTTGATCCTAAAGATAATACAAGTTGGGTTTTGCCTCTTTTTTTATTTTAATTATCAAGTCTTTCAACACAGAAATAAAGAGGATTTTGATCTGCAGTCATTTTAAAAAAGCACAATATAATCAATGTTTGCAATCTTGAGATGAAGAATATTATTTTTTCATTTAAGGCAGCATTTTTTACCCTACAGCTTTTTTCTTTTTTCTCACAAAGCTAACACAATGTGCTTTTGACAATAATGTGCTTTAATTTTTTTTTTTACTTTTAAGGTCTATTATTTACTTTGACTTCATTTTAACTTGAAACCATGTGGGAACAGCAATATTTTGAAAATGTGGAGAAACATTAGACATCCTTCAACATTTAGAAATCTCCTTAATTGATCAAAGTAAAGATCTGTAGTTGGTTTGAAATGACCAAAAGTCTCAAAGGTCAAAGAGTTTATATTGTAGAATTTCTAGATTGAAAGCTAATTTTTACCAACCCATAATCTAAATTTGTTAATTTTCTTTACCATCTTCCCACTTGTGAATCATAAAGGGGTTTTCTGCAGCTGTTATACCAGATGATTCCACAAGAGGGCACACTGGAGAGCTTTTCAGAAGAGCAGCATATAAACAAAACACTTGTTAGTTCAAGGGTGAAATTATGGTCAAAGCAGAGCTAATTACATCATTTGTATCTTAGTGTATGCCATCTCTTGCTTTTTCATCTTATTTGGTGTTTAATACTGAGGCTTAAGAATCATTTTTTTGGGTATATTCACTCATCCATATCAAGATTCCATCAGCTGCCTTCGCTTTTAATCAATATATATTTTTTTTTGATCCTGAAATCTATAGGGACACAGTTGTTTCTCTCCAGAAAGTTCATAATATCCAATATTTGTTTGCAAAACTATAAGGAGCACTGAAATCCTGCTTTAACTGCGGAAAAGACTTCCTGTTTTTGCACTAAACAAAACCCGATTGAACATCCCTGTCGTTTCAGATAAGAGGACATATTCTTTATGCACAATAGTTTAATTGTAGTTATTTTTTAAAGATAAACCCATATGTTTTTAACTGAATGTGTTACATTTGCATACATTTTATTTTTTTCCCCCTAATTATTTATATTTTTAAATCTGAAATGTACCATATTGATGTGACATAGACTTTCTGGTGATTATTCTGTCAAATAAAATTTAATTTGTACGTACAGCTCGTTTTCCCTTTTGTTGTCTATCAATCTCTTCATTTGAGTTGTTTATGTAAACAATGTGTGTTGTTCTCTCATTATTACCCCCCACGCCATTTTGAACGGGGACGTGACCCCTGTCAAAAGGAGGAGCGGTGAAAGGTTTCTTTAATTAGCGCGCTGCGCGTCCTTGTCGCCAGCCAGGTAACGGATTACATACATTAATGCACTGCGCGTAACCACGGTAACCTCGCTGGCCCTCCAGGTCCTCATTACCGGCCTGCTTCAATTCTTGCACTCCACCTTTACGAAATTACCAATGACAAATGAAGCTCTGATCCCTCAGCTTTTTTACATTATCGCAACAAATTTTTTGGTTTTATTTAGCTCGCATGAAGTAAAATCTTAAATTAGCCAGTTTGATTTTAGCCTTTATAAAAGCATTATTTTTGAAAAAATATTTTCTATGCATGCTGAGATTTATTCAATTTCATAAGTGAACACATAAAACATATTTTAATAAAAGCTTTTATTTTAACAGCCTTCTTTTGTAAAAACACTTCAATCTTATGTGAAGAAGTTTCCCAAACTGGCCGATAGAGGGCAGCAAACACAAACGATTCCACTCCCTTTAAAAGTCATAAATGCTGAAAAGATCTGGAATCGAGACGCCTTGACGAGGATATTTATCTTTCATCTGTTTACTAAAACAAATCTACCTCCACACTTCTTGTGCAGGTACGCGGCGCGGTGGTGATGAATGGTTCGTATCAGTCGACCGCTGAGGCCTCAGAGAGTTAAATTAGCTGTCCTTGTTCCTGGATCCATGTATGCACATAAATTGTTATATTTTTACCGTGGCCAGTGGGGAAAAATCTGGATTATTCTTTGAGTTTTCCCCGTTTTTGTTCAACCGATGCTTCATCATTTAGTGCCCAGTTCCAAATACAAAATATTTATTTTTATTTTATCCATTTATGTTTGAAAAAAGTGGTCATTCCTGTCTCTTTCTGCCACACTGTCTTTAAACAGCTGTTGTTTGGCCTGAATTGTTGATTTTGGTTGGCATCAAGTTTGTTGTGTACTCCTGCCGGGCAACACAAACATCTGCTTTGCCTCCTACATATCAAACAACAAAAGCCGCCTGCTCTGCTTCCCTCACGGTCATCCTGAGAGTTAATGACCCACAAAGCACATTAGCTGTGTCCTAATGCTTCAGTCTCGTCTGAAATGGAAATCTTTATTGCACTTTTTTTAAATTCCATATGAAGTATTTAGAAGAGATTTGACAGGTGCGCTGAAGATGAAAGTAGCCTGTATAGACGAGACATCTATACAGCTGAGATGCTTTCAGGAGCCACAGAGCATTCATCGATTTGCTGCCCAGGATTTAAGACGCTTTTTTCAGCTTTGTGCTGCTATGATTTCCACCTTGTTACATTTATAGTCAGGAACGACGCTGATTGGAATTCCAAAAACTTAAATTCGGTCATATTTTTTAACTTTAGCACAAATTTAGACTGTTTATGCCATAAAAATGATCAGGTGATGTTCTCGGATTTTGATCTTCAACGGCTGATCTTGAAGACATCCACCTGAAAACTGAAGATCAACCTTAAAAATCCAGTTGGAAAGCGACCTGCTTCCCTGATTCTTTCCCTTCTGGCTGCTGTGATCTGAAGAATGCCGCTTTCCTTCAACAGTTGGGCTTTAAACACATTGGGAAACAGTCACTCTATAGCATTTTATTTCCTTTTTTAGAGGAAAGGCCCCTTTGTCAGTGTTTCTTGTTCCACTTTACGACTTGTCTATTCAACTGGCACAATGTAAAAAAGCAGGACGGTTGAGTTTTGTGTTACAGAGACGAACTGTAACAGATGAGAGGGCTGCGTTTAGCGGACCTGTTTAGGGTTGACTGGTTAGAACTTGTCGCACGGACCCCTGTTTTCTAAATGGCCCCCTATTAACTTTAATGGGAATGGGCTGAAATCCGGCCAGCGTTGTTAGCTCGCAGAAGACGGGCTACACGGCCTGGTGTTGTCTCCGCACAGCTGACCCGCCACGCCGCCATGTTTCATCACCGTAGGTCTGACATGGCGCCGATCACCGATTCGTTGCATTCGGACTATAACTGTCAGGAAGAGATATGCCCTCACTTAAAAAGTGGCCTGTAATCTGCCCCTCTCCCTGTATTATCCTAATTGAACCCATGGGCGGCCAACACCATCAGTAGCTGAGCTCATCTGCAAATTAATAAAACATGGGCCCTCACCGACTCAACGTCTGTGATGCAGCTCCCAGCTACTTAGAAACACTAAAGGAAAGGCAGTTTGTGATTGTTATTTGCAGAAGAAATTGAGGCACAATAAAACATCCTCATTTCAGCAGTGATGAGTTCTTATGGCTCCCTGTCCTGTGTGTACTCCCAGCGAGCCCCTCTCAAGCCCTTCTTCCTTTCTTGTCATAATGGAAATGCTTATTAAAACCATCAAACACCCATTTAGCCAGTAATGCTTTTGCAGTTCGTCCTAATGCGCTGAAGGGAGAGCGGCCGCTTGAATCAACAGGTGATCGTAAAAGCGGGTTTTTCTGCTGGTTAATGCGAGGCCGCGTCCTTCTTAGTCATGCCTGGGACGCGCCGGCAGCATCAACAAGTGCCCCGTCAGCACAAACGGGGGGGACTTTATTTTGACTACCTGGAATGATGCCCGCTTGAGACGACGTGAGGCGGTCATCATAATAAGACCTGCTTCTTAATAACAACACATCCCGCAGGACTCTAAAGCAGCAGCTCCGGCTTATTAAAGGCATCTATCACATTTGTTGGGTGAGCAGTCGCTCACCGACTGTCCCTCTCCTCCCCCTGTTCCCAATGATCACTCTGGCGTTGAACTTGAAACCAAGGCTGGAGTGGCCAAACTTTCCTTTTTCCGTGTGGGTTTCAACTCCCACATATCCTTATTTTCCGCCGTTTCTTTTTTATTTTCTCTCACAAAACGCATTCAAAGCCTGCGACCTCCCACCGCTCCCCCAAAAGGAAGGCCGAGTCCAAAGTGGCATCCCTCTCCGAGGGGAAGGTTGGACTCTTCTAATATCAACACAACGTGCCTGGCCCTGAGTGCACCTCAGAGCTTTTGGTCTATTCACTGGCTTATTTTACAGCACAGCCAGTGTACACTGATGGAAAAAAAAATACACCTCACGGACATAAAGAAAAGCTCTAAAAGTTGGAAGGCTAAGACTTGATGAGCCATCAAGATCGACTGTGAACAAATACAGAGAGAAAAGGCTGACATCACAAACATATGGAGTCATTGATATATGAACGGAATACAATCATAAACTGGGTCTCCAAAGAAAACAGTGACTAATCCTTGGATAGAACATTGTTGGAGCATGCCAAACTGTTGAAACACTTTGATGCCACTGTGACTGATGGTACGCACTTGTCTGTGCTGGACCACTTACAAAGAGGAAGTGTTAAAATATGAGTAATAATCAAAACAGAAGTTTAGGAGTTGCAGCGAACACAAATATGATTATTGATGTGTTCCATAAAAAAACTCAGAGCTCCTGCTGTTATGACATAAGCTTAAAATAAAGACAGCTCTTGATGTGGGTTATTCATTGGAATGAAATAAAAACCCAAAATGTTTCATTCAAAAATGTTGTGTTTGATCAAAAACCTAAAATTTATAAGCATTAATAGATACAAACCAAAAAGACATGTTAAGGAAAGTAAAATATTTTGCATAAAAAATGACAAAGATTGTATTTTTAACTAATAAAACATAACACTTTTACGGTAGTTAATGTTTCTTAATGTAAATGTGCAACACATTTAGATAATTTTTTTTTAGGGACAAGAATTGATTAAAAAAAAAATCGTGATTAATCACGATTCATTTTTTTTTGTTACAGTATTTGCTGACCACTTGTTTTTTGCAAATAATCATAGTATAAAATCACACACAAAGCGAAACCGCATATATATGTATACACACACACACACACATATATATATATATAGGTGTAGGTGGGGGGGTGTATATATACATATATATCTGTGTGTATATGTATATAAACATATAGATATATACATATTTATAAATATATATGTATATATATATATATATATATATATATATATATATATATGCTCTTTATATATTTGGTGATCATAAAGGAAGTGTACTCCAGAGAGGAGGCTGATAACGACCCCAAATTAAGTTCAGCTTCTTACATTTCAGAACCCCGCCTGCCGCCATAATTCAATGCATGGGCCTCCTCACTTTTCAACACCTTTGTCTCATGTGTCAAACTGTGTATTTTCTTATTAAGGAATTGTGGTTTCAAAACATAACAAAGCTGTTTAAGTGCTTAAACTGCAATTATTATTAAGTCTGACATACTTTTTCTTCAACCTGCCCCCTTTTATGTACACCTTTTCATAGATAAACAGCAGCACAGCATTAATAAAAGTAAAAAGTTGCTGATCTAATTAATTACAAAAGCTCAGTTTTTAAACCTTGATATGTAAGTGAAACAAATTCAAATTGACTTACCGTCATTAAATTTACCTTTTTTTCCCCACAATACAAGTTAAATCGTGTCAAATTCAACCTATTTCTCTACTTGATTACACTATAAAATACCTAAAACAATAACATTGGTCCAAACTTCTCAGAAGTTGACTAATTCGTTTTTAAAATCCTCCCTACAGCTGTCTGCCCTGATAATTTATGATTTTCAAAAAGGCCATTCCTCACAAAAGATGACTCTTGATCACTAAGTAATAAATTTTACTGCTGATCCTTAAGTTTAACTTTTACTCACAAAAGGTCATACAAGAACGCTCACAGTAAACATTTTCTTTTTGCTCTTCTAAAAGTATAATTGAGACCGAACGGCAAATGTTTGATCATGTGAGGTCTTCTCAACACGTTGTCAAGCCTTCATTCTCTCAGTGATTTACCTCTCCTTTCTTCAGAGGAGACATAAGTTAGTGCCTGTGTTCTTTGACAGTGTGTAATATTGACTTTTAATCCTGGAGTTGGGTCAAACCTGGTGTTTGTTGGAATTTAACTAACATTTTCTAAAGAGAAGTCACTCACTGTCATTGTTGCTAACCATAAAAAGTGGAGCCTAAAGGATATTAAGTGGGGGATTTATGGCCCCTATATATTTGAGTAGAGGGCTGCTAAACCTTGTGAAGTCTCTTGGCGCTGTGAGGTTTCGCTTTCTTCGTCTCACTCTGTTGGTTTTTTCCCTGTTGCTTTGGAGTGCCTACATTTTCACTTCCTTTATTTTCATTGGCCTTTAAAGAGCACAGTGCTCTGTTGAATGTACTCATTCAATAGTGAACTTTTCAACGCAGACGTACACACGCATTAGAACGCAGGCGCATGGACCCACACACAAAGGCGGAGCAGCCATGAACGTAGACCCTGATTCTCCCTTCTCAATGCCACACAACGCTGGAGCCCAGCAAGTTTCATACGTGCACCAAGTCTGAAAGCATTTCTCGTTATTGTCAGGGGGGCATTAATTGATTGGCTTGGTTTCTATTCCATTTGTGAAGTGGATTTAGACATGGCTTCAGGGAGGATGGTGAAGTCTTTTCAGACCCTTTCTCTTTGCCTGGTGGAGCAGAGCACAGCGGTGGTGAAATAGCTTTTTCCACCGGAATAAGTGGGAATCTAGCTTGTACTTTTTAATCTACCAAATCCTGGGGTCTCGGACTACTTTTGGAGCTGTGTCAACGACTTTTACATTTGTTTTAGTCTTTCATTGATTGCTCCAAATTCACCTCAAACATTGGGATTTTATCAGAGAAAAAAAAACAATTCCATTAATGCGACATTCTTGTTTATTCGTTGAGAGAGAATAATTGTTTTTTTTCCCAGAAAACATGTGTCAGGCTACGTTCACAATGCCTTTGGCAATACGCGTTCAAGCAGTCACTTTCAATGAAAAGTCTATGTAAACGCACGCACCTCCACATTTCAGTCTTCCATGTTCAAAACTCTCACATTCACACGTAGCTACGTTGTGGTTTTTGCCTGACTGGAATATACAAAGTATTTAGTCTGCCACCATTTGTGTAAGTTTTCCTACTTAAAAAGATGAGAGTTCTGTAATTTTCATCATAGCTGAACCTCAACTAAGAGAGAAAAATAAAAGAAAAAAATCTCCTAAATCACATTGTCTAATTTTTAAAGAATTTATTTGTAAATGATGGTGGAAAATACATAACAAAAGATCACCTCAATACTTTGTTATAACCCTGTTGCTGGTATTTTGGCCCATTCCACCATGCAGATCTTCTCTAGAGCAGTGATGAAAATTACAGGCTTCTCTCATTCTTTTAAGTGGGAGAACTTGCACAATTGGTTGCTTAAAACTTTTTTTTTTTTTTTTTGCCCCACTATATGGCGACAAGAATTTTTCAAACGAGAAAAGAGCTGTGAAAGACAAATCCTGAAAGATTTTTGAGATTTGCACCGCCTCCAAGCCTTTTCCAACAATGTGTGACGGACACGTGCTAATAAACAGTAGGAAAAAAAAAGGAGAAGAAACCCACCCCCCGTTCATCCAGCAGGAATGTCATGGGCGATACCATTGTCTGTATATAAAGAACTGGACAGAGCAGGTGTGACCTCACCTATAGAAAATACCTCCAGCAAAATGAAACCAATTTTTCTGTCATATTGACGTCGCCATGTTGAAGATAATCAGCAGCGATTGGTTCGAGTCGGTCTGAGTTTCTATGGCAACTACTCTCACCAATCAGGGGTAAGCTTGTTGGAAGTCCACACCCTTTCCAATGAAAGTGGCTTGGGAGAAACTGTCAATGAAAAATTCGAGGTGGGGCCAGTAGGCACCACATGTTTTTACTGAGGCATCGGTTTGGTTGGTGTATAACTTGAAGAAAAAATATAATAAAAAAAAAAGATTAGCAAGAGTGAAGAAAAAAATACCGGAGCAAGAATGTTTTTTCCGGCAATCGGATAAGGAATGAGTAATTGCTGTTTATTTCTGTATAGAAGTCTATGGGATTCTGACTTCTTGAAACCACATCATGCTTCCTATTTTGAGCGCAACATGGGAGGAGTCACTCAGTCCAGTTCTCTAGATACAGTCAATGGACTGTACTCGCCTTCAATAATACGCGTCAGTCATACTGTTCACTTTTAACGACAATATAGGATTTTTATTTCCTTTTTGCTTTACTGACAACTTTGTTTTCCCTTTTATTAAAAATAAAAATTAAATAGTAAGGCCTGAACAATTTATTATTGTTGGCATACGTAGCTTAAACAAAAAGAAACGTTTCCTTTAATGTTATCCTTATGCTTAATTTACTTAAAGAAAAATATTTTTAAAAGCAATATTTTAATTCAGTAGTTTTTCTCTTCTCATCTGCTGATTCTTTGATGAAGTGATGATGTAGGAGATGCCTTTAACTGCTTACATGTTACCTTGGTTACCTCTGTCACTAAGCAGACTTAACAGCGTCCATAAAATTCCTCTGTTTGGAACTGCAGACCTGTTGAGCCCAAACTCTTTCAGGCCCTCTGATCATCCAGGACCCACTTTTTTTTTTTGGTTGAGATTTGTGTTTGTGCCACAACACATTTCACACTGTGATAAACTCCCTTTATTCAGTAAGAGTAAACACTCCAACCTGACCTTCATCCCATAGAAACATCCGATTCTAATTTCACCTCTGGACTGACTAATTGTGGAGGTTTTCCCAATTTTGTGTAAGTGGGTAATTTCCTTCAATTAACAAAGAAGCGTATTATTCATCACTTCCATCTTTTTAAACTCAGTTCTTTTGATCCGCTGGTGTGAAAAACTGTTTACGCTTTATTATTTTTATGTAAAAAAAATGGCAAAATAATAAAATAAGCATACTTCAAGCACTTCTTTGTGGGACTTTTTTTAAAATAAAATGGAGAATAATACTGCCGTCATTCTAAACCTTATATTAATGCAGTGTGTGTATCTGTGGGATTCTGCTGATGAATAGAGGCAGTTGTGCACTCTAGCTACAGTTTATGTTCTGCTTTTTAATGGATTCAACTGTGACAAGATCCTGAAAGTTTATGTACACACTTGAAACTATGTTCCACTAATTAAACATTTAGCTGTTTTTCCTCCTATAAAACTGCCAGCATGCACATTAAGGGTAGGCGAGATCCTTTATAATTTTGATGTCAGGCAACTGTAGCGGGTGAGTTCGGATCAAATCTTCAGAAATAGTGACATAAACTCAGTTTTCCTCAGCTTTCAGTGCCGTCGTTTTTTCTGTACGAATAGAGAAACAGCTCATGCAGATGGTTTTAAAGCTACATCTGGCACAGCTGGAGTTGTGAGCACATCTGTTCCATTCTAAGTGGAAACAGAGTGGGTTGTTCCTGATTTATTTTAGCCCTCTTTTACATATTTTGACTTCTCAATCCACTTCTAGACCTTTGAAATTGAGCAATTTTTCTGGCCTTTTATAAAGTGTTTTGCCCAAACTTTAATCATGACTTTTTCTTTCCTTCTACAGCTTTACTTATAGATCCATTCAGAAATATTAAAATATCATGGAAAAGTTTTTTCATTTACTGTTAAACTGGTTTCAAGTATTTAGATATTTACATAAATTGTGTTTCACCAACCAATCATCTGCAGTATAGTTGACATCCAGGAAGCGTGGAATGAGGTGGAGGAACAGCCTCAAAAATCACCACATTTAACACATTCTAGAAGAAACTGTTGGGTTCCTCGGGTCAAGACACTTCTGGAATAACGGAGCAAACGGAGAAGAAACACTGAAGTGTTGGCCAGTGGTCCAAGCTCCTGTTTCCTGATGATAGAAATGTGTCAAGCCTTCCATTAGGGATAAAGATCCAAGAGTTTGGAGTAAAACTAGTGAGAAGCAGAACCCAAGATGCTGGAGGTCCGGTGAGAAATCTCCACAGTCCTCAGTCATGATTTGGGGTGTAATGTCTCTAGAACAGTCTACTAGAATGTTCTGCTGAGAATCTGGACGCAGATTTTGTCTTCCAGCAGGATCTGGCCCCTCCCATAATACTGAAGTATTGACAACTCATTTTTAAAATACTTTATTTTGATTGATTTGATGTGATTATTATCTCTGTCTTTACCTTTTTGCAAAAACTGAGAATAAATGGATTCAAATTTTCAGTTTTCGTGAGTTTTATGAGCTGGAACCCCAATTTATACAACAAATAAACACATAAATTCTATTAAAAATAATTAATGGAGTTGAGGAAAAGAATACACTTCTCCGTGATATAAGGTCTGCACCTTTATGCTCATCTTTATGTTTAATTTCTGAGCAAGCAAACATCAAGAATCTCAACTTGTGCTACAGCTAAAGATAGATGGCCCGCCTCCTAATCATGTAATTTCACTTTTTAATTCTTCTTTTTCGTGGAGATTCATGAGATCTATTCCTCCTCTCCTCCATCACGTTCCTCACTTTTTTTGTACTTGCTCCCGTTTTGCAATCAGTCTGGAGTTCATCTCGTCTTATGAACTCATTAGGATGTCTCAAGCAATGGTGATGGATAATAATGGGTTAGAAATGTCCCGCTGATCATCTATATCAGGCTGTGGAGGTTGAGGCCTTCCAAACCGTAGGTCAACTGAAGCCTCTCTGGTGTGTTGGGCTGTTTTTAGCCGGGCAGCTTCTTTGTCTGGACCTGCCCAGCATCAACCCGCTTTGTGTGAAAGCAGCTGCTTACTTAGCCCGCTAATGTTCTTTTCTTTAGGCTTTCTGCAAAGTAGGAAAATACTTTTGTGTGTTTAACCTTATCCCACAGTTTACTATGTAAGACATGAAGAGAAAAGCCAAACGTTAAAAGAGGGTTTATTTTTTCAGCCAATCAAAACAAAGGAAATGTGTTACAGTTAGTCGGTTTGCTGGAAGTCTTTAATTTTTATGGCTGGGCTTTTTAACAGCCATGACTGATGGAGCGGCTGGCCTTTCAAGCTGGAGCCCCCTGTTTGTAATGCGTGCTTGTTTGCGGGGCCACAGCATGTCTGAGTATATGGTGGAGCTTAATGTTTGTCGTTTGTGTGTTTGCCTTTGCATGGGTGACAGCGGAAATAGGGGGGTGGAAAAAAAAAGACAAATGGGCGGGGGCTGCTAATGATAAATTTTGTTTTGACAGAAGCTGAATAACGCACGGTCAGCATGCAAGCTCCGATCACTCCAGTAGACTCGCACCAACCAATTTATTGGCACAATTATCGGTCGACGAAGTTTTTCGCTCCAAATCCTGTCTATAATCTAATGGCCTTTGAAAGTCTGCCACCCCCCTATCCCAACGGCTGACAGGTTGTGCATTTGGATCTAATTGAGTCCATTTACATCCTGAACAAATGGAAAGCACATGGAGGCCTACCCACCTGGTTCTGATCAGCTACTGATTTGAGAGCCACACTCTTTCGGAGCGCGCCTCGTGCCAGCAGGAACACGCTGCACAGAGCCGAGCGTGAAGACGGGAACATGAAAGGAGGAAGGGACACCTTGGAGTATTACCCCCCGACTCTAATTAAACCCCTTAGAGTTCAGCCATTCCTGAACTATTCTTGCAAAATATGACTATTTAACTCGTAGAATTTTACTACAAGGAGGAGCCCGGCTACACTCACAAATGTCTATTGTGTGGGTGCTCAAAGTTCAGCCAGATGTTATCTGATTTAAACTCTAATAGAAGATCAATACTCCCTTTGAACAAGATATGCAAAAACATTCTACAAAGAACTTCCTGTGCTTGTGCACCATTATCCTGCCAATGAAAGATGTTCTGGAGGATCCAGGTTATGTGTCTCAGACACTAATAAACTTAGCTTTGATTGTATTGGAATTCTCTTTATACAACAGCTTATATGCTAGGATGGCAGAAGAATTTGTCAAAAAAATACCCACAATATGAGCATGTATGGGTGATCATGTTTCCCATGTTTAGCCTTCACCCCATGAAGTGAATGTGAACAAAACCAGCACAGACTGGGATCAACATTTCAAATGGTGTGAAGACTGAAAGCTAATTAGAAACACTTGTCTGTCAGTGTGGCTTGACAGTCAACACACGAGTTGTGAAAGCAACACGAGGAAACTGGCATCGAACGCAGCTCAGAAAAGGCAGAACCCGTGTGGACCCAGACTGCATGTGTATCCACAGGAAGTGGTGGCGGGGTGTGGAACCAGAGCTGTGACTGCACAACCTGCAAAGTGTTTGTCAAAGTCGATTTTTTTTTTTTACTTTCTAAAGATATGAGTATTATAACTGTTATTGTATACTAGTTAAACTTGTAGTTTTTGTAAATTCTTTGGTATTTGGTACATATTTTTGTGTACGTAATAGACACAACAAAATCAATTAAAAGAGTGAGTTTTTTTATTTGTTGCAAAATGACTTTTTTTTCTAAGGGGCAAATTTGAGTAATTATAGATGAATTTGGCAAATTGATACTACATCACCTTTTACAAGTTGTTGTATTTCAGGAGTCGCCACAACAAATCAGCTTTCTCTGATTCGCACAGGTGGTTTTGGCAGATATCTTAACATCCTTTTTGACACGCTTTATTTCAAGCTTATATATCAATAATCGATACATAAAAATAGCACATAAAGCTAAAATCCGCTAGCTTGATGCTAACGTTTAATGGAATTTCCTATAGGATGGCTAATGCTAACGCTTGGTCGACCTAAACAGACACTGCTGACTAAATGAACATCTTTATACACTCATAGGTATTAAATTTCCAAACTCGTATATTTTTTTAAAGTAACTATTTGTGGTCTAAAACACTGTTTTATTCCTCATTCCTCCTTCTTCTTCTTGAATAAAGTGTACTTCTATAATGTGATCGCCACCTAGTGGCCAAACTGAAACGCCTCCAGGAAATGCACAGAATCCTAATGATCTGAACATTTTTGCTAGAGCTTCTCCTTTTGAGAAACCATGTAAGACTGAATGCTTTCAACAATCGTATTATTTCACTAATAGATTTTATAGTATGTGAACTGTTTCAGGTTAATCTAAATATATTCAAAACATATATAGATTATTAATGTACTTCTAAACAAATGTGTCTTAATGTGTACACTGTGTAAACTCAAAATTGAATTGGATCGAATTGAAGTAAGAGGATTGATAGAATTGAAAAAAAAATAAATAAATAAAACGGAATTGAATCGGTTCAGGCTCTTGTGAATTTAATTGAATCATTTCTGGAAATTATTATTGATACCCAGCCCTAGAATCCACTGTGTTCTGATGATGAAAATGTGGATAGCTTATTAAAAAAAATAGATTTTTTTTTTTTTTTTGCAAAAATCATCCATTGTGGTCTTAATTAATTAATGTAATAAGTATCGGCGCGCACTGGTTTTTTGCTAAGACTTCTGGGAAATTTCTAGTTAAGATTTACTTTCAAGAAAAGTTTTATTTGAATGGAAATGCTACATCAGTGGTTAGCACTCTCACCTCACAGTGAGAAGACCCTGGTTTGAGTCCTTTCCGTGTGGCATCTGCATGTTCTCCCTGTGCATGTGGGGGTTTCCTCTTGGCACCCGGGCTTCCTTCCATTGTCCAAAAACATGCTTCATAGGTTCCTTATGTGCTGATGAAAGTGTGTGGTTGTGAGGCTGCGGACAGGCAACCTGTTTTTGTTTTTTCACCCAACAGTTACCAGGATAGGCTCCAGCAACCCCCAAAGCGATTAAAATGAGTTCAGAAGAATTGGTGGATGCTTCATCACAAAGAGTAGAAGCTGATTCCACAGGTGAATAATAAAAAAATCTCTTCGAGCTTAAGAACAGACAATTTCTTACATGTTCTTGGTGAAAAGCTCATGTGCACTAAAAAACAACAGTTTACCAGAGTTCAGCAGAGTCACTAACAACATATCTCAACAAATATGAAATAAATACAAAGCACAATAATAAAAAATGAATGCATTATTCTTGTTTGGTGATTCTATACCAACAAAATAAAAGGCTTAAATGAAGAGATATGAGAATTAAATGTCAAAATGAGAACAGAATACTGTAAACCAGAATTTTGGCCTTAACATGTCTGAAGAAAATAAAGAGCCTTAGAGCACTTCAGTCCAGGAGAATCCTGCAGAGTTGGTTTGATTGGACAGGTTAGTGCAGAAACATTTCACACCAACATTTGGTTTGGTTTGTTTTCAGACTGCATTCTCAAGACGAAACTGCCAGGAAACTGCCATGGGGCATTATTGCCCAAAATAAGCAACAGCAATGGAAAAAACCCATTGAAACCCAGCTAGACCTTCTAGTCCTTTGATTAATATATATTTAAATTGCTTTCACTCACTGATTACTCTTCATATTTTGACATTTAACAACCTTTTTCTGATATGCGCAGTGGATTTTTCTCTTTCTGCTCAAAGTCCCTGCTGTTTATGTCACTGTTTATGTTCTCTTTGATTTCCTCATCTGTCACTGAATTGTCACTTTCTAACAGACCTTCATTTTCAGGTCAGATAAGGTTACTTTAAGGCTTGCTCCAAAGTTAAAGTGAATTTTTGTTGAATTTTCGGCTGGGTCTTAGTTTGGTGCTGGTTTGGTTTGGTTTGCAGTTTTTGTCCTCAGCAATCTTAGACTGCTGGGTTTTGTTATGTTAGTTTGGGGTTGGACCTTTCGTTATTGCCCTCTTTTCTAGGACACAGTTTCTGCAGAGTGCCAGTATTTCATTAGAAACTTGCCTCTAAATTGTGGGTGTGGAACAATCCCGCCCCCTACATCTTCTCATCTGTTTACAGGCTCTCTTGCTACAATCCCAACCCAAACATTAGCGATGCAACCATAAAATAGTTAGCAATTTTGGAGCCATCCAGTATACAGACAAAGACACACATGGATATATTTGTCTGCAAGTGGATGCATCAAAATGGCCTGTTGATTCTAGCACCTACGCCACAGCTCCAAACTTTTGATCTCATGATTCGAATAAAAATATGCAAAAATATTTTTAAGCTTAATTTTCTTTTTTATGTCCATCAGAAAAATCCTACTAGAAACATTTTAAAAACACAATCAGAAGCACTGCACACAAGGATGGTCACAGACATACAAGCTGGAGCATAAAGGTGTTCCATTTAATATTCAAATATTTTGCTGTCAGAAAATCTTTACCTTTCCAATCTTCTCCAGTTGCAGTCAACCTACCTGGTGCAAGTCTTCCTGCTGGCATTTAGACTCCAGATCTGGTTAGTCATCTGTCTGTTTCTATTACAGCAGTCTGATTTGTGAATTCTGAAGGCTTTGGGCAGATTTTAAAGAACCTGGCAACATATCGTAATGTAAATAATACCGTAAAGTCATCCTTTTGTTTTATGTTTGTTTTGTACTGTAACCTTATTGAGACTCTGATCTCAGTTGGTTTCACCTGATTAAATAAAGGTTTAAAAGAACAAGCTTGCTGAAATATTATTTGATCTATTATAATGTAGAACACTTTCAAAAATAAACTATTTTACATTTTATGTAGTTTTACTACATATTTATGAAAAAACATGACAATTAAATGTACTTATAAGGATTGAGTCTCTGACCACTACTGGTTAGGCACCAAAGACGTTTAGTTTACTTCTTTGGAACATAAAACGGTAAGGAACTTTCTACTAACACCTGAATTTTTTTGTTGGTTTTTCAACTTATTGCATGTAAATGTTCATGCAACATGAACATAGACGTGTTTTATCCATTTCTCTTAAAGACACAGATGCATGTGTGTTTCCTTCCAACGCTAAGACAGAGCCAAAAAAAATCCTAGCCTCCAGAGTTAAACCATCACCAGCTGCCAGCAGTAGCCTCATATTTACCATATGGCTGTATGGTGAATACTAATATTGTTTTCACCCTTTTTTCTGGCAGCAAAATGTTCCCACCACTGTTCTTTTAGGTTTTACATGATCTGAAAACAACTGTCTTACAGTCCTGTTATATCTTGAGCTTCTGCTACTTCATGAGTGAATCATAGTGTCAAAGTCAAGGCCCGGGGGCCGGATTTGGCCCTCCTCATAATTCTATCCGGCCCTACCGGTAATTTTATTTTATTTTTATTTTTAATTGCGCTTATTTCTAACTAGTATACATTTGACAAAATTTATTTTTATGGAGGGTAAAATATTGAAAGTTATTTAAGGTTTAAGTTGATTTATTCTGGAAAATATTTCTTCATTTTTAAAAAGTTAGAATTTATAAAAAGTTTTCTAAATGTTAGTTTAGCTAATATTTAGGCTAAATGTGAGCTGCTTTGGATAATCTAGGCGTTTTTTAAAAGTTTTTAGGCTATTTTGGCATTAAGCTAATATTTCAACTACATCCTAGCTGTTTTGGCTAATTTAGTTTTTTTAGGCTGATTTAGAGTTTAGCTAATATTTAGGCTACATGCTAGCTGTTTTAGCTAATTTAGGCTTTTTTAGGCTGTTTTGGAGTTTAGCTAATATTTAGGATGCATGCTATCTGCTTTTAGCTAGTATTTAGGCTACACGCTAACTGTTTTGGCTAATTTAGGCTTTTTTTAAAATAGTTTTTAGGCTGTGAAGTTAGGCTAATATGTACATGCTAGCTGTTTAGGCTAACCTAGGCTTTTTTCAGTTTTTAGGCTATTCTGAAATTAAGTAATATTTCAACTACATGCTAGCTGTTTTGGCTAACCCAATGTTTTGTTTTTTTTTTGTTTGTTTGTTTTTTTAGGCTAATTTAGCATTTAGCTAATATTTTCAGCTTCTTGAGCTATCACCAGTAGCATCTTCAACTGCCAAATTCAGTTTGGAGCATTCACAATAGCATTATTACAGGTAATGCTACATATCTAGCTCATAATTATGATAAAAAGTAACATTTTAAAAAAATTAGTTTTAGTGTGTTCAATAAATGTTTATCCTGTTCGACCTAAGGTGTGTTTTGGATTTTGGCTCCTTGTGTGATTGAGTTTGACACCCCTGATGTAGATTGTACTTTTTATGTATCTGAATGAATAGACAATCTGCTCATTGAAAATGGCCCACATTCACGAGAGTGTGCAAATGGATGTGGCTAACGGGGCCAGTAAGAAACACCGTGACCTTCATCGGGTCTCTCCTCAGTCCATCTTGGCCCCACCTCACGCCACATCTGGTTTGACCATCTCCACCTCAAACCCCTGCTAGTCACCCCCACCTGCACCTCATCAATCCTCCGTGTCATCATTGCCACATTTCTCACTATCGCCAAAGTAAGCCGTGACACAAAGACGTGAAAATGATGAATAGACTTTTCCGGACAGGAAGCCGCGATGGTTGAAGAGACACCCCACCCTCACTCATCGTTCCCATCCATTTTTCACTTTCTCACATCTGCCATCTCTCGCTCCCATAGATACCCTCTGTGCGTGGAGACGATCCGAGCATTTAGGAAACTGAACCTTCAGATTTAGTTGTTTTGTTTAAGGCTTTGACTTCACAAACATCTTTACGCAAACTTTTTCCATATTTTTTTATTTAATTTCCACATTTTTTATTCTTTTTTTGGATGAACATTTACTCTTAAAGTTTGCCTGCCAACTATTTTTCCCTCTAGAGGCTCATTCATTGCTGAATAATATAATTTATTTGAATTTTCTTTTGTTTTATCAGTTTTTAATATAGTTTCTAACAATGGACAACATTAACCTTAAAAAAACAGTAATTAGCTCAGAGGTTTTTAATAGTCAGCCCATTAAAATCCATTTTATAAAAGCTCAGGACTGAAATATTCATCCAAAATTTGGTCAGGCGTAGTTATTAACATTATAAATTGAAGTCATTTTTTTTTTTGTCATATGATTTTAATGCTTTTTTTTCACAGCATGTATAGTAGCGCATGTTTTTGAGGCACATGCTTAACTCTTAAAACCCCTTTATATTAAGTGCTTCCATTTTACTCCCATGAACTTTAGCTTCCAATATCAGACCAAAGAAACACTCCCTTGTTTCTAGGCTCCCCCGGGGCAAAGTGGCAGTGGAAGATATTTAAGAGATTTAAGCCTTCTTTGTCTGAGCAACTGAACCCATCCCTTCTCTATCCCAAAAGCACAGAGCAGCAATTGAGCTCCAATAAAATATTTTAATCGTCTATGTATTTCACACAAAACTGCAGGTTATCGCTGAAGAAGCCTTCAGGTTGTTGGATTCTCTATAGAATTTTTGCATTTGAATGTTTGAAAAAATGTGGAAAAATTCCCCTCAAGTAATTTGATAAGTTGTCCAGTTCTCTCATTTACTGTTACTGAGGAAGAAAACAATTAAGCTGTGCGTGTAGGCTATCAAGGAAACAACACACCCATGCACAGCAATTGATAAAACACACACTTTCACATAGGCGCACGCACAGAGTCCCGTTTAATCCTTTATGATGCGCCTGGAATTTATAATGATTTTAATTAGGAAAGGTGCCGTAGAAATCTATTCCGTGGCAGCTCCGACACTCCGGGGTGCCTGGAGCCAATTAAAAATATGTGCTGATCAAACAGCCTGCCCTCCCTGTGTGTGAATGTCTCCAGAGCCCGTGCTGCTGCAGAGGGACGGCTAAGCTCAGGGCCTCCTGCTCTCACCAAACAGGCAGTGGAAGGGTCGGCGGCTCCACCCGGCTCTTTCAGCCTGAGATGTGGGGATTTTGTGAAGTAAAAAAAAAAAAAAAATCCTTCAGCTCCCCATCAAACATTCCTGAGAAAACGTAGAAAATGTCACACATCCATCTTAAGATATCTTCATTTTTCTCCACATGGGATTTGGCCCAGCCCAGTTTTCTCTGTCACTTGTGGTGAGAGTGTCACATTGAATTAGAATTATAAGACAATTTAGCCTGACAATTAAAGCTGTTATTAATTACACTCCTCCTTTCTTTTTTTTGTTTCTAGCAGTCCCTGCGATGTTGCCAGACCCAAGAGGGCTTTGAACAGGCCGCTGTAAATTTAAATGAACGCGAAAGCTCCTTATATTTCTTAAATTTTAATCATCTCGATGATTCCTTCATCTCTGTCACATCCTTTTCCCTCCTCCCCTGGCGAAGTCCCTCCTCTCTCTATCATTAGGCATTTCTGTCCCCGGTGATTAATGATTCTAATGAGCATGTGCAGCCATTCACTCCGTCACACATTATTCTATCTGCTGGCCTGGGCCATGAGTCATGTCCTCCTGTGGACGCCAAACATGGCTCCCTGCTCTCTTTTAGACAGAAAAAAATATTACTTTATTGCACACAATTTGAAACATTTATCTTAGATTTAATATTAATTTATGAATGCATGTGCTGGTAAATGATTTACAAGTAAATTCTCTTTCTGTTGAGACTTTTGTGACATTTTTTTTTTGTCTTTAGTTTTGTTCTTGTTTTCCCTAGTTTAAAGCAACTCCATCTAAATAAAAAAAAGACAAGTAGTAATTAAGGCATGAATGAAGGTGGAACAATTCCCATCTTTTCTCACCTGCAGAGTTTCTGAGAATTTTAACAGAAACTCATGTCAATCATTAACCCTTTAACACTGGTGTTTATGTTCTTTGAAATACTGTTTTTTTTTTTTAATACGTAATTCCAGCCGATTCTGAAGGAGAAAAGCGGCGTGTGTTAACGGTTGAAAAGTATTTTAAAAATGTTGTATTTAGGCGTCACTGGTGATGCCTCAGGTGTTAAAGGGTTAAACACACACCCCTTTTTTTCTTCTTTTCTCTCCATTTCAAATCTCCTAAAGTCTAAACTTGTCAGATGAATGAGGGAAATGACATCCATAAAAAAAAAAAATGGACAGACCCTCAAATCCAGCTCATCACTTTTACGTTGGAACCACAATCGGGATGTAAATTTAATCTGACAGAAGGGCTATCTGCTGCATGGGAGTGGGAGGGGGTTATAGAAACACCCTTAAAACCTGGTTTAGGTCCTGCAGAGGACACTTTTAATTGGAGAAGCCATGTATGAAATAATATACATGTCACATGAAATGATTAGTTGTAACGATGACTCCACTAATTTCACTGCCGCCTGTAAAAGATACAAGGAAAGAGACAGATGTGGTCACAGGAAGAACGTATATGTATATTTTTATTTTTGTTTCTTTGTGATACATTCTAGTATCTTTGATATAATATAATGTAACATAAAAAAAAAATCAATCAGTTCCAAGCACGATGGTCTTTTCTGGTTGAGATAAGAAAACCGGTTCCGTTGTGTAAAAAGCAGAAGCAAAGCCCAAAGAGGTGACTTTCTGTGTCAGGCTTCAGTCTGGATCTCCAACTGACTGATTGCTGCTTGAATGCAGCGCTTCCCCAACCTGCAGCTGCTGCAGGAATCCGTCACACCACACACACAAACCCCCTTGTTTCAGTCCAACAAGGCTGTCTTGGTACAAAAATTCTATCTTGATCACGAGACAAAGAACAAATCCAGTTGAGACAGTTTAGGAGTATTTATTTACTGAAGCCGTTAATGAAGAACGGCGATCTGGTCAAATTCATCACTTGGAATCATTGCACGAGAGAACTGAAAACTGTTTGTCCAGCATTAATAGCAACAGAATTGCAGCAGCAACTGGTGATGAAATGTGTGACATTTGTGGAGTCAAAGTCAGGGCGCCAGGTTGGGTTAGATTAAAGGTAAAGAAGGTCAAATGCTGCAAACGCCAAAAAGGTTCACGGAAATTCGGATTTATTATTACTTTGCACGTTGTTAATAGATGCAAATGTGGTTTATGTGCTTCAGTATTTAAAGAATCATCACAAGTTACAAATAGTTGGTCAGTAAAGCCGTGTATCTCCATGGCGTGAAGGCAGATCCGTGTAGGACTCCACTTGTAAATACAGTGGAGGCGTCTGGTGATGCCATATGTCTACTGTTCTTGTGTAGCCCAATAAAAGGACCTCCTGACATATTTCGGATATAAATCAGGTGAATCTATAAAAAAAATAAGGTTTCAATCCAAATATTTCAGATTTGTTGCAATGATTTGCTACATTTTAATAGATTTATTCAGATTTGACTTTGAACCATGATTGGAAGGTTGGATTTTTACTGTAAATTTTAAGCAAAAAAAAGTAGAATCCATCAAACAACGATGCTTTGTTTTTCAAAAATTGTGGAAATAAAGGAAACAATGAATGTGTCCATCTTTAATATTAAAAAAGGCGTTTTATATGTGTGTGTAGATGTGGGAGGGAGGCGCCAGTTGTCAATCATTACTGTTTCATTGACCACAGACAATCCTCGTCATACAACTGCTCTTTTTTTCTAAAGAAATCGCTCACTCCGCATTAATTATCACTCTGTCAGGTGTTTTTTTTTTCCTCTTTTGCGTGTGCACTCATGAAAGCCTGTCCTCAAATATGCCCTGTGACTCCAAGCTCACTTCAGAAGAGCTGATGATGAGATGACATTCCAGCACATTGTGGCTTCCTGCTATTTGACCATAAAAATTAGATTTTTTTTTATAAGGACATATGTTGTATTTATTATTTTGGAGGGGTCTACAAGAATAAACAACAATAATAATCAGTAGATAATGTTGCTTTAACCATTATATCGTTTTAGGGTCAAAATTGACCCGCTTTTAAGTGGGTCAATTTGACCCGAACACAATATAAGGGTTAAAAAAAATAATAGCACTAAAATAATCCACTTTGTTTATTTAATTTAGAAAACACACTCAAATATAAATAAAATCATATTTTAGTAGAAACAAAAATATGAATGGAACTGGAGAAAATAGAGATTGAATCCAGTGTTTGTCAAGCACCGCATCTCAACGTTGTCAACTCACAAAATCCATCCGCGCGCGTTTCCTTTGTGCCAGCATTTTACGCCCCGCTTCGATTATACGCACGCGCCATCTACTTTATCCTCCGATTAACCACAAAAGGGAAACATTTTACTCAAATAAAATATAATAACTCGGGTTTTTACGACACTGTCCGCGACAAACCTTCACTTAAAAGCGGGGAAAGCAGCGGCAGGCTCCGGGGAGATTTTCTTTGAGCCGATCCACGAGCGGAGCTCTTTTCTTTCTCCTTTCCCTCGACTCGTTTCGAAACGCACTTCTGTCGCTTTAAAAGAAAGAATACATAAAAGCCACATTAGGTTAAAAATAAGCGCGAT
>NC_050519.1:10632350-10716403 GCF_002922805.2 Oryzias melastigma
AGGCACCAGGAGGCCCCGGCCACCTACCGACAGCCCCAGCAGACAATCAACCTTTGATTCACGCTTGACTCATTTGGCTTCAGGGCCAACGGGGGTCCGCCTTTGGGGCGCCTTGAAACCGTCCTTTCTTATCCCCCCTTTCATCATCTAACCGGGACGTCTTGAAACCGTGAGGCCAGTTATTGCCTTTTTTTTCTTCCCGGACAGCCCAATGCGGACTGGCCATCAGCCAATCAGAGTCTTGTTTACATTCTGTGACTGACAATGCTCTGGCACGAAGCCAACCAATCAGATTCTTCCATACAGAGGGGACTCATTTGTAAACAGAGTAATGTAGATCTGCAGTAATGACATATCTGTCAATATTTTAATTGTTTTAATTTTTCGGTTATGTTTTATTAAGCTAAATAAAAATGCAAATACGATGTGTTTTGAATATTTATGCACACTTTTCGCAGGATAACATCAAATTGTACTTTTTTTTTTTTATTCATTCGATTTTTTTGTGAAAATTGTCGACGTTTTTAGCCATTAACAACATAAATATCAAGAGTTGTTTTATAGTACATTTTGTCATATTTGATTTGTGGATGTTTTATGTCTTGCAGTTTTAATATGCAGCACTGAGCTCCATTGTAAGAGACGTGCACCGTCCCCGCGCTTTAAATCTGGCGCTTTTCTTCTGCTTTGCGTTCCCCGTCGCTCCACCATTGGTCCGTCCTTCCTGCAAATCAGAGCCCGCTTTATGTGCGGGCGGGCGGCACGAGTCCATTAACTTGCAGGTATCCGACCAATGGGAGGGCGTGTTTATCCTGTCCCCCTCGAGACGCGAGGTACGCAGTTTGCATCGTGAGAGAAACCGCTGCTCGGAGATCCGACCCGCAATCCAGCCAGGCCGGAAGCCCCAGTCCCACTGGCCTCCGCGCTCACAGACTGAAGCAGCAGCCGCCGCCGCCGCCGCCGCAGCAGCAGCCCTGCTGCACGGCCTCACATGGAAATACTGTCATTCTAGCCACAGGGTTTAATCTCAGATTTTGATTTTAAATGGGCGGCGCACTTGCACCTTCTCTTCCAGAGTTTTGTGATTTTATAATTTATTGTTATGCAAGGATTTAACACACCAGTAAGTAGTAATTTTTTAAATATATATATTTTTAATTTAATAAAATTATAGTCAGGGCCCGTCTGCTTTCTGGTAGGGAGAAGGCTGTGTTTAAAATGCGTGATGCGACATTATACACACCATCCGTAACTGACATTTAAATAAAAAATGTATAAGGAAAAAATAAAAACATTTCACATTATTATTATTATATGTTTTTGCATGATTTCTGAATGTTTCACCTTATATTTATTATTTTTATACAAAAAAGATGCAATAATTTCCCATATTAATCGACCTCTAACTGAAAGCCCGTGTTTTTAATTCATTATTTAAAATGGCTCCATCGTAAATAACATTTATATTGGTAATTTTTACAGACATGCTGTAAAAACCTCAATGGTGCGTTCAGGTGCAGCCTCTTCTCCTCGGGAGAGACCGGGAGATGTGTCCTCACACGCCCCGGCCCGCGCGCTCTCCTCGCCGGCCAGCTGAGTCACGGAGGACCCGGTGTTCTCCGTCGTTGCACGATCCGACCTCGTTTCATTAGAAATCGGTTTATCAGCTGCTGTCGACGTGCGTCTGTGAATGCAATCGCTTTAATCTCATTTTATGCGCGGATCGTTAGAATAAAATAGAAAAAAAAGAAAGGAAATACGATCAAAGGAAACCCGTTTATGTAAAATCCAAACGACAGTAAATTTGAATCTTTTTTGAATAAAAAAATATATTTTTAAAAAAATGCATCGTCCTTTAAATCTAATAATAAATGCTGTAGGGTTTTATTCGCTGGTGGTTCTGCAGGGAAGGCTGCATGCAACAGCATGGCGAAGGCAGCATAATGGCCGACTGCGAAACACTTTCTCAGTGTGGAGACAAAGGCAGTCCTCCTGACGGGCGGCCATTCACCTTGGATCCCCTTACAATCCACACACTGAAGCCTTGACCGCTGTAGTGAGGCTTTATTTTTTATTTTTTTTAACTGTAAATACACTCATGCATGCCCACAGATTATTCCAGCAGAGATGTGGAGCGATTTTTATTGTTGATGTAGCCCAGAATTGTGGGCTGTGGATTGTAACTGGCTGCATGGGGAGATAATAGGACTGGGAGCAAAATAGCCTTTATTACAACATGCCTGCTCAAGCTCAGATACTTTGCAATTTACTGCAAATTTTCTGGTAATTTAATTTACAGAAATATACATTTTTAATTGAAAAAAAAAAACATTATTTTTTTTATCAATATGAGCATATTTTAAATAACTTAAATGTATTTTGTTTTATTATAAGCTCTAAAAAGCTAAAGGCAAAAAAACTATTTTTGACTGAATACTTTTATTTTGGTGAGATGCCCCTTTTGCCTATTAACTACTCCCATTTGATTACCTGACCTGAAATAGGTCAGGCCAGATGAACACTGAGAGTGCAGTTATTCGCATGCACACCCCACACACACTCACACTCATAAAGGGGCGCGCGCACGTGCGTGATCGCGCGTGCACACGCTCGGGGGAATGAAAAAAAAGGGCCGTTTCTTTGAGGTTGCTGCTGCACCTCTTTTTAAGCATTTTAAATCCTCTTCACCTCTCCAGAGAGAAGGAGCATCCGGTCTGAATATTTAACCTTTTATTTTGAAAAAAAAAATAATAATGTGCGTTTTTGCAGATTAAGATCTCATTTGGTGCAAAAAAAAAAGTAGGATGTAATGAGAGCTGGATGGAGATGAGAGTGACTGCATCAACTGGAGACAATGGGACGAGCAGCAGAAGGAAGGCAGCCTTGTTGCAGGATGTAGACTCAGTAGATTTCCATTATTTCAGTCCACAATAACACGCCTTTGCATGTGCACACACCGGATATTTTTCAATATATTTAAAAAAATCTAATTTAGATTATATGTTGCAATTAATTCTCCATGCATGCATGCAGGCAGGCCTGATCAATAGAGCTGTGTCAGTCGGCTCTTTCGCATGCAAATGTGCAAAAAGGGCATTGAAGCAAATTGTTGATGTGATTTATTGTTGTATATTTAATTGCACGCGCTGTCAAGAGTTTAGATATATTTATTTGTGCTCGTGCTGCGCGTTTATTTCTCTTCTTGGTGTAGTGAGAAGCTGCTTTGATTCTCTCCTTTGACAGAAAAGATGAACGGGGGCTGCGCTTTTGGCTGGAGAAGCCTCCGATCGACCGAATGCAACACCTAGACAACGAAGGAGAGGATTATTTGATGGGTTGCATTTGATTTTCCTGACCTGCCATATCCGGATTTGGGATTATTCCACATTCCTCGGAATGGAAGGACGGGATTTCGCTGCTCCGGCGCACCTTCTTTCAGAGCGGGGCGCCCTGGTGCACCGAGCCGCCTCTCGGATCGCTCCCTCGGGCCACAGCTCTGTGCAGCACGCCGGTCACTTCCCGCCGGGGAAATATTACCCGTCACACATACCAATGGCTCCCCACTCAGGTTAGTCAAACATGGCCCCGTTTCTCTTCCAATTGCTTCATCATATGTGTATTTATCAGCGTTAGAAGCAAACCTGATTGTTATTTCGCTGCGAACACAATGGATCCACGCTCGTGCTGCTCAGGTGTGGCTGTTTTATTGATGAAATATGGTTTTATAAATCAGGTGAAATTCCATTAGTTTTGATTCATGCATACGTTTCAATGCATCAAAGGCAATTAAGGCGTGATGGAAAAATATAAGATCTGAGGAAAGAGGCTGCACAGTGACACCGGTTTCCCCATGTCTGTCATGCTGAAGGAGATTTTGTCACTTCATGTTAAGATGATAAGTGTCATCACTTAAAAAAAAAAAAAAATCTGGGCAACAAAAAGCTATATAAGGGCTGAATGCAGAGGTCCACCCAGGTCAGTTTGCAGGTTTTCTGCATGTTTTTCCAGGTTTTACAAGAAAACTGACATCCACAGTGCAACATAAATGGAAGCTACACTATTACTTACACTTTTACTTGATTTATGATGATTTTTGTGACCTCCCCATTCGAATCTATGTAGGCGATTTATTTAAATGTGCACATACTAACCAGTGAATAACTCCAAAAGAATGACATTGATTACATCAAACATTTCCACTTCTAAACTAATTTTCTTTGATGGTATGATAATCAATTCTAATAAAAGGATGATGCATTCCAGCCTTACTGGAAAGCAAATATTTTGCTGTTTAATGCAAATTTTACCCAATAAAATACAGAAAAACGACATCATAGAGAATCAAAGCCAATTTCGACAAAGAAGGATGTTCTGCATCGCACATTTTGTTTGATATTTTACGGAGATGTCTTTGTATAGGCTCTGTTGTGGCTCGCTCACTAAAATATATTCCTCAAAAATCGCAGTGTTTGTAAAGATCCTCAATTAATTTGCAAAATCAAGCTAAACACTAGGCGTAATTAGTCATTCAGGAGAAATCACGAGTGATGTTCGCCATTCAGCGCTCAGCATTCATGTTTGCTTTTGGCAGCGCTCACGCTCACACACACACGCATGCATCTCCACACACTCAGAGCCTGCATCCGTACATGTCCTTCTCCCTCTCCACAGATGTTTTGTTGAGTTCGTGACGGCAAATGCCAGCTACCAGGGTGCAGGTGCTCCCACCAGTCCCGTTCTTCAGTGCGTGTGTTCTGTAGGGTTATGCTGCACCAACACGAAAACCGTTCCCTCCAAATTTCATCACTGTTCAATGAGCAGCACAGGCGGTTTATTGTTCTTTTCAGTTTCATCAGCGACACATGGGAGGGACTGCCGAATGTCCTGGAGAGGGAGATGGTTTCATTTTTTTCCCTGCAGTTTAAGGACTAGATTGAATTAACGAACACAATTCTTTGACATGTCTTCAAATAATTCTCAAAAATCTCCTCCAGGTTGCATTATTATTACTATTTTTCATTATAACACTCCGCTGATGTGCAATCTTTGATTTATTATCTTAATAATATTTGTAAATGTCAAGCGTGCCATGATGCAAATAGGTGGATGAGACATGACACTTAATTCAAAATTATTCATGGTTTTCATTTTAAAGATGGGAGCTGATGAAATCAAGGAGATGCTTTCAGCTGAAAACTGCTCTCTTTATGCAATTTCATATTTTTTTCTCAAAGGTTTATACAAAAATGTACTTTTGTGTTTCATTAAGACTTAAATATATTTTTAATAGAAATAAAAACTAAGTAAATTAACATGAAATGCTAAAGGAGTAAACTCTTGACGATGCAGGTCATTAATGACCTGTATGGCAGCAACACTATGGCACAACTGAGCTTGCTGTTTGCTGAGTGTGTTCAGTTTCTCCCCTGAGGATGAATGTGCACACTAGTTCACATGAATACTTTACAAAGAGTCTGAATATTTCAGGGTTGATGTGAAAATGCAGCGAGGGGCAGGTTTGTGATGTGGTTTCTTGAAAGAGCTCGTCTGTCTTTGCAGAGGTATGTATTGTTGGCTGCTAAGAAAAAAAAAAAAAGCAGTTGTAACCCCCCCTTTGCTGGCATTGTTCCTGAGAATTTCAATATATCTTGAGAATTTTTTTTCCTCTCGTTTTGTAAAAAAAAAGGATCCTCCGAGTTGGGAAGCTATATCAGGCAACATCAGGCGCTCACACATTTCGACTTACTTGCACGGTGAACGCAGCATGGAGAGATCCTGTCAGTTTGCATTTGCTTCTGTCCATCTTCACCTACTACAAGGCAGTCAATTGTAATGCATGTCAGGTGGCCGATTTATAGTTCACACTTGCACTGTGTTCTGGGGACGTGACATTGGAGCAGCTCCTCTCAGTGCTGATGTGGAGGGACATAGACCTGGAAAAGCATCTAATTCGCTCGGTTCTTTTACAAGACCTCTGAAACAGTAATTTTATCTTCTGCCAGCTCTGGCTGAGACTTGTAGACGGTCTGCAGTTGGCTGCGAGGCCAGGATTCAGATGTTGGATGGTGTCAGAGCTGGAGCTGCCTTTACTGCTGGCATTTATGGTCGTCGGTTCGTCTTTCGGCCATATTGTTCTGATCAGTTAGCTTGAGGTGTGGCTTCGTCAGAGGAGGAGGGGGTTTCGGGGGCCGTCCGCGCAATCAAAGGTCATTTTTATGTCGCTCCGCCTGCCCTTCCTTTACATCTGCCCTTTCTCCCCCTCCATAAGCTGTCCTCTTCCCCCCATTTTTCCAGCCTCCTTTCGTTGCAACAGGAAGACTCTTGTGTCTGGGAAGCGGTGGTCTTCCTGCCACCTCTGTTTAAACCGCCCTCCCCTGCCTCTGGGCCATTGTTGCAGATCCCAGCTTTGTGTGTGTTTTACAGCTGCTGTTAAAGATAAAAAACAGTCCCTTCCACCCCCTTTATTGTTTACTGGTAGGATGTCCCTGTCATTCACTTTATGTCCTAGCTGGATATCGGAGCACACCCCCTCCTGCAAAGGTTAGCCATGCTGTCTGCCCTCCTTCATTTTTCCCAAGGGGGCACACACAACTTTATCTGTTTTTTTTTCATAGCTGGAACATCCCATGGGTCTGCGGTTGTAGGCTCTTCAAAGACGCTCACAGGTGCCTGGTGGAGCAAAGGAGCGTCTTCAAAAGAATAACCCCTAGTTAGTGGGTGAGAGTTGTTCATGGGAAGGGAGGCTTCTTCTTCTTCTTCTTCTTCTTCTTCAAGGCCTTGTACTTTAGTGTTGTGTGCTCTGAGATTAAACTGCCTTGACCCCCTTCCACATCCTTGACGATGCCGTACAAGCACAGCTTCATGATTCTCTCAGTGTCACCAACAATGAGAGCTAGAAATGTTGCATTACCTGTGATAATGCTAGTGTGAAGGCTTTTTGCTGAAAGTAGTCGCTGAAGATGCTGAAGCTTTTTGCTAAATATGGTGATGCAATTTACTTTAATTGGTGAAGGGATTTGCTAAAAATTCTATTTTTATTTGCAAAATGTTAAATTTCCTATAAGACTGGACATTTTGTTAAAGTACTAAGAAAGAGTACTGAAGTTGACCAAAATTTTTTAAAATTTTGGAGTAAAATTGCTAAAAAAATTCTTAATACATGCAAATTTTGAAAAAATATCTAGTGTGTTGCTTAGATATTATACCAAAATTATCCCAAAAAATTTTTGGTAGATGCCAAATTAGCCAAAACAAAACCTAGCTTGTTGCTTAAATACTAGCTAAACTCCAAAGTAGTCTAAAATTCCTCAGTAAAGTAATTAAAAACCTTAGCATGTTGCTAAAATATTAGCTAAACTCAAATGATCCCAAAAAACCTTAGTAGATGCCAAATTAGCCAAAAAAAAAGAAATCTAGCTTGTTGCTTAAATACTACCAAAACTCCAAAGTAGCCTAAAATTCCTCAGTAAAGTAAAGTAAACTAAACTAATCAAAAATGTTAACCTGTAGCTAAAATATTAGCTAAGCTCCAAAATAGCATTAAAAGAACCTTAGTAGATGCCAAACTAGCCAAAATAAACAACTAGCTTGTAACTTTAACACTAGCAAAACTCCAGAGTAGCCTAAAATTCCTCAGTAAAGTAAACTACACTAAACTAATCAAAAATGTTAGCCTGTAGCTAAAATATTAGCTGAACTCCAAAATAGCATAAAAAAACCTTAGTAGATGCCAAATTAGCCCCCAAAGCTAGCACATTGCTTAAATACCAGCTAAACTCTAAAATAGCCTAAAATTCCTCAGTAAGCTAAATTACCGGTACTCAAAAACGTTAGCATGTAGCTAAAGCAGAAGCTAAAATCTAAATTAGCCTATGAAACCTCATTATATAACAAATTAGCCAAAAACTTTATAAAAGATGAAAACAAAGCCCATTAATATATTTAAAGACTTTTTGCTAATCTACTTAGTTTTGAAATGTTAAGACTTTCTCATTCATATTTCAAAAACTATAAAGTTTATAAATACTAAAAATGCAAGCAGTAATGTCCTGAACACGCTGAACGTTTTTATACCAAGACTGCTAAAATTGTTGAAAGTGTTTTTGAGTTTTTATGTGCCAAAAAACGTACGTAAAGGAGCAGGAGAATCCCTATTGTGTGAATGCCACAAAGCGTTAACACAATAAATGTTAAATATTACAGCATTTTTTGATCCCATGTGAATCGTTGGACGATTTGTTTGGTATTAGGGTCCCCCTGAATAGTGGAGGTGTTGCTTGGCATCCTACACCTGGCTGAAATAACACCCCGCCCCACGCCGCCGCCATCTGTCCCCTTCCTTTGACACTCCCCCTCAGAAGCCAAAATTTGAGGCACTGTCATTCAGCTATTTCAGAGGGAACAGCCCTTAATTGTCTGTTTTAGTCGCCAAAGAAACACGATATTTTTTACGGCGTGCACCTCAAGAAATACACATAAAATGTGAAGTTTTTCAAGATTGAACTGCTCAAAAGAAAAATAATGAAAGGATTTCTGAGGCTAAGGATTCGTGAATGAATATGCCTTAAACAGACGACCTTCCCTGCCCCTTGTGGCATGATGCCACAGAGCCCTGGCCTCAAGCACGGGGCGTGCACACCAGCCGAGCACAAAGGAGACCCACGGGTGAGAGTGAGGCGCGGGGCAACACCTTCCTGTATCAGATTTCAAGGCGTTGGATTTCAAAACTCTCTTTCCTATTTTTAAACCCAACAGAAGGAAGTGAGGAGTTGAATTAAGAACCCAATAAGGCTTTTGTTCACTTCCCCTTCTGGCACACAAGAAAGGCTTACATGGCATTTGCAAGGTCTGACAGTCAGTTACATTCGCCCAAATTCAACTTCTGTTTTGTTTGTGATTAGGATTTATTTCTCTGTCTTTTTTTTTTTTTTTTTTTTTCAGCCCTTTCTTGGTATCAGACGGCTTCTCATCAGGCAGCCGCAGGCACACCTCAGCGCATGGCCGTATTGCATGTGACAGCTGTTAGACATTATTAACAGCTCAAGCAGAAAATCCAGATTACTTTTTTTTTATTATGTCAATTTTGTTATTGTAATCGCTCAGTGAAAAAGAACAAAAAAAAGGGGGGGGGGGCTGTTGCCCCATTGTTGTCAGCAGATTTGCGGCCAGTGACAAAACTGTAAGACTGGAAGTGAGTGTGAATGTGTGTGAATGTGTGTGCTCATTTTTTGGGGGGCCTTGTGAGAAGGTTGAGATGTGTTCTCCAGACTCTGACCCCCTCCCTGACTGAAGCTGAGGCCCCCTGTGGTCTCTGTAAGGCGGAGACAGGTGCATTGTTAACCCTCCAACCCCGTGTCCCCGTGAATGTGATGTCAGAGCTCCAGGCGGGGAGGTGCACTCTTTAGTGCCTGTTGATGCAGAAATATTGAAGTTTCTGCTTTTTAGACAAAAATAAATTCAAATTATTAGTTTTTTGTAACAAAAACAGGGGCATCACAATCAAATAAGTGCAATCTAAAGGTTGAAGTGCATGCAATAAATTTATATGGTCAAGATTTTTGTAAGAAAGTGACTAATTTTCAAAATTTATATGGACAGAGCTGAACTGCTGCTAGAAATAGAGTGCAGTTTAATGCAATTTTTAAACTGTTTACATTGGAGCCATGCATTTGCTGAATATATGGATGGTTGTGATCTGTTTTTTCTGATTTTGTTTTATTTTTTTTTACTTTTTTAGCTTTATTTTCATTATTTATTTTCTTATTTATTTAAAAAATGGACCAAAAGTGGACTTCACTGCACTCAATTTTGTTGTAAAAATTTACAATGATAATAAAGTTATTGAATTAAATTGAACAATTTTCTTGTATGTGTGAACCTCGAGTAAGGGTTACAGTTAGGGTAAGGGCGCAGCAGTGTCTGCAGCTCACCCCTCCCTCGGGAGATGGGTCAACAAATTTCACACACACCTCTAATGCGTGACAACTAATGGAGTTTTATTTTAACTTTAACTTTAAATATGTGCGGCCAACAATATAATTTAACCTAGAATGCACTTAAAATATGTGCAGGCATTGTGCATGTTAGCTGCACACGTTACGTGCGGCCAATGTGAATTTCCATCAGTTTTTGTGCTGGTTGAACGTAAAAATGTGTACATAACATCAGCTTTTTTTTGTAAATAAGCATGATTAGCAAAAAAAATTAATTTTTAAACATTTTTTTTACAGTTTGTTATCAACATTTGTCTTTTAAGTGCCACTTCAATCATGTTTTGATTTATTTTCAGAGCGTTCCTAGAGGTCATTTAATTATAATTATGCTGTTTTTAGCCAAAATAAAAAAAAACTTGTGTTGTTTTCTTGGACATAGTCTCTGCAGAACAACAGTAGCTCCCTCGTTTCCCATTATCCACCTGTCAACATGCTCTCTTGCTAGCTTACAGCCTCTCACAACCCCAAACTAACATTACAAGTCCAACAAAAATGGGGAGCAATACTGGAGCGATCCATATGTGAGCTCTGACGACAAAAACACACGCGTGGATGCATCAGAATGGAGCAGAGCAGGGATCTCAGTGTAGCATTCTTTCATTTGGTCCTGTTTCATATTGATTTCAATAAATAAGTACTCAGCAACATGATTTCAAGCATAATTTTCTGTCTTAATGACTTCCATCATGACAAAGATGCCACAATAACAAGTTAACAAAAAAACATTTTCATTAAAGTGGTTTTAAAACATTTTTTTTCTTTTTGTGGAAATGCTTGGAATCCATGTTTTTAGTAACAAATCCAGCCTCTTATTTTACATATATAATTTTAATTATATTTCACAATGAACATAAAACTATTAAAAAAAACAAAAATTCAAGTGGCAAATGTGGTTATTTTTTAACTCCAAAATTCACAAAAATTGAAGATCAATGTTTTTATGTTATAATACATATCAAACACGTAGAGATAAAATATATAAATATACAAACAAAGTAAAGATAAGGTTAAAAAATGGAAAATTGTCTTTAAAAAGAAAAGCTCCATTCAAAGTAGTATCACCAATTAAGTGTCATAGCTCTTTTTGAGTTTGTTTTAAACAAAAAAATAAAAGCTAAAACCCTTCACAGTAAATTTTGAAGGGAAAAAACAGCTAACTGGGGGGCTGGTGTCATCCCTGCGTCATTGTAAATGTGATTGGGGAATATCAGCGCTGAGATCAGAGACTAATAAGTCCCTTGAGATCCTTCAACCGGATGCCCAGCCTTCTATAAGGAGTGCTGCTCCTGCTTTCTAATGTGGGTTCCTGAGGTTCTGTTAACACAGAAGAACCCCGCCCTCGTCACATTTTATTATATTTTTGGTTTGAAATGCATTTTTTTGTTCCCTCTGCCTGATGTGGCCACTAGGCTACACTGCCTCCTCTCTCTGCATCCGCAGGATCTGGGGCAAACGGCTGGCTCAGCTGCAACAGATGTGTGTTTGTCTGCCCCCGCCGTACGCTCATGAGCTCATATTAGCTTTCTCTCCTCACAGCCAGTGACCTACCCTCCAGTGAGCGGGGTGGGGGGTGGGGGGGCTGATTAGTGTTTGCCCAAGAAAAAGTGGAAAAGCCTGACAGACAGGAAAAATAGTGGAAAGCAACATCAAGACTTGATGCGCAGTGTCACATGCTGTCAAACACTTGCTGGTGCGTCGCAAACAGACGCACACACGCACCGCACAGACTCGCAGACTCACACATCTCGCTTCCCAGGAGGCCATGGGGCCAGTGGGACAAAGCAAGCTTGAGAGTCTGGTTCATCTGTTTACATCTAATTATAGAAACAGGACTATTTCTGCAACCACTGCTTCAGCTTTTTTTTACTTCACTTCCTTGAGAGTGAACCAGAGGAAAAAAAAGAGAGAAAGACAGAGCTTTGACAGGCTTTTTCCCAGCGGTGAACGGTTGGTTATCTCATCCCCTCAGCGCTGCTGAGAGATGGGAAGAGGGGGGGGGGGGTTATTGTATTATGAAGTCTTTCATTTTCATGTAGCATGAACATTTGCAAGACATTAGCAAATAGGGCTGTGCTCTTCACATATTAACTTCCATTACACGGACCTACAGATTAAAAAGAATGACTTGTTTTAAACAAACGGAGAACATGTGTTTAAAGAGCCACTCCAATGAGAAATGTGTTTTTAACTTGTTCTTGTAGCATTTTCCTAGTGATGGAGGACAAATATAAAGAAAATTAAGATATTTCTTTATTCAAATTGTGGTAAATCAGGAGCAGATGAAAAAATGTCATTTGAAAGACCTTGTAGTTGCGATGCTTCCATTTCCAGATAAATTCATCCAACAATCCTCGACTGAACTGGCATCTGGATCAGAACCGTAAGACTAAATAGCTCCAGTATTGCCCGCGATTTTGTTGCACCGGTGCTGTTAGGTTGGAGTTGTGAGGGGCTATAAGCTAGCAAGAGAGAATGCAAACGAAGAGATGATGGGAAATGAGGGCAGGCTTACCCCACGCCAACAGCTAATTTCTCTGTTGATCCTGAAGTCACTCAACTGAAAAAAAGATGTAAAAATCACAATGACAACAAAAAAAAACAACCCCCCCATATATATATATATATATATATATATATATATATATATATATATATATATATATACAGGTATATATATGTATAATCAATCAGGAATCAATTAAAAAATTAACAAATTAATCGCAAACCTGGAAAAAAAATGAATCACGATTAATCGCAATAAATTTTTTATTAATATTTTTTTTCTAGTTACAGTACTTGGCAACCGCTTTTTATCTGCGAATAATCAAAATGTGAAATCACAGAAAACTGTACATTTAGTACGTTTATTTTTATATATTAAATGAAAAAAACCAGTATTGCATTTTAGAAAATAAAATAAAATTCCAACCAAACAAAACGTAAAAAGACGAAAAAAAAAAATCATAAAACAAAAGTAATTTTCACAAAATCAAAATGAAATGTTGAAAAAACAAAACACAACAAGAAACAAACAAACAAAACAGGTTATACGGAGGGAGATTGGTGTTTGGATGATGATATCCGGTACTGTTTATGTCAAATGACTTCCAGTTGAAATGATCCAATCAGTGAGTAAATACTGCCGCTCCTTAGTGTCGACTTTTTTTATTTTCCGTGAAAAGGGAAAAAAATTATTTAATTAATTTGCAGAAATCTACGGAGCCCCTAAGGGACATCGGGAAAAAAAATTAAAGTAAAAAAAAAAAAAAAATTACTAACTGGTGCGCACCACTTACTATCTGGTGGGCACCAGTTAGTAATTTTTTTTTTAACTTTCATTTTTTTTTCCAATGTCCCTTTAGGGGCTCCGTAGAAATCAAAACAAAATGTTAAGAAATGAAACAATTTTTCTGTCTTTTTTTTTTTTTTTCTGGAAATTACTTTTACTTTCTGATTTTTTTTTTTTTTTTTTTACATTTTTTAATTGTTATGATTTTAAAAATGTTTTTGAATAGTTGATGCGATTTGCACTTCCGGGCTTCCATACATCTCCAATGAACTACTGCCGCTCTGCAGAAACTGTGCTACAAAATGACAGTTTTTAAAAATTATTTTGTCTAAAAACTGCATAATCATAATTAAACGACCACTTATGATTGGAGAGGGACTTTAAAGCCACAGGATCGGAGTGGCAGTTAGCTGATGGGCTGTTTCCAGGGGGACCTGCAGGGGAAGGGAAGCTGACAGGGAGATGCTGAGGTAACTACCTTGGGAAGCCAGGTGAAAGCTGTACGAGGATAGAGTCGGGCCTCTGGGCCTGCGCCAGACAGGCTGCAGCCTCTCGCAGGTGCTTACATAAAGAGCCTCTGAGGCAGGACATGCAACCTGCTGCAGGAAACCTGAGCCAGGTGTTCACCACCCCCCACCCTAATGCAGTAACTGCCACACAATGGAAAGGTGCGCGTGAATGCACCCCGGCGCCGGCTCCACACGGTTTATTCTGGGAGATGGCAGGTAAATTAATTGGTTGTGAGTGTGTAACATGAATGCGGAGATAAAGGTGTGCTGTCGGGCAGAGGCGTAGCGTAACAGCAGTGATGATAGCTCCATTGTGCTGATGTTGAGGAGAGTAGTTAGCAGCGTAGCCAGCAGGGTCTTTAGAGGAGGGCTGGGTGGCTTCTGATTAATAGTAGGGAATGCTTTGAAGTGACACCCAAGTGCACCAGCTCCCAGGCTAACAACAATACCATCAGTGCAGAGAGCATTCCCTCTTTCTGGGTCTTTAAATCCCCCCCAACGGTCAACAGCCTCTTAAAGGCGCGGCTCTCCTGCATAGGTGAACGGAGATAATCACGGGACTGATGTGGGGCGAGTGGGACGAGGTCGATCCCCCCGTGCTGACAGACGGGCCACAGCTGTGGATGTGTGAGGGAGTGAACACGTGTGGAAGTTTAAAAGGCCATGCTTGAAGGTGGGGGGGGGGGTCTATCAGCTGTTGGAGTAAAGTAAACTATTAGTGGTGGGAGAAGGCAGTGCTTCCAGTGAAGAATTAGAACCAGTTCTAATTGCAGTGAGGTTGGGCTATGATTACATGCTGGCTAATGCACTGACAGCCTTCTTCCTTGGCTGGCTCTCAGAATGCCGCTGAAAAGGCTGAATGCCTTTTGGTTATACAGCATAATGGGAGGGTGTGTGAACACACTCGTGCGTTCGCTGTGTGTGTGTGGGTGGCTGCTGCTGCCTGTGTGTGTGTATACATGATTAAACGTGCTTTTAAGAGCGCTTTCTGCATCTTTAGCATTTTGCTGGGCTGTGTGTGCATGCATCTTTTCTGTGATATTGGTGCATCGCTTGTTTCTTGAGTGCCTGTCATTATTTGTTGTGGATGCAACTTTTTTTATTCCCCAAATCAAAACTCAGCTGCAACAACTCTGTGTTTTTGTGTATACTCGCTGCATGTGAGTGTGCATGCCCATAGGAAATGGCAATCAAAGGAGCTGTGTGCTGGAGAGGCTGTACAAAAGGAGTGAGAGGAAAGAGTGGCAGGCAGCTGAGAGGGCAGCGTGTGGGGGTGGATGGGGGCCGATGCAGGTGCCGGATTCGGCTCCATCCTTCCCTGAGCGTTTTAAATTCCAGCCTTCTCTTCTGCACTTTTCGATGGGGATGCAGGGAAACACATTTTGTGGGGCTTCATTTGTAAATTCACATTATCTTGTGGTTTTATGATCAGAATATCAGCATAAAGATGCAGTTATTTTCTGAATTTCACATTCAAAGAGGCTCTAATACAGGGGGGCCGAAATCCAAAACACACTTTAGGTCAAAGGCCGAACAGGATAAACATTTATTGAACACATTAAAACAAAAATTTTAAAACTTAAAAATGTATTTTTTGACATTAATATGAATAATAAAAAGGCAGGAATATTATTCCAGAATAAATCAACTTAAACTTTTAATAACTTTCAATATTTTACACTCCATAAAAATATATTTTGCCAAAAATATACAAGTTAGAAATAAGCGCAAGCTCTCATACATAAAAAAATGCAACTACTGTTTTTTTTATTTATTTATTAGAGCCTCTGACAAAAAAAAAAAACAAAAAACACATATTTAGTTATGGTTTCATCCGGATCTAAAAGATCAAAGGGGTCAAAGCAGGAATTAGCACATAAATTGTCATGGTTACTTCACATTTCGGAGTTACCGTACACATTTAAAAAGGTTGAAAACCTTAAAAGTGAAAATAAAACCTTTTCAATAAAATAAAATAAAAAAACAGACAATTTTCTTTTCTCGTCATTAGTTAACATTTGAACAATTCAAATTATTTTTTCCATTTTCACAGAAGTTTTACACCAAAACATATAAAAATCGCTGTTTGTAAAAAAATTTGATTTCAGCCATTTAGCTCAGAAACTGCTTGATGTTTCAAAAACTAGTTTAAAATTACACTAAAGTGGTGATTTAACATTGTTCTTCTTCAATGCAAATGGGTTCTTTTGTTTTTTTTAATTGTTTAAATCATCAGAACTTGTAACTTGACTGACTTGCAGAAAGTTTGTAATTTGTGAAAAATTAGTACATTTATAGACCCACTCTGATCATCTCTTTATCTATTTTAAAAGCCTTCACAGTTGTTTTTTTTTTTTTTTTTTTTTAAATTATGCCGTTTTTAGGCAAAAAAGGAAAAAAAATGGCATTAACAAAGAATAAACCTGCCACCACAGGAGCTGAGCAGGGAGCTTCTGGCCCGCTGATTCTAGCGTCTACATCACAACTAGCAGCTTTTTCAAACAGCATTTGCTCCTGATTCACAACTATTTAAGTAAAGAAATACTCAGAAATGCAATTTTAAGCTTAATTCTATATATATATGTCCTCCGTCATCAGAAAAAAGCTAAACAAACATGTTAAAAACACACAAAAAAATACAATTTTCATTGGGGCGGGTCCTTTAGGGAAGAACTGGTCGTCTGTTTTCAAACTAAAGACATGCACACATGGAAACAGGATGGATCAATACCACGTGTACAATTGTGAGCTCCAGGGGGAGGAGGGGTTGTTTGGACCCTGTGATGGAGCCGCAGATGTCCATTAGCTTAGAAAAGGAATTTTAGTGACTCTGTGGAGTCTGTGATATTCTAAGTCACTTGTGTGTGTTTGGAGAAATGTGTGTATTCCCATTTGACAGATCTTCTTTCAAAAAGTGATGATGCTTTGAGGATCAATACTGACACCGTGTCTGCACCAGTACACACCCGTCTTAGCTCGCCGTCTCATCTGTCGCTCGACAGAGTTTTCTCCAGATCTGCGAGCTCTTTTTTCCAGCGAAACCAGATGGCGATCATTCAGAATGAAAGCAGATCCCGAGTTCTTTTGGATCTTCATCAGTCCACCGGTCTCTGGGACAATCCTGCCCCAAGCTCAAGTTTCTTTTACCCTACCGGAGCCCTCCCTCCACTTCAGCCTGTTTACAGTCTTTATTTTACAGCTGCTAGTGCTTTTTAGCCCTTTTAGCCCCCACAAACACTTAAAAAAAAGGAAAAAAAAAAGGCTGCTGACAGAAGCTCCATTGCTCACTCTGCAGCAGATAACCTAAAACCCAGCAGGGTGCCCGTGCACTCTGCTCCCCCACATCCTGCAGTCACTGCTTCCCACTGAGTGCATACAACCAACCGTCTGAGGAGCACCTTCTCCTCATCTGTCAGTCCACCTTACCAGCACTTTTGGAAAAAAAAATATGCCACAAATCAATTTTGTATCTAAGATTTCAGATTTGCTTGATTGGTCCTTTTAAAGCAACACAGATTGAAAAAGGACGAAAGGGGAGGTCCCACATCAGCAAATACAAGTGACACGATGCAAAACACCAACCAGAAACGTTAGTTTATGTTTATACGGTATGTAACGGGAGAAGATCGGTTAATGCTGGCAGTTAAAAAAAGAAAATATTCAGAAGAACTGCTTTTGTCTCCTCTAATTTAAGAGCTTCTACAGAAGTTCTTCCATTTGTCTCAGTCAATTTCCCCCCTCCATCTCTAACTTCTTCCCAGAGCATTTTCACTCTCCTCTACTACCAAAGATTAGTGGGGAAAGAATCAGAGTCCAGTTTCGTTCTTACAGACCCCACACTTACAGTGTTTTGGAGACTAAAAATAAAAGTGTGTTCATTGTTTCGCTAAACTACTTCCTGCTTGTCGAGATTTCACATAACTCCGTAACTTTGTGGTGGAAGTGTAAAAAAAAAAAAAAAATGAGACTTCTTAGTGTGTGAAAACAATATTGGGCCCAAAAACGGATGTATTAGAAATGTATTGTAGATGCTGTGGAGTTGTGATATAGGTGGTGTAAAGAATATTTCATAGATGGAGAAGCTGCTCACATTCACATCCTGATTGGCCTGCTGAGTAATTCTGGTTTTTGTAATCGATATGAGAGGAATGTACGCTATTACCAGAGATCTTTAGTACTTTCTGCACTTTCAGTAACTGTAGAGTAAATAATACTAACAGAGAAATGAATGATTTATGCATCATATTGTTCTACAAATAGAGAAGATGTCATCAGAGGTCAAATCGGGTCAAGTTTTTTCTCAGAAAATAAAAATAAAAAAAATAATACAATCTGATTTTTGATTGAGGGAAAATGAGAGTTAAAAAGATAACCAAACCATAAACCCTTCTTTTGTCTGTTGACCTCTATAAATGGGACTTTTAAAGTGTTCTCTGTTGGTCATTGCCAATTTTTTTGACAGATTAAAATAAACTTGTTTAATTCTTGAAAATATAGTAAAAAACATCTGACCCTAACCCTCTGACTGGATTTTTTTTTTTTTCTGTGGGTGGAGTCAGTCTCCAACTTCCCTGTTTGGTTACCCTTTAAAGACCCATTCCAATCATCTTTTGATCTATCTTAAGTGTTTTTTAATTGGGTTTTAGGCAAAATCGTAAACTCAGAGTTGTTTTTGTTGTCCTCCAGTCTCCGCAGGAGTTCATTAGAAATTTGCCTCTAAATTGTGGGCGTTGCCACTGGCGCAGAGTAAGCCTGCCTCTACTTCCCGACATCCATCTATTTACACTCTCACATGCTAGCTTAACCCACCTACAGCTCGACTTAAGAAATATTGGAGCTACGCAGTTTTAAGATGGATTACTTCTGCATTGTATTTAAAGAAATAAAAACCATTGAGACGCAGCAGCACCCTTGAAAAACCACCTCTATTTATCCCAGATCTCTCACACTGGACTGACAATTTTTCTCCAAAAAGAAAAGAAACAGAAATCAGTGTCAGCTGCCCGTCTTAGCTTCTACATGAGGGTGACAGGTTGAGGGAGATCAGCTGATTCTTACATTAAAATAAAACATCACCATCTTGATTGTTTTTTTTCCATAAATTGGGCATAACTGAGATAAAATGTTGCTAACATTACATTACATGACACTCACCTCTTCCATCGGACAAGGGGGGGCAAGTGCCAAACATATGAAAGAAAAACCAGCAAAGAAGAACAAGTAGAGAGGCTACCAACCCAATGCTGAATACTGTGAGGAAAGAAACGTAGGAACAACCAATATTTTGTTTAATTAAAACATAAAGAGAGATCTAATCTCAAGGAAAACAAAGATGTATATGGATCGATTTGTCTACAAGTGCATCAGAATGGAGTGAAGCAGGGTATTTACTACATAACTACAAACTTTTTCAAACCTCATTTTTTTCTTGTTTCACAACAATTTGAATAAAGAAATACTCAGAAATGCAATTTAAATCTCAAATTTCTCCCTTAAAATGCTGCAAGAGCCTTACAAAACTAATGAAAGTCCAGTTAGTTCTGCATCTGTCTCTTCACTGTTTTCCTTCTGTCCTTTTCTGAAGAAAGGAATTGTTCTTGGCAACAGCTGACATCCACAGACAGCTATCTCTAAACACTATTAACTTCATAGGAGAAAAAACACCAAATCTTTCATTCTTTGTGGGACGAAAACCATGCAGACAGAAATCTTTGTGCCAAAACAAATGAGCTAAACAAATCTGTTCTTGGGACATTAATGAAGGCGTGTGTTTATGTTTAATGCTACAAATCTACTTGATTTCCTCTTGTCCTGATAAAAGTTGGGAGTTTCTTGCTTTCATGAAAAGAGAAGAAAAAGAGAAGAGCGCTTAATGAGAGACCTGGATCCCATGATTATGGGACTGGCTGATAGAAATCAGGATCTCTCTCAAAGAAGTCAATTAACCCCCTCCCCTATCCTAATTATAAATAGATTGGCTCTGTACAGCTCAGCACAACTCAATCTGCAGACTCATACTCTTTTTTTTCTCTTCGTCTCACTGACTCATTAACGCAGGCTGACAATAGCAAAGACAATAGTCATTACCGAGCCCAGCCAGGAGGGGGCTCCACGCCCGGAAGCTTCTGGTCATTAGTGTGTAAGAGTTTTTGATGATGGCTGAACTCTGTGGTCGGAGTAAATAAGCAGCATTGTAGAATGTCAACATGATCAGACGGCTCCTCCGTAGCGCCCAGTGTTGACATAACTGCTCTCTTATCGGAGGAGTGCAAAGCCCAGCGCCACAGTGGAGCGCGGCGCCAGAACAAATGCAGTAAAGGCTGGAAAACCACACGCAAGTCCATACGGGCTGTTAGGGAACGCCTGGGAAGAAGGTTAAAATAGGAAAAGTATTACAAGCAGAACTATAACCCAGTTAATGTCCAGACATAGGACATTCAGCTGCCAGGTGACCTGCTGTTTATGTCAGCACACAAAAGATAATGAGCTATTTAGTTAATCCTGTCAAAGGTCCTTTACCCAACATCCTTTGCTCAGTTAAGGAAAAATTGTACTGCTAAGATTTTTCCATCAGCCTTGAATGGATGAGCGATTTAAGCACCAATTATCACCTGCAAGCACGTGCGTCAAAATCACAAGAATGACAGGCGAGAGCCGGAGGATAGGGAACTCCGACGAGGGGAAACAAAAAAAAAGGATGTCAGTGACTCGCTTTTCAAATCCCCCATTTGTGTTACCTTTGCTTTAATCTGTGTCAAAACATTTCAGCACACCTTCTTCTCCTCATTACCTCACAAATGACTCCTCTTTGGTCTCCCTTTCTGTGTTTCCCCACCCCTTCCAGCCTCCCCCCATTTCCTCTAAAATTATGGCATGCCTCTTTTTTTTTTTTTTTGTGATAACCTGCTGAAAGCTGTTGCTCGCCTTTGAATATATAAACTCCCAGCTGAGGTCTATCTGTGCTACCTCTCCCTGGTGTTCCCTCATAACTTAAACCTGCTGTCTTCCTTTAACATAATTTCCCTAAATCATCGAATAAATCATATAGACTGACTCTCCCCTATGGCTATTAAAGATAGCACCGACTTTATGGGCCGGAGGATTTGAAGAAAAATTAAGCCGGCTCATGAATGTTTTATTTGGGACCCAGGATTTGAATTTTATTAATGTGTGTGAGTGTGTGTGGTATTGCTGAAATATTTCTGTGTTTTTCCAGGATGTGTGATGACAAACCAAACCAACAGCTGCAGCACATCTGCTAAGTTCGATCAGATGTTGCAATCCTTAAGTAACCCTGTGACGCCTGCCTCCGATGTGATCTGCAGACAAACTTTTAGCCTAAACGATAATCCCTTCTTTTTAAGCTTTTACCTCTGAGTTTTTGCTTTTTTTTTGTCCTGCATTGCCCCATTACCGGTAAAACCCTTCAAGGTAACCAGTGAGAGGAGTCTTTTTGCTCCGTGTGAAGATGACCTTCTCTCATGTGGACAGATTGCAGGAAATACTCCTAGTTTTACTCCCTTTAAGTAGATTCCTGCAGATGTGAAGCAGCAGCATTCCATGAATGAGCGGTGTCAACAGTGCACAGGCATAACTCAACTTTAAGGCTTCGTTTGTCAGACGCGCTTCATAAATGAATTTACGGCGTGATTTGGAAGAACTTGTTCACGTTTTGAGAAGGCAGGCTGCTACCGAGGGAAGGAACGCGGTTATCTCTGTGAGGTCAGTGGTGTCATTATGGCTAAGAAGCTTTATAACAAGGGAAGTCAAGGGGAGGCCCATGTGAAAGTGTCTTCTTTATAATATAGCTTTCAGCCTTGGCTGCCCAGGTGCTTTTCTTGTCCTTGCATGTAGGTTATCAGAGCAAAAATCCTTGCATTTGTCTTAGCGAGAGCTACAAGAATTAAACATTTCTCCTTTGTTCCCCTTGTGAACCAATGGCAAATTACATTCAGGACCGCAGAAAGACCTTGGGCTGGCTGGCTGGCTGGCTGGTGCAGCAGCTCCCTGCTCTGTTATCTGCTCTGTTCTGCCTCCGTGCCTCTGACAGGCTACATCAGACGGAGAGAAGCCAGAGCAGGGAGCTGCCTTCTGTTTCTCACACACACATCACTCCAGGACTTTATCATATTACAAGGCGATCCGAGAGGACTCAGAGGACAGCAGCAAAAGCAAGGTCTTCAGCCAGGCACTGCTCCGCTTGACCTAAAGGAGGCGCCGAGCTACAGGGAGGCAAAAAAAAAAAAAGAAGCAAAAAACAGGGCAATGTGACAATTCATGGCTTGGATTGTTGAAAGTAGTGTTCAGACTTTTAGAAAACTAATAGACAAGGGAGATATGATAGAAGGAAATGGTGAAAGGAAATACGATGGGACATTAACTTTTAAAACTCAAAAAGTGAAGTAAAATATCAGTGTGAATGGCACCAACTGTGGGAAGAAAAGGGAAATATAGAGTTGAGCTGTTGGGGATGGAAAGACAGAGACACTTCGTTTATTTCTGCTGCATCGGCTGTTGTTTGAACGAACTGACGTCAACGCACTGCGGTAGTCATTCACACCAGAAGGTGGCGCTATGTAAACTCAAAAAAAGAAAAGCACACAAATACACCACTGTAGCCACAACTTAACATACTCAAAACAAAAATTGGTTCATTTATTGGGCTTTAAGCTGTTAAATACTGATCATCACGTGTGAGTTGAAAAACAGCAATCGAAAAGGGAAAACTGAGAAGGCATGAGACATGGCTACTTGGAGGAGCAAGACGGGAACAACATGATGAAGAAAAGAAAAAGGGGAAAATGTCAGGAAAATTTGCTCCAGTGACTCAAGCTGCTTGCAGATTTATGGGGTGTTATGGGTATCATTATACATCAACCAAAGTGGATGGAGTGACTGGAGAAATGTGACGCCTGTGTTGCTGTATTCATCTGCGCACGCAGCACGCCACACTTTTGTTTTTCCTATACGTGTCTCCTCCAAAGCAAACGGACTCTGGGGTTGAACAAGTCTGAGTGCGCTGGAGCAACATCCACCTCCATCCATACTTAACTTTTCCAAAGCCCATCTACCTAGTACCGCTGGTTCAGTGACGAGAGCTTTGGACCACCCAGGACTGGTAGATGCTTTGATGTGGTGCTAGCATATGTGCAGCGCATGGGTACAATCACTCTAAAGCACACTTGCAAAACACAATTTTACTGCCTCCTGCGCTGCATCAATATCCTGCATCGCCAGAGCAGTGGGATACTCGAAGACAAAGACGAGAGTGAGAAAGAGATAGTGTAGGCCATGCCAGGCTGAAATACTCGAGACTTATGCTTGGTTAGCCTGAGGGACGAAAACCTGCCTGGTTTGACCACATCCCAATTTACCAATTAAGTTCAAAAGTTGGCATGGTACTAATTAGAGAGCAAAATGCTGAGGATTTGTTTTAAAGTGCTGTTTTGCTTCAATGAAATAGGTCTGTGCCCATGACGTGGCTGAGCTGGGCAAAACATGGGATGTTAGTCACCCATCTGTCCTCTATGGCCTAAACATAAAACCAGGTGGTTTAGACAGATCAGTCATCAGCAAACCAGATCCAGAGCCAGTCTATTTGTGTTTTTTAAGAGCAACAAGTAGACCAGAACTTTGAGAGAGCGGCAAACATGATATTCTTTAGTCATAGCTATTGTTTCCACCACCTTATTGTTAGCAGAGCAGATGGGTTTTAATGGTTGCCAGATGATGCCTAACAGTTGGCCTGCTGCAGTGTCTTCTTAACATCATCGTGGTGAGACTTTTGTTTGGGAGTGGAGATGTGCTGCATCCACAGAACTTCTTTTCACCCACCACTAAAGCAATGAGACCACTTCCAATGAAAAGTCTATGTAAACACGTGTAAACACCCTTTTCAGGCTTCTCTGTTCAAAACTCTAATGTTCAAGTGTATGCAAGTTTTTAGGACTCTACGTAAAAAAAACTTGGATATTGAAGGTGCATAGCCTTAATTCATGGAAGGGCCAATTTGAAAATTGATCATGGAGGAGAAAATAATAATTGCGGTTTGGGCCCGGGCAGAATTATAAGACACCACGTTTTTCATGTATCGGAATAGAGCTGTGAAAGAAAAAGCCTGGAGAGAGATTGGCACTGTTTCAACGTTTTGCCCCTAGCCTCTTCCAACTGTGGCGGACATGCACTAGTACTTACTTACTGCCCTTTACGCCTTTAGAAACTTAGGGCAGCAACAAAATCTTTCCATTTCTGACGGTCGCGGGTCAAGGTGTAGATGGTTCCCCTAGTGTGTCTAATTCCTTCTAATCTTTGGCACCAGATCTTGGGCCTCCTCTTTTTCTTTTTCCTTCTGGTGTCCGGTGTAGGGGTATACTTCCATCTTCCTGTCAATGGCTTCCAAGGTCTGGCCGATCATGACCGAAAGAATGAGATCCCGACTACAAGTGGCTGAATTGAGTTTTCTACGGAAGGTGGCTGGGGGCTCCATTAGAGATATGGTGAGCAGCTCAGTCACCTGGAGAGACCTTGGAGTAGAGACGCTTCTCCTCCACTTTAACAGGAGACAGTTGAGTTGGCTTGGGCATCTGGTCTGGATGCCTCCTGGACGCCTCCCTGGAGAGGTGTTCTGAGTATGTCCCACTGGGTGGAGGCCAGTCTCTCGGCTGGCCTGGGAACACCTCGGAGTCTCCCCAGAGGAGCTGGTGGAAGTGCCCGGGGAGAGGGAAATCTGGGCATCTTTTCTCAGACTGCTGCCCCGCGACCCGGTTCTGGATGAGCAGAGGAAGATGGATGGATGCTGTTTCCGTAACTATCTTAGTTTTCTAGGACTGGGTGGTTAGGCCTGTGCCAAACCCACAACCTGCTCTTACTCTGGCCTCTACACATCAATCTGTCCGGCATGGGAGATCCTACCCGGAGCACAAAGCTCAAGCCAGTATAGCTATCCAGGTCATCAAGACACGCAAGTTACCACAATAAGGTGGCAGTCCATGGGCACCCATTACAAATTTTCTCATAGAAACGGGAGAAACAGGACATGTACTAGTAAAGAGCAGAAAAAGAAGAATCTCCTTCCTGCTTTTCCAGTGTACAACATGGTACATATGGGTGTTCAAGAACTTGCATTTTACACGTTCTTGCACACATCCGCTTAAGACTATACATTTTATAGCTGTGTTAGAGCACTGAAGGGGCGTTGCTCGTTTAGCTACTACAACCATAAAATGTATCTATACCAAATGAGACAATTGTCTTGAGCCCTGAAGCTAAATCTGTAAAGAATCAGACTAACATCAAGATAAAGACAGAGGTAACAAATCCCCCTACTTGTTTTCCAACTGGGACGTCTTTCTGTTCTCATTTCCGGAGAGTTTTACCAGAAGACTGTAACAGTTTAAGTTCTTGAGCGGCTGATAAGTATGATTCGTGTGTGAAAAAAGTGGGAGTGAGAAAAGTCTTAGATGTCAGGATGCAGTTTGAGAGGTGAAGGACTCCCCTGTTGCATGAAACACCCCAGAGGATTTCTCTCCCCTTCCTCTCTTCCTCCTCCTCTTCCTTCCCCCCCCCTACAGTTTCATCTCTTTTTTCTGTGAGATCCACAATGCTGGGAAGAAATGTGTCATTAACAAGAGAGACCAAAATAATGTTTATGGCCTCATGCTGCACTGAAATTATTTTCCATATCAGTGCAACTGCAACGGCCCTGTGGAGGAGTAAATCTGATTTTCTACTCCCCTTGCCAATGGGAAACATCATGGGAAAGAAAACAGATCGGATTGTTAGGGAGATGGCCTGACGCAGCTGTGGGCGGCTCATTTTGTATTGGGATGCCATGAGCGCACATTTACAAGTGTGTTTGTGTGAGTCCGAAAAGAGAAAAAGCTAGAATAGAACAAAAGAGAGAAAAAGAAAACATGTATAAAAGTGGTGCTGAGAGTTTCAAGTTGTCTCAAAATGCTCTCATGGCGACCGTGGGTCTGTTATCAAGTGTGGTCACCAAAGTTTGAACACATAAATGTATCCCTTAAGAACAACTGCCACATTTTTGAGCCCTATTTGTAAGAAATACCCTAACCAGAAGGGGAAAAACAGCCTTAGTTTGTAGTTTGGTGGAAATATAGTTGAAAAAAAATGCTGACGAAAACAGAAGCGTAGTGTTTTGAAAGAATATAATGAGAGAACAGCCCTTGAATGGACTCGTTACATCACAAACGTGAAGGTTGCCAAAGGAATAAAGAACAGAAAGCGCCATGTTTTATGTCATAACATTGCTGTTCTTGTACGTGCGCTTTTAAATCTGTGTCATGGGAATAGGGAATGTACACGGCGAGCGTAAGAGGAGGTTAACAGGCCTGGAGCTCATTTGTCCTTGCTTGGTGTTTCTGCTGTTTCAAGTCCATCCTCCCACCTTCTGTTTCAGAATCTGGAATGTCTCCGCAGATGTGGCCAGTGACTCAGCAACCAGCTGTACTCAACATACAGCACACACACCTTAGCCCGGCCAAACCTTTGCTTGAGCCGCTGTTTACTTGATCCAGCTGCTCCTGCTGCTTTATATTCTGGTTCTCTCTTATCTCTCAACGGCCTTAAACATCATTCCTGCACTTTTCTCTTTGCAGTAATTCCAGGTTTATCTTCTGGACTCTTTAGCATGTTTTGCCTAGACTGTCAGATGTCTTATTGGCTCCTAAATGACACACTTCCTGGGCTGCTCCATTGCTAATAGCGGCCAAAGATTTTTATGTCCTATATACCGAACTCATAAAACATCTCTTTCACAGGAACTCTTGAAGACACCACTAACACTTCTCCAACCAGTCCTGAAAACTGGTGGTGTTTGATTTTTGTAAAATTTCTCATTGAAAGATTACTTTTTGAATGGAGGAACATTTAATAGACTAATTCCAATTAAATTTGTGGTCAGGAGGAGACGAAAAACGGCCATTGGAAAAAGCTTAAGAAGAGCCATCCATTCATCAATTTTCTTAACTCCATATATCTTTCTAGGGGTCACAGAGTTGCTGGAGCTACTGTTGAGTTTTAAATAAAGTAACACTTAAGAAGAATGACATTTTGTGTGGAAGCTTAGTTGACAATAACTGATGATGCTGTAGGCTAGTTGTCCGAAACTCCTGGGCTGGTACCAACTTGAGGGAAAGTTGGTAAGATCCCCCATCCACCCAAAAAACTCAACCTACATTTTTTTCCTGGTTTATCTGTAATCTAATTGAAATTGAACAAAATCAAACATATTTGGATTATTATTTTTTTGCAGAAAATAGCCAGTGAGGAAAACAGAAAAAGAGCCTTCAACTTCAAAGAAAAAGTAAAGCTGCATTTAAAAGACATAAAAATAGGAAAGTTTATTCCAAATATGAATATATTACTACATTTGCTCCCACACACCATAGTAATAACTCATATTATTCAGCAATGGACTGTCTATTGTTACAAGAGGGTTGCTAATAAAGTTGGTCCAAAAGTAGATTCCTGTTTAATAATATATTTAGAGAATACTAGTTTTAGTGGTTGTTTCTTTCTTTTTGGGGGTTATTTATTAATTAGTCACACTTTAAAAGTCAGAAAGGCTGAAAGCTGAATCAAATTTTAATGGTTCCTACACAAATTCCAGTGGACAAATCTGGTTTGAACCAGATATTAAACAAAGGAGGGGCATAAACCTTATCCAGTAAAGTTAAGGGTAGGTGGGAGTTAAAAAAATAAAGAAATCGGACACACACTTCAGGCTCGCACAGGACGGACATTAAACCGGTCCGAGGACTGAAAAAGATGGACTTGATCATTTGGTGTTTTTCTTAAGCCGGGTTTAAGATTCCAAATAAAATCAGACGAGTTGGGTTATCTTGAAATCTCTTATTGCTGTCATGTTAGCTCTTAAAAATATTGACTTTGGCTTGAAGAGGTCACCAAAACTTGTATGTACCATGTCACAGCTTTAGTCGTGACAGGGTGGTTGACCGTGGATACTCTGTAAAAACGTGCTGTCAGCTTCAACTTGACATCCACCGTATGGACACAGTCACCCACACAAGTCCAGACAAAAGCTCAAATATGCTCAGCAGCTCCCACACGCCCATCACAGTTGTCACCCCTCTGCCCCTCACTTACTGGATGTTGCCCCCATATTAAAGTCTTTCTCACTTTTGTCTTCCATCCATCCTTCCAGCTGCTTCTCCTTTTCCACTTCTCCCACCCCCCGCACACTGACCACATCCACTAAACTCACTCCACAGGCACGCAGTGTGTTGAGTGTCGGAGGCGTGCGCTGCTGGCACTTTCCACCACCCCTGCACTGGGCTCAGCTCCAGCGCTGGACTGGCTGCTTACTGTCTCTTTCTTCCTCTCTCACTTTTACTTCAGCATATTTCTCCACCAGACCGACCTCCTACAGTAACGTCGCCCACCCCCTCAGGCCAACCAACCGCCCAATCACCAAAAAACAACAACACACAAAAAAAATCAACTTTTGCAACAGTTGTTTCTGAAGCGAGGAGGAATTTGGCTACTAGTTGCACTAATGTTTTCAAGATGGCTTTGACTGTTTGAAGGAAATCCCCCCACTTTAGTAGCCATTTCAAATTCCTGCTGAGCTTTATTGTAAGGAAGTAGGCGCTGGGTTAGTCAGCGGCCCTCCAGGGTAGCATGTGCAGTCTGCCTCTGGTTCCTGATCTGAGCAGTTGGCTTGTCCAGTGCCGTTTTTCAGAAACCCTGTTTCTATGGGGGAACATGTGTGTGGAAGGGCTCGCTGGTTTAATCTTGAGGGTCTTGGAGCTGCAAGGATTGGAAAACCTGACGAGAGAGACAGTGAAGTGAACCTTCTATCAACAAGCCTGTTCAATATGTTTTTATTTGGTAAGTCAACAATCACTGATCAAATTTTTTTCTTTTATCTATACTGGTAAAAATACCTTTGAAATTTTGAATCTGAAGGAAACAGATGTAGCTTTTAAAACTAATAGCTGTGAAATCATTTTTTTATATCATCTGAAAATATTATGTGAGGGTTTGTGACTCCAGAGGATAGAATCTGTTGAACTTACTTGGGTTGCTGGACGAGTCTGTGCCGCATGGTGCTGACCACATGCTGATAGTCGGCTGCAGTTTCTGCCCTGACTTTTACAGAGATAGATGAGATTTTTTTTTTTTTTTTGCTGAGAATTCTTTTCTTTTATATAGTGTTTGCTGTCTTTGAAACTGGCTGGTCACTGAGCTGTGGAGAGCAGGTTCATGCAGTCCCACCTGCAATTTTCTTTCTGCCTCTCCGTTCTTGTCGCCATCACTCTCACCTTTCACTGTCCGTCTTGTGTCCTTGTCTAGACGGCCTATCCATCCGTCCCTTCAGGCAGTCGCTGGAAAAGAAGAGCCCCCCCTCTCACTGCTTTGGCTCATTTTTCACAAGCACAGAAGCAAATATGAGGGGCAGGTTATATTAGTCGAGCTCAGTGTGTATAGATGGGTGTGTGCATCTGAAGACGATGATGATTTTGGTTTGATTCCCAGCATCCAGAAGAACAATGTCTTTTGAGTGGGTGCTTGTTGTATTCTTAGCTCGCCCACCCCCCCCTCGCTGCTTGGCCTAGATTTTGATGAATCCCTTTACATCCTATTATTGTGTAATTCCTTGTTAAGGCTCCAAACAACCACTCACTCCTGAGTTTCGTTTAGGAGAGGGGTGCTTAGTGACCCAAACAGATCTCCTTCCCTGCAGCCAAGTAATTGAAACCAGATTAAATTCCTTAGAAAGGTGTGCGTATAAAAGTGATTACAACTGTGTCATGGGTTAAGAAGTCAGTTGTTGCTCAGCAGCTCACTGACAAAGTGCATCTGCCCACCGTTGTAGCAATGCCTACCAGCCTCCAGTGCCATTTTTTTTCCTTTTGTTCCCATGACAACCGGGCCTTCCTTCGTCTGCTCCGCCTGACAGCTTGCGAACACTTGTTTTCCTCAGGGGCCTCGTCTGGGCCCTCATGGTGTCATGTGCACATGTATGTTTTTGCTAACAAGGTTGAATTCCTTAAAACACCCAAGTTAGAAGACAATGATGGCTGTGATGTGTCACGATTTGCTTTTGATTTTCTGTTGTCCTGCAATCACTTTAACGTATGTTAGGGTGTCAGCAAGGATGCTCGGGTCTCCCAATCTTAGAGGTCCATTCTGCTTTAATTCTGTAATAGGATTAATCTCAATGGCTGTCAGAGATTGGCGCAGATTAGGATGCACATGACCCGATTTTCTCGAGAGCTCGTCCAAGTGTGCCGCTGGCAGCAGTTGAGATTTGGGGAAATAGATAAACGGTTTTTAAAATAATCGGTACAAACAGAGCTGACAACATTACCGGTACAAAGACCTTTAGGGGGATGTGGCAGGCTTCCTGGAACCAAACCACCAGTTAATAAGACTGCTGAGTAAACTGCTATTAGTTCAGTGCTACTGCTGCCATTCCTTGGATCTTTGCTCCATTCATTTTTTTTTTTCTTTTTTGCTTGGCACCCAAACTGAAAGCCCTCTAACACCATAAATTTACAATGTGTGTGGTTCCTTCCTAACACCTCTAATTATTCAGGGTTAAAATGGTTCAAGGACGACTTTATAGCACATTGAGGCTCACTGGTGGGACAAGAATATTTCCGATTTGTGCTGCATCATGCTGTAAACGCACCATGCAGGAGGCAAACTGAGAAAGCAATGAGAGTGGGCTCAGTTACAGGGGTCTGACAGACTTAAAAGTTGGCGAGGGACCTTTGTGACAGGCGTTCTTCGGAGTGTCATACCTGTCACAGTTCTGAAGGGAGAAATGTGCTGCTCCCTCTGACACAGAGGCAGTTTAGAAGCTTTTGATACGGTCATGGAGTTATGTGGTTTTATGATTTTCAAATATCCACTGAACAATGGCTGAAGTCCTACTCTGATCATCTTTTGATCTATTTTAAAAGCATTCCCAGTGTTTTTTTTAGTCATGGTTATGCCATTTTTAGCCAAAATAAAAGCATCTGGGTTGATTTCTAGGACATAGTTCTACAGAGTTGTTAGCCTGCCTCCATTTCCCAACATCCCCTTGTTTATAATCCTTTTATTTGAATAGGGAATACTCAGAAATGCAGCTTTATGTTGAATTTTCTTTATATATGTGCTCCATAATGAGAAAAATGCTACAAAAACACATTAAAAACACCAAAGAGAAGGTCTTTAAGAAACAATTATCTGCCATTAAAAGCAACTTCTAACTTTTTTAGATCTACAGCATCTTTATCTGTGAACCCTGCAGTATAAAGCGTATTTCTACAAGCTTTCTGGGGCATGCTCTATAAATTCATGATTTTTAAAAACACTGGAAGATGTTTCTAAATGCATTTGCAAACACATCTTATTCATTATGTTTATAAAGGAAGCTCCTGAGCCTATGTTGACCTTACTAAAGCTGGAGGTCAGTTTTTACTCATTTCTCTTGAAATAGACGGACTTGATCTGATTTTTCAACATGGCTGCTTCGAAGTTAGGCCCTGTTTCTCATCTCGCTCTGTATTTCTTTCGGGAAAAAAAAAGGATAAGGTCTGATGTGGTTACGAAGGCCGTTGCATTTGATACAAAACATTTCAAAGGTTTTCCTTTTTTCCCTCCCTCCCAACCTCAAAGATCTCCTTGCCTGGTGCATTTGCTTTAAAGTTTTGTCCTCCCTTTTTCTGACAGACGCTCTCTCCTCTCGGTTTGTAAAGATGGGCTTCACAACCTCTCTCTGTCACTATCTATTTCTCTTTCACCCCTTCCCTCTCTCTCAGAGGCACAACTGTTAATAATGCAGGAGGATTAGATGATTTATGTGAGCCGGAGGCACCGAGGAAAGCTGGGGTTCCTGGGGGCAACAGGCAAGAAGCGGAGGGGAGGGCGAGTGTGTGTGGAAAGTGGTGGCATACAGGAGCCCAAGGTGTCTGAATGATGGAGGCTGGATGAGTGCCTGGTGAGTGTGCTGGCCGTAATCCACTCCCTTCGGGCTGCCCTTGACCCCCCCTGAACGTGTTGTCCATAGAGCGGTGCCAGGAGTGCTCCACGAGGGCAGGTTGATAGAGGGTGGCACCAGAGCAAGGAGGAGGGGGGCAAAGGTTGGAATGAGACAAAGGCATGGTTCTTGTGGTATTTCAACAGAGCTCTTCACAGTGCCTAACATCAAGGTTGATTAGCAAAAGTTTCATCATCACCACTCTAGATACACTGAACACATTTTCTTCCACTAGGTCTCCATGTAATGGCAAATAATCAACTTTTTTTTGGCAACCAAACAAAATACAAATCTTAATATCAATATTTTCCAGCAAAATGCTTTGGTTTTCCAGTTACCGGTAGTCTGACCCATGGAGATCACTGGAATGGTAATCCGTGATGTAATTTTGAAAACCAAAAATGTATCTAGATATTCACTTAAGGTTATTCTATTCAACTTCACTATGTTAAGTTTGGAGAAACAAAATAAAGTGAAAATTTCCTCCTTCCACCCACCTGCCAAAGAAAAACGCTGATTCTAATTAGACATAAATAAATACAACTGCTCGGGAGTGTAACATTTCACTTTAACAACGATTTAATTCATATCATAACTTGTGGTTGACGATACTATTCATATTTGGTATTTGTTCATTTTGACTGATCCAATTTGATCTGATCCACTGAACGACCCATAACATTTTTATCCAAAAATGTAACCACTGTGACTCAGAGATAAATATCTGGTACTGAACAGTACAAGTTAAGTTTTCCACATTCCTTGTATTTCTTGAAAGATAATCAAGTTTAAATTACATATATGGACAAACAAACAAGTAAACAAGAATTAATGGAAATCCATTCAGCTTGTTGTTTTTCCACATCAAAATAATATAAGCTAAACATTATTAGATCATTAATGCGATAAATTAGTAGAACATTCTACCACACTGTATGGTCACATGTCTTTGGAAAACTCAAAGTTCTTCCGTAGACTGGACAGTAATGATGGCTGGATCTTTGTTGTTGTTCACTGTGATGACACTTGGTCATTTTATGTTATTGTAAAATAAACGTCAATCCAAATGGTATTTTCCAGTATTGATATAATTGATTTCCTTCATTCTGAAACAATTTCATAATGGTAAAGGTCAGTTTGATTAACAATTTACCTCAGGCAGATCGATCTGATCAATGAACGTAAAGTTGATTAATTGCTACAACCCTACAACAAATAAAAATATCTTCCTCCATACAGTTGTCTTAAATAGAATTAAATCTGTAAAAAAAATGTAAAACTTTCAAACCCAGCTGTACATAGGTTTATTTTGGTGCAAGGTTGGACTTTTTACCATGGGAGTCAATGGGAATTCGTTTTCTTTAGAAACCAGCCTCTAGAATATTTTCTATCTTCTAAGACAAAAATCAAATAGTCAAATCAAGCAACTAAAGATGCCAATCATTTTGCAATATGTATTTCAGAGTGTAGTGTTTTTTCCACGTGTTTTACTAAGTGTGTGTATTTGCAAGCATGTACCGTTTGCTCGCATTCAGGCAAATTCATACATATGCATGAGACTTTGTTGTGGTGCGACTTGCGGGAAATAGATGTGTAAAAAAGCCGGGCACCCAGGCCCCTCACCCAAGCACACCTGCGGGCGACTAATGGTAATGCAATTTAAGCAGTGGTTAATCAGCCTGTTTTCTCCATCCTGCCCAGAAATGCATAATAGACAATCAGTCCCCAGTCACAGGGGCGTTTCTAGAAATGGTCAATTACTCATCATAGTCTCATTAAGCACACAGTTCACACAGCTAGGGACAGACAGCTCTGCTGGTGACATCATTATGCAAAACAATGAGATGTGGCCACAAAGCATCATGTCCGGACAAAAGAAGAGACATTTAAATTGGTACAAGGTATGCAAGCAGAGTATTTCTGATGATCTGAACGGGACAGTGGTCAGTTTCTCTGATAGAATAGGAGGAGTGATGAAAGAGAAGGAGTAAAACACCAACATGGAAGCAAAGAGGAGAACCGGACTGTCAGCGTCATGTGGAGAAAACCAAGACTGAAAGGAGACAGAGTGGAGGTGAAATGGAGCAAAGCAATAAAGGAGATTGAGGGCATGAAAGTGAGAGATGGAGAGAACAAGATAATTGAGGGAGGGAGAGAAATTGAGAAAGGGACACTGGGGAGCAGGAGCAAAAGTGTGTGAGAGCGAGAGGGAGAGAGCCTGAGAAAGTGTGTATTCAGCTGTGAGATGAGACCTCTGTCTGTCCATGGGGAAACATGGTGTGAGGGGAAAGAAGAAGAGGGGAGAGGACTGTGTTGACAGCGAGGGGGAGGATACGAATACACACTCGTTCTCTCACACATATACCATCTCTCACTCATCTGCTGCCATGCTTGACAGTTTTACCTAAAGAGCCAGAGGGTGCTCTTTTTGTACATTTACAATGAGATCTAACACCACTTTTTTAGAGGTTTGGGGGAATCACTTTGAGGTTACACTATTCCACTTCTCACCTCGTTTTTTTTTTTCTCTCCTTGAAATTGTCCCTTTGAAAATGCAGGCAGTGGACTGATGGGAAACTCCTCCGCCTCCTTCATGGGGACCTTTCTGGCCAGTAGTTTGGGTTCCCCCCCTTCCCACCCGCCTCACCCTTCACGGCCGCCTTCCTCACCTTCTTCACCTTCCTTCCGAAGTGGACCCCACTCTAGCGCTTCTCAGATCTGGTTTCCCCATTCACATGAAGGTACGTTAAAAACACACAATGTGACCTGAACATGGCAAACGGAGATTCTTGAACGTTGACACTGGACAAGTAGGGATTGGATTCTTCTACATTTCTTTTTCTACTGTTTACTAACGCATGTCCGCCAACTACAGTTGGAAGAGCAAGGCCAAATGGGCCCCATATGGTTTAAAAGTGTGCAGAAAAGGCAGTTTTCCATGGTGGCCCCACCTGTTCTTTGCCCACACTGGCTTAAGTGGCTATGCTAGCCAGTCGCCTGGTGGACAGTTAAGCGAGCTCCGCTTCCCAGGGTCCGACAAAGGAAGTGAGCACCGCCGCCCAGGGCCCAAAAGAGATAGCAGGGTCGCCACTCAAGCTGCCTGTCCCAGGGCAGTGGAGCCAATGTGGACAAACACAGGTGGAAAAACCCTTTCGGGGTTCACTTTTTCTGCCAACTTTTAAACCCTATAGGGCCCACTTGACTTTGCTGGCAAGGTTGGTGCGAAATTTCGAAGCGGTACAATTCTTGTAAATCTAGCTACAGGCTTTTTCTTTCACAGCTCTATTCTGATATATGAAAGACCCGGGCCGAATCCAAATTGCTTCCCTAGCCCTACAGCTTCTCCCTACCCCTACATTTATCCCAAGCTCACACAGCAACTGTTACGGTTCCGGTGCGGCCGCTGGTGTCCTTACGTAACTTGAGAAGTATGAAAGGAAATAGCACTGCATCCAATCACGTCCAACCTCTGCGATCTGGCCTACCTGGCGCTCCAAATCAGTATCTTTTGGTTCAAGTTTTTGCAGGAGGCTGTAGTCGAGTCGGAGGACTTTTTGTGAAGTTGGGGCTATTAATGACCTAAACCAGAAGTTATGTGAGCTTATGTACAGTGCATCTGGTACATTTTTCAAAATAAAACCTACTTTTCACCATATACGAAATATTACGTCATTGTGACAACCAACCCCCTACTTATCACACAATACGTGAAGTATGAAACGTTTGCATCTGAAGGTGCTGCAGGATTTTCCAGAAGGGGAGCAGATATGAAGCGCACGTTGGCCCATTGGCTACACACAGACACACACAGCGAGCCAAAGGCTGGTCCCACCAGTTACTGAATCGCTACCAGCTGAATAGTGAGAGCCTGCATGGATAAATGGCATCAGCTAAAAATTGTGTCTTCAAATTTGGACGTTACTAAAGCTTAATGATTTCATGAATATAGTCGGCAGTCATCTAAGTTAGCATGTATCTGCCAGGAAAATACAGAACAACATTGGTTTAATAACTTTAAAAAGTTATGTTGCAAACAAATAGTCCATCCATCCATTTTCTAAACCTGTTTTGTCCATTTCGGGGTCGTAGGGCTGCTAACCTGGCCACTCATGGGTGACGTACACCCTAGACAGGTTGCCAGTCTGTCGCAGGGACAAAAAATGATCACTTACATTAAAATGTAAACTTGTTAGCTTCAGATCACACTCATGTGGAGAAATGGGTTTTTCCTCTGCACTACAAGCGCAACGTGGAACACCCTAGCGGCGGAGGGATACCCAGTCCTTAGTCACTACTGGTTCTTCTTACCAATTCACTTTCTGACACCACTACAGCCTAAAATGCCCCAAGAATTGGAGCAATTGGGAGTAGCCAGAGGGGTAGGGAAGCAATTCGGATTTGGCCTTGCTATCATATAATTCTAGTTGGGCACAAACGACAGTTATTAATTTCTCCTCCATGATCAATTGTCAAATGCTTGGTACTTCTGTGAATTAAAAAAGGAATGACATCCATTTGTCACTACCAAATCTGAGTCCATGATTGGTCAAAGTTCGACTACCAATGTTACCTCTTAAAGTTCAATGGTGCATTCAACGATCATAGACACTTGTGTTGCTATGCATGAACGCAGGAGTTTTGAACGCAGAAGCCTGAAGCGCACATATACTGTGCACAGGTTTACATAGACTTTTAATTGAAGGTGGTCGGTTGAACGCGTGTTACAGAGGACGGTGTGAACATAGCATAACCTTAACACACCTTCCAAACATGACAATATTTACTTTACAGCAAGATTTAGAAGAAGGCTTTACAGGATGTAGTGTTACTCCGACAGTTTATTTATGGAATGTGTTGGTTTTAGACTTAAGTATGGCTTTTGACTGTCTAGTATGAGCTGGTCTCCCACCCTTTTATTTGGGAACCAAAAAAAGCCCCAGCGTGCTTGGGATGGAACACTATACCGGCGTTTCTGGATACAGACACAGGGTCACAAGTTCAGCGAAAGAATCTTGCGGTATTCAGTTCATGTCAGCAGGAATGCCACTCCAGACTCTCAAGCAGCACATGTGAATGTGAGCCAGTTAAAAAAACTTGTTGTAAATACAGAGCTTTCAACTGGTGTCTCCATCACAGCTTAATGGGATGGTTCCCACCCAACACACAGCGTTACAAAACCTCGACTACACAAACATTTGCACGGTTGGCCCAATAAAAACAGGCAGACACACACGCAAAGTTTTGTGTTTCCCCCTTTTTTACAATCACAGCTAGAAAGTTAGACTGGAAATTAATAATACAAAGAATTCTGAGGTTTGTTTTTTTTTTTTTAAAAGGGGGGAAAAATGCAAAAGGGAAAATATAGCATCAATTTAATTAAAGAATGTTGTGCAATAAACAAGTTCCTTAAAATCCAAACCATGTCAGGAAAATTGCCACTGTCCCACTGCTGCTAAATGAATTGAGATAGTACAACATATGCTCACTCCCAAGTTATCACATATTGGCGTATGGGTAAGGACCCCTCTGTGTCACTTTTTGACATTTTGGGTGTCCTCAAGTCGTTGTTTTTCGACATACTGGCTGTTCCCGTTAAATCATGGGTCCTCAACCTCTGGGCTGCGAACCAGAACTGTCCAGTATTGCGACACGTAGCGCACCGGTACCCAAACCGGTACCTTAACCAGACACCAGACCAGATGCAGTACTGGTGGTGAACCACTAGAGTACCAGGTTAAGGTTAGGATACAGATACTGGGTTTGGTTACTGGTACTGGATGCGAATTGAGGACGAGTATGCATCCGGTACCGTGTCCAGAGGGTTGCGGACCTTTGATTTTACGGGAACAGTCATCACGTCAAAAAACGATGAGTTGGGGACACCCAAAACGTCAAAAAGTGAGCCTTAACCAAATGCCAATATGTGACAACTTGGGGATGAGAATAGTATGATCTCCTAAAATAGATGTTTTAGAATAGATATTTCTTAGCCCTTGTCAATGACCATAGTTTTTCATACCCATAGTAATTTTTTGTTCTTTTTGCTAAGTAGAGGACCATCTGGTGACAGTGGAGCTCTCTTTTTCAAACGTAGATTGGACATTCTCACAAAAAAGAAAGAAAAAAAACTAAATAAAGAAGAATATTTGATTGAATCCTTACACAACTTTAAAAGTTGATATAGGCAATAATGATTTTTGATATAACATTACTTTTTATTGTGAAAATGTTTAACAGCTGGCCTTGAAAAGGTGTGTAAGAGAATATAATGAGATACTTTGTTAAGTATTTTTACAACATTTTGTGACTGGACACATATGAGCAAAAGTCAACAATTTAGGAGTAATGAAAATCCTGTTGTTTTGCCTTTTTTATGTACCAGCCCTACACAAGAATTTTTACAGCAGGAGACACATAAATCGTCTAGTCCACACATGTGTGTGGTCACAACATCAAAGGTATTGTAAACGCATGGGAGACCAACCCTATTTGGCTCTCGTCTTCAAGGGCTTTTTCTCATTTCTGGTCCTTATTTTTCACGTTCATCTCTCCTTATTTCTCCTTTTAATTAATCATAATGTAAATCGTCTAAAAAAAGATGGGTACTAAGACACACTGGTTACACACAATGGGTTTCTGGTTATTATTGGACACAAATTAAGTCCTAAAAACAGTTTAATACTGTATATCATTATGTCACATGATGATATTTAAAAGTCATAGCATATATTGTCATTGTAAGACTCAAAGAAGCTGAAACAATGCTCCTTTATAAGAGTAACCACAAAAGACTGGAGCTTCATTGAGTCTAGTTCCTGTTATCCATCACAATAGCCTAAAAAGTGACTTTCCAGAGGTTTCTTTGGACATCCCATGCTTCATGATTTTTTCCTTCCACTGACAGGAACGTCAGTCCTGATCACGAGCTGGAGAGACAGTACAATAAATAAAAATCTTCATATTAAACTGAGGATGCGACAAATTGAAATCAATTCAGCATCTATGCAGTCAGAAACCTTTTCCCTCGAGGCTAATTTTGTAAGAATTGACGTTTGTCGTTTCTCATTGTCTGAAGGTTTCATTGTCTTTCTTTTTTGTGGGGAGGTAAAAATAATATTAAGAGCGATGACGATGATGCCAAGCCTAATAAAAGTAATGGAGGTGATTATGACCGGGATTATTACTCAGTTGGCAATGGAGGCCATTATCTCTATTGCAGTTTAATTGCATATAACGCACTAAGAGCATGATTGAATCCAGACTGTTCATCAACCACATTCAGCTGTTCCCTCCTCAAGATAATTGCATATTGTCTTTTTCCTGTTTTGCATAAAAAGCAAGTCATCAAAATGAACGACACAATTACACAGACTCTCGCCTGCTCTCTCTGGGTGTCAGGAGCCCCCCACCAGCAGCGGCACAGGCACTGACTTGTACGTGTGTCAGCGCATTAGTGTCTTACTTTTAACCACAAAGATATCCTGTCACTTTTTTCCCCCCTTCAAGTGTGTTTTCAAGTGGTTGCTTGCATGCAAATCCCAGTAGTTTAGCTGAGTTTTGAAAGAATACGATTATTTTGAAAATTCCAACAGGAGTGAATTTAGGAATCAAATGTTTTAACATGTTTCTGCTGATCTGAAAAGTGAGTTTTTAGTCTTGTTTTATTTCCCAGATACTTTATCAGATATATATTAATTAGTCCTAACACAAACATAATAAAAATGTATAAAACATTGACCTCTATGCCTTTCCTCAAGTTCTTTGAGTTTGATATAAATGAAGACAAAAAAGCAAAATTCTTCATCAGAAAGTTGTTTATAGGTGTCTGCCTTAAATCCCTGGGTGCTTGGATGTTTTATTTTAGTAACAAAGCAATTGTTTTATCTTAATTAGAAACCTGGTCTCGAAATAAAATGATAATAATAAAAAAATACAACTGTCAGATCAATGCATTTGAATTTCAAGGTGTTACATGCTCCCATTTTGTCAAAGCTGACAACATTTCTGAGAGATGCACAAGGTGTCTTCTGTTAAGGCAGTGATGCAACAATGCATCAGATTCCAGAGGTAGTTTTAAAAAAAAAAAAAAAAAAAAATTAAAAACGTGAGTGTAAATTCACATTTTGATTTATTTCTTATTTTTTAAGCTTTTGTGTCTGTTTTTTTTCATAAATGTCAGACAAAATCGTACAAATTCTTCTCTAAAGCAACATTTAAAACTCAATTTAATGGACTTGTTAATATCTTCTTTAGTATGTCCAAAGTGGTTTGTATTTCTGAACGTAATAACTTGAGCTGGGAATCGATTAAAAAAATGCAACTAATTAATTGCAAACCTCGGAAAAAAATAATCACAATTATTTGCAATTAATTTTATTTAAACTGTATTTGCCGACCATTAATTATCTGCAAATAATCACCATATGAAATCTCACACAAAACTGTTCATTCAGAACTTTTATTTTAAACTATTTCTGTTATTTTCCTAGTTGCATGATTTAATTGTTAGAGTCTCCGTTCTTCACTACAACTCGGATACATCCGCCTGCATACAAATAGGTCCATGTACGTCTTTATTTTCTGGATAGCTCCAATATTGCTCGCCATTATTTATTTATTTATTTTTTTGCCGCGCTAATGTTAGCTTGAGTTTGTGAGGTACTATAAGCTACCCGAATAAAGTGTAAACAAAGGGCTGATGGGAAATAAGTGGAGGCTGACTTCCGCACCAACAGTGCCGCCCAGAACTCAAAGGAAAATTTCCTGCTACTCTGGAAAAAAATATGTTGTAAAAAAGAAAGCGGCACAGATTTTTTTTTCTATTTTACCTAAAAACTTTTACAGTAGAAAAAAGTATAGTTGGAGTGGCACTTTAATGTGTATTTTAAAGTATTTCTAGTTTATGAGAAGAAATAAAAAGTATCCAATTACTTTAAATATTCATAAGATAGTTTACTGGTTGGCCTTCCCACATTTCCACCTCACCTGTATGTGTCTACAGTGTCCGTCACTGTCAGTGTACCCGTTCATACCCAGGAAACACTCACACAAAGGAATACACCATAAAAAAGGCTATAAAAAAGCCATCTTTTTCCATTTAGGCAATTCCAATTTGGTGAAAGACAAGAAGAAAATCACACATTACATTTCCCCCCAAATGACATTGGAAGTGTTTAAAATTGGATAAATGTTCACACCTCCGTTTCTGGATTTGGCTGGAAGAGAAAAAGCGTCTGTCTCCTAACAGACCAGGCCAACTGAGTGGAGTCTAAATGGCTTCTTATATTATGCCAAGTGTACCCGTAGTCTCATATCTCTGTCCTCGTATAAAGACACCCTTTGCACGCACACACAGTTGTCAGCGTGCACCTGCCTAATCCACTCCTTTTTGATATGCCTTTCCAAGCCTATCTTCTGTTGTCCATCTTTTCTTCTAAGAGCAGTTGCTGGGTTTTTCTTTTGGAGAGATTTAAGCTTCACCCCCCTCGTCCCCCCGCCTCTCCTCTTCCACACACCTGCTTCTTTCGTTCCCTTTTTTTTTCCTTCTTGCGCCACCCTGCATCCCTTCCTTTCAATTAGTCAAACCTGAAGAGATACTGCACAGTATTCTTCCCCTCCTCCAACAAACATCCCTCATCTGCTCCTCTTTTCTCCTCCCTTTCTGTGTCTAGAGTGCTTCTGTCACCTTTTCTCAATTAGCAGACCTGACAGACAGCTCAGCCTGCTCCTCCTTCCCTCTTGGTCTTCTTACGCCTTACTTTGTCCATTTATTTCTTAATTTATGTGATGTTTAGGGCATTTCAGCTGCAAAAATATATAGGTTTGAGCCCAGGCTTTTGTGTATATTTGATTTAAATCTATTACGATTTGCACCTTTGTCTTATTTTGTCTCTGCTCTTTTGAATATCTCTGGGATTTTAAAAATGTCCTCCAAGACTCATCTCTGCTAGGTCCAACCCTTAGTCCTGCTCCTTCCTTGGAAAGAAAGCCTTGCACCGTGAACGCATCTTATTGACTGGCTCACACTGACATGTTTGTGTGTGTCTGTACCTGGAAGGAGCCATAGTGAGCGATGCTGCTGTGCAGTCAGCAGACTGCACTAAGACCCTGCTTACGTTGCCTGCAGCAGCGGCTTCCCTTGTCCTGGCCCAGATTAATGGCTGAATGGGCTCTGCCGTGCCCAGCAGTCCCCTCTTGCTACCCCATTGGAGTGCATGCTGAAACTGAGCGGGCTGGCATTATCGGGCACAGCCAGACCACACTGTGAAAAGGGATTACGCCGTCAATCGTCACGCTCACAAACAACATGCTGCAGAAGAAGAAAAAAAAGGCCCCTTCCTAGCTTGGATAAAGACTGGTAAACAGTTCGCCTCCTCCCCGAAAAAATCTCAGAAAAATGCCTTGTTTCAACAATGGAGCCTTCTTCTTCAGTTGATGAATTGACATAAATGTGTTAGAGACAAAGGAAGAAAAAGAGTTAAAGAAAATAGCAGGTGAAAGAAGGGAAAAGCGAGAGTATGCAATTATCACTCTGTTGCCCTCCTCAGAAAGCAGCACCTCCTGTGTTATTGCAGAGCTGTTTGCCCTCTCCGTGCATTTCATTAATTAAGATGGGAGGATGCAGGAGCTGCAATGAGACGAGGTCATTAAGCCCACCACAACACTCCTCCCTCCCCCTGAGCTGGCTCACAGCACTGGCTCCATTGTTCCACCAGCAGAAAGTGAGACATTCGCTTGGAGCTCCAGTAAAAACCGCCGCGCTGCTCACGATGCTAAATTAACTGCACCTGTTCTTGTTCGGATCGAGTCGCATGCTTGACAACGCAGACATGTCTGCCTCGACATGTTTACGTGTCACTCTCCATTTCCATCTACCATCGCTGCCTTTTTTGGTGAAACAAAAAAATGGGCCAAAGGGCGATGAAGAACAACTTAAGCCAAAGCAAGCAAACTGACAAAAAAGCAATGCAAAGCAGATCTGAAAGGGTTATTTTACAGAAAATATAAAGGTCCTCAACCCATGAAGGGAGTCACTGTTGTACACTTGAGTTGCATAAAGTTAAGTAGCATTGCCTTCATAAAATGTCTAAACATTAAAAGCTCAAAAAGCTGCTAAAAATATCATTGTATTCCCTTTAATTTAGCTTTGTGTTCTTTTACTTTACAGCATTTAACAGTTGGATGGTATATAGGTAAAAATATTGAGGTATAAGGTTGGAATTAACATTTTTAGATGTTGCAGCACCAATATTATTCTTGTGTTAATATTCTTCTACCTTCATTTTTGTGCAAATGTTGTACCAACATCAAATAAGTCTGATTCATGGGCTTACAGTCCCCACATCTGGTGACCTTTTACATATTGTCCCTTTGAGTTATCCAGTCAGCTCTCTGTTGATTGTTAACCCAAAGTTTACATCTATCCCATCTGATGGAAGGAGGGGTGGTTTAACCAAAGACAGAAACAGACAAATTTCTTATGGTAAATGGCATATACTTATTTAGCACTTTGCTACCTCCCTTGAAGGGAAAAACACAATTGGGTATCACATAAGTACTACCCAATAACTCATCTTCTTACATATGGTGAGTACCATGAAACACATAAACTTCTAAGTAAGTAGAAAGTACAAATTCAGGGTAATTTTTCATAGTTCTTCAAAGGAAGTTTCTGTTTATTTACACATGGCAAATACCATGAAACATTCAATAAATGAAAAAGTAAATTCCATGTACTTTATTTGTACTTACATTGTTCTTAAAAAAGTAAAAGAAAGCGTTACCCATGCACAAACACACATTTACACACTGATGGCAGCTCCACTGGCGCCAACCTTAAACCACCAATAGCAATGTGGGGTTGCCCAGCGACACTTTGACAAATGTGCACTGGAGGAACTGAACCTCCAAACTTCCAATTAGAGGTTGACCGCTCTACCTTTGCTCCACAGCCTCATGGACAAGTATCACACATGAAAGCAGTGCCCTAACTTTTATTTTTAATGCTTTCATTCTAAAGGTAGTTCTTACTTGTTATCACATATCATCAACCATGCTCATTTTCTCTTCAGCAGGTCCAGGATATCCGAGATTCTCAGGGAGTCTGGCCCACACTTTCCTTCCAATGAGCCACTTGGATCACCACGCCAACAGTGGAGTTCTATACGGGCAGCACCGCTTCTACGACACTCAGAAAGGTCAGATGTTAAAGGGTTGATGATTAACCCATTCATGAGAATGACTTACTTTGTCAAACCCAGTTCATCTTTTAACCAGTTTCCAATGGAAGCTTGAACCTAAACCAGACAACTTTTGTCAATGTATGAGTAAAGATCGTTAAAGTTGTTAATATACCGTTGGGTTAACTTATATCATAATAAATAGGAACTTATAAGTCAGCTTTTTTTTCTGTAAATTGGTTTCATGTTATTATTTTAACTGGATCTCAGTAACTGACCTATTGTATGTCCCCCTACAGAGAACTTCTACCTGCGGGGTCTCCCATCTCAGCCACCCCTCATCTCAACCAACCATAGTATGCCGCCGATGTCCCGGCCGGGTTCAGGACACTCTCAGGGGTCCTGCAGCAGAGACAGAGATTCGGGAATGGGCGCTGGAATACATAAAGGACTCAAGGAAGGGTCCGTGGAAAGGGGGGTGATATCTGTCAAGGACAAGGAGAGGACTAGTAGCAAACAAGAGGCTAAGGAGCGACAGCAACAGCAGCAGCAGCAGCACCACAACAACCCGACTCGCCAAACCACACACCAACACCATTCCCACAACCATCCGCAACACCCTCATTATCCCCAGCACCCCCTGCCCCTGGAAGATGTCAACAGTCGGGCCCTGGAGAGGCACAAGGCGTCACTTACAATGGAGTACAGCAAGGATCACCCACAGACTATGGGCAAGCCTCTCAGTGCCTGCTTACACAATGGCAAGATGCAGAACGGAGATGCAGGAACTGGGGCTAAGGTGTCCTTGTCCAGCTGTGGTGGGGATGGTACAAACATTCGCGCTATGGGGGTTGGGGGGAGCACTCAGGGCAGACATCTGGGGTCAAGTGGTGGCAATCGCTGCACCAAAGAAGGGGTGAGTGGGGACATGAGGATCAGTGAGCAACCTGCAGACTGTCTAGAACGGGGTCAGGCACCACTTCACCACTCTCTCCCATACTCAGTGCCCCCACCTTTACACATGGGTTCTGCTGCTGGAGCTACACACCCTCACCCCCATTCGCATACTCATCCACATACACACCCTCATCCCGGAGGTTTCCACTGCCTTCAGCTCCACCCAAGTCATCCACACCACCCGCATCATTCGCACCACACACACCACCATCCAGACTTTTTCTGCTCAGCTCCAGCTGCTCCTCTGGCCAACTCTGCTTCCCAAGAGAGGGGGCCAATAAATGTAGGGAGGGAGCCGAAAGCCACTGGGCTCACATTTGTGACATCTGGAGGAGACCTAGGGGACAAATCTAGTGGGTCATTCCAGACTGGTAACCCCGAGTGTCAGGGCGTGGGAACTGGAGGAGGAGCCAGCAGCGCCAAGGACAAAGCAATGCAAAAAAATGGAGGTGGAAACCATAATTGGCACAGAAAACAGCAACATCAGCAGCAGCAACAACAACAGCAACATCCTTACAAAAAGACAGAAAAGGCTCCAGACTGGATGCAAACTCATCACCAACATGTTCAGCCCACGCAGCTTCCTCCACCTTCCCAACAACAGCCAACACACCCACAGCAGCAGCAGCACCAAGTTGTACGGTCACAGAGTGCGGAGTGCATCAACAGTGGAGTTGACATAGATGTGTTTAGATCCTCATTACCACAAGGACCCAAAGTTGGCCATTCTGTTCCTCATTCGGTAAATACTTCTCCTTACAGAGACTGTTCCCTTCAGGGACCCCCACCGAACTCCTCCCCACTTGGAGGTAAAAACATGGGGCAGCATAGTGGGCCTGGAGCAGCACACTGCCCTGGTGGCAGCTGCTCCTTACAGAGAGACGGCCAAAAGGTAGCCAGGATTCGCCACCAGCAGCATGGCCATCCTGGGCCAGACGCTCCTTCGCCGGCTGAGTTGAGTAACGGTCAGGAGCTTAAAAGAAAGATGGACATGTCTCCTTATGGATACAACAACGGCAGTGGACAGCACCACCAGCAGCAACCCACTGTGCCACCATGGACTATGAGACCCCCCCATCACATGTCACAACCGGAGGAGGAACAAAGGAAGTCCTACATGGAGCTGGGGAGCACGACAGGGCAACACTCGCAGCAAAAGCAACAACAACCAGGCATCAGTCTCCCTCCTCCCCAGCCCCCCTCTGCACCACTTCACAGTCAGCCACAGCAGCAACCCGATCCCCAAGGTCCAACTCAGGGTGAGAGCAGCGCCATGAAGAGCCTGCTAAAATACAGCAACCAGCAACAGCCACTGCTCCTCTCTCAGAAAAGCCCCTTTGGGGGGCTGGGAAATCTCAAATCAGGTCCATCAGGGGGTAGCTGTGCCCTGCAGGGTAACAAACAGACTCTGCCTTCCAGGAAGGGCCCGACCAACGATGGGGAGCGCCCTGAATACCGAAGCAGGGAAATAGGGGATCTGTGCCACGGGGAAAGTGAGGTTCGGCAGCCACCAGTGGGGATCGCCGTGGCGGTGGCCAGACAAAGAGAGCCCACGTGTCGTTCAGGGGATACTCATCCCAACAGCCGACACGGGAGGGTGCAGCTCGCTGTGAAAGGTGAGCACAGCTCCTTAATGTTAGCATCCATGCAGACACAAAACAATGTACTTTAATTCAAGGAGAAAACCTCTTTAGTTTTAGTCTTAGTCTCTTATGGAGTCCCTAAAGTGCAGAGCCCCTAAAGCAGGGGTAGGGAACCCTGGTCCTCCAGAGCCAATCAGGTAATTGTTTGAGTCCCTATTCATGACTGATTACCTGGTTCAGGTGTGTCCAGCCAATAAGAACACCCCAGAGCAGGGTATATTGGAAAACATGCAGGGAGGTGGTTCTCGAGGACCAGGGTTCCCTACCCCTGCCCTAAAGAGACATTAAGTAAAAAAAATATATATAGAAAAACATTCCAGTTACTATCTGGTGAGCACCAGATAGTAACTGGAATGTTTTTTTTGTTTTTGTTTTAAATTGAAGTAAAATAAAAATGTTCTGGTTGCTTTCTTATGCTCACCAGACAGTAACTGGATTTTTTTTCTCTAAAAATTGAATTTAAATAAAAAAGTTCTGGTTACCATCTGGGGCGTACCGGTCAGTAACCAGGAATTTTTTTTTTAACTTCAATTTTTAGAAAAAAAAAAAAAAAAATTACTATCTGGTGTGCACCAGTTACTGTCTGGTGAGCACTAAATAGTAGCTAGTGCACACCAAACATTAACCAGATTTTTTTTTACTTTAATTTTTAGAAAAAAAGTTTTTGTACATTTACTTTTTTTTACTTTAAACAGATTCATTTCGGGAGCTTTGATCGATGACAGTAATACATGACACACATGCACATTTCTTAGATCTGAGCTCTTAGTTTTGTATTAATGTGTTAGAAAATGAGTTGGTACCTAGAAATCATTTTAAAAAATGCATTTAGTTTTTTGATCTTTTATAAATTCCCTCATATTTTGATGAAACGCGTCAGATCTGATGTTTTGGCAACATTTCTGCTGACGCTAAAAGCTATTAACACATGAAATACATTAATTTGCAAGACGTGTCAGTGTTTAGAGAAGAGACAGGAGTCTTGGGATTACGTCTCCGCCGTGGAGAAAAGTAAAAGCTGGTGGTTGAGCTGACGCTTTTCTCGCAGGACCACCACGCACCATGTATCCCTCAGATCCCTCTGAGGAGGAGAGGAAGAGGATAAGCGAGGAACAAATCGGGATCACTTGTCTGGACAGAGAGAGAGAAGCGTATATCAGGTAAAAAAACACACGTGCGGCTGCTTCTGATACGATTCAAATCGAACATGTATGTGTGCAGTTTTCTTCATTTTTGGCTTGTTGCACTGACAGGGAAAATAAAGAAAGGGTGGAGTTTGCAAGGATCCATCCAACCAACAGTTGTCATGGTGACCTCACCTCTCACCTCATTGTTCCTGGTGGGACGTCCATCCAGTCTGGCCAATTGGGAGATCCTGCTGCACATTCTGCTCACCACCATTGGATGCCAAGAACTGGAAGTCCGTCCCTCTGGATGACCGGACACTCTTATGGTAGAGAAACAACTGATGCTCATTTATTCTACTTAAAAATAACTATTTTACAGTTTTGTGTGTTGAAATGGTTAACATTTTTTCTTAAAAAAACAGGTATAGGTCATACGACTCTGCACCAGAACCTACCACCAGGCTTCTCTGCAGCCATGTCAGGCCCTCTGCAGCCGGTCCTTCCTCTGCCTCAGGACCCCTCTGCTCAGCTGGTGGTCCTGCCCTCCGAGCCCCCAACGCATCCTGCCCCCCATCACCTGGGTATGCCACAACCCAATCAAAAATATGATCCAGTCCTTCAAATATGGCGTCAAATCCAGCGTTATTTATTTATTTTTTTACAGAATCTGAATACCTATGTTAGGTTAGGGCAAGAGTCTGCAGTCTGAGGCTATAAATCCTCTTTTATTCCTCTGTTGTGGATCTTTGGCTTCAGAGAAAAATGCTTATTTTAATTGCTTAATTTAAATAAAAAAAACATGTTTTTTTAGTTTTGTTGAATATGTTTTCAATTAGTTAGATTTTGTCATTAATGTTTGGCCTGACATGACAATGTCAGATAACTGGGCAAAAATTATGGTAAAAGGTTCAATTTGCCGTGAAAGAGGTTTACTATTAGATCAGCATTACTAGTGTTGTCATGTTTATATTCAACAGTAGAAGAAGAAACAGAATGAATGAACACCAAAGTCATAATAATACTGCATTTGACTTGGTTTTCTTGCTTTATTTATTCAAGTAAACTTGATGTAGCAGAAAAAAAGCACAGTTTTGTTTTGTTTTTTTTTTTGGAGGGGGGGGGTAGTTTCATTATTGAAAAAGGTAAAAAAAACAAAAAAAATGAACAATTCAAGTTTTTTTTAACATTAATAGAACTTCAGTTTTAATATTAATAGCAATAATAAACTGTTTGAAATACATATTTTTTATCCTTTCATTTGGAATGGCCACCATAAAAAAGTCTTCTTCCCATGTTAAATGTTCCAGCTCTGTCACTGACTAATTATATTTTATTTTGAAAGGGTCTACTGCTGTAAAAAGCAAAAAGTTCAAATTTGTATGTATAGAAAACCACAATACTGTTATAGTCCAATAGTTGAAAATGTTTATAAGCTATATTTTACAAAGGAATGGATTCATGTCCATAAAAGCACAAAAAAAGTATAATTTTCTAAACTGAATAGAACATTTTTTATTGTTTATTGGCAATAAGAAAATGGCCTTTTCAGTACAAAAAGTTGAAGGAAACATGTTTAACAAACTGAAGACATGTACTTGGTTAATGACAAAAAGTAAAAAAATAAGTTAATAATTTTGTTTGACAAAAAACACAACAATTTTTTTGGGAGTAAATTAGATTTAAAGAGGCTAAACTAAGAAAAAACATTTGGATCAAATCTTTTGTCTCCTAAAATGTTTTGCTTCGTGACACTGTACCTGTTCTCAAAGCCACAGGTCACATTTCCGCATTACCATAACTTTTTTTTTTAATGTTCCCCAACTCTAAAAATGTTATTCCTCAGAAGCTGCTTTTTTGTTATAGAGCGTGTAGGATTGCAGCCGCCTGGGGAGATGTTTTGTGAAGTCAAAAATCATTTCTTAGAAGGAGTAGATGCTGCTGTAACATATGAATACAATGTTTTTTAAATGATCCATAATCTTTGTTGCTGTTTTAAAATACTTGTGTGGGAGGCAAGTAATGATAGATATGGAAGAGACAAATGTTTTTTGTTCCCTCACGCATCCGAGCAGCCGAATGTGTGTGTGCGCTCGTTCATCGCTCTCCTCCTCCCTCTTCTCATCAGATGTGATGGAGCAGCAAGGGCTGTGGCCTCCTGTGTACGGCGCCCGGGGCCCACCCTCCCACATGCAGCATCCTGCTGTGTACTCCCGATCACAGTTTCTACGGCAACAGGAGCTGTACGCTATCCAGCAGCATCAGCAGCTTCAGCACCAGAACCAGAGTCACCCGTCACAACAATCCCAGCTGCAGTCTCAGCCTCAGCAGCAGTCTCACAGAGCAGCACATAGCATGCAGCATCAGGCTCCTCACAGTGAACAGGTCAAGCTTATGGATTTTAAAATCTCATTTAATTGAGGAATATGATTTTCTCTAAATAAGATTTTTTTTTAACCAACAGATCCAGAAGAGACCAAACGAGCCCTCAGATCAACTGGAGGAACTCATCTCAGAGCCACGAATGTCCAAACCCGCCAAAGCTTACCCCTACAACCCCCCGCAGAGAAACGCCTCGTCCCCTGGAGCCTGCGCCACTCACATGTCACCTTGTTACCAATCCCCCTCCCTGCGCCAGCATCCCCGAAGCACTCCTTCCACACCCCGCCCCGCTCCCAGCCCGGTTGCAGCCGTCCCTCATTCTCCTGCCATCAGTCCCGCTCCACCTCAAATGCTCAAGGGGGCTGAATCCCAAGACAAGAGAGGCAAAGGACAGCCCCCACAAGATTATCCCGAGTCTTTGGAGCCGGGTAAGCTTAAAAAAAAAATCTGCATAGCTTCCCTGCTGCCTTTGATGCAGTGTTGGTTCACCGCGTTGAAGCTAAGTCAAAGAGATGGCTGTCGACATAAAGCAGTTTGAACGCTTGAGATGATAGGAGCAGAAATGAAGTTTCTAGTAAATAAAACAACGAATCTTAGATAGATTACTCCTTTGCCTTTTTTTGGACATATTGTTCTAAAATGTCCTAAAACCTCTTAAACAGCTCAAAGCTGAAGGAAATGGCGTCCGTCTGCTGTGGCGCTCTCCAGTTCCGTTACCTTGGTAATGGCTGAGACGGGCCTCAGAGGTAGCCCTCGCCTCTCAGGCCCTGCTCTCTGCATCTTTATTAATGTCTGTCTCTTACACGGCAAAGGAGGCTTATGCTTTTTGATGAACTGAAGGTGTAGCTCAGTGTAAATATCACAAACACACACACACAGTTCTTTGACATTTTCTACCTCTGCTTCTGCGAGGAGATCAAGCCAGTGGGACTTCAATACTTTTTAATCTTCTTTTCCCCTCAAAATCTCAGTAGTAAGAAGAAAGGCTTTATGAAGTATTAATTTCAACCTTTAAATGTAAAAAATAAAATGATTTTATCTGATTAATTGATCGTTTTGATCTGTTTCTTCAGATTTACCTCCAGGATATACATACCCCGCTATTGCCATGGGCTTCAGACGTGGACCGTCTCCACAGGATGTTCAACTGGCTGAGCCAGCTGACCTGGAAGCAGTCCAAGCGGAGCCTTCTGAGCACGCTCCTGAGCCCCTTGCTAGCCTGGAGGAGGAGTTAGACTGCCAAGTGGTGGTCATGCCCCTCCCAGAGCCGCTACCACTCAAGGAAGTGGAGCCAGAGGAGGAAGAAGCCGTGGCTGACAGGGTTTTGGATCCAAGAGAGGGGGTTGAGGTGGCGGTGGTGGCAGCCAACTATGTGCCTGATGAAGAGGAGGCAGATGAACAGGGTTCAGACGTCACTGGTGTACTGGTTTGTCCCTCAGCTGAGGATACAGCTTGTGAGACGGCTTCCTCTGCAGTTCCCCTTTCAGCAGAGGAGCCTAACAGGCCAGAAGCCGTAATTACTCTGGAGGAGGAGGATGAGGAGGTGGCGGCGGGTGGGGAGATTCAGGTGGAGTGTGATCAAAAGGTCAACATACCAGGGGAGCGGGAGCCAGAGCTGCCCGCCATCATTGAGCTTGACCCAGCATCCCCTCCAGCCCTGCAGCCGCAGCGTCCACTCTCCGAAGGAGCAAAGGACTGTGCTGAAGACTCAGTGGATTTTGTGTGTCTGTCCCCCGCCTCAGCGTCGGCCTGCAACTCGAGCCATGAAACCGTTGCCGAGCCGCGCAAACCTCTCGTGCCCTGCTACTGGAGTCTGGAGCTGCTGATCGCTGCCGCTTTTTGCACAGATGTACCCCCATTTCCCCTGTTCCCCTACAGCCCCCCTTCACCTGCTCCTTTGCAGTGCACGTCTTCTACCCAGGGTATGGAGCTTCTGAGCGAGCTGGCTGATCTGGAGCTGCAGCAGCAGAAACGCACAAGCGGGAACAGCCAGGGTGAGGGACAATGAATGAGCTATACCCACAAGTCCACTTTAGAGATTACCATTCTTAAAGACCGTTTCCTCGTTGAGATTTGTTCCGTTTAAGAATCTCTTCAGCTGTTAATTTCTCTCATGGCGTGAAACTTCTGCTCCTTTTAATGTAGTTTTTAAAGCAGTATCTTCACCTAGAGCAGGGGTCTGCAACCTGCAGCTCCAGAGCCACAAGTGGCTCTTTTATCTCTCCATTGTGGCTCCATGGTCAAACATAAAACAAGTCAGGGAGACTGCTGACCCGGCCATGTCGACCGTTGGAGTGAGGGCTGCATAATCTTAACTACCTAAAGAAAACAAATAAACAAAGCCCACTAACTAAGACTACCAAGGCCCAAACTAAAATAACAAAACCCAGCAGTGTAAGACTGCTGAGGACAAAGAGGGGAAAAAGAACAAAAAATAAATAAATAAATGAAAGAAAAATAAAATAGTAAGGATTACTTAATTAGCATTTATTTCATTTAGATTAGTTAAATTTCTAATTTGATTTCTGAGCTGCATAGATGATAAACTACGTAGGTTTTTAAATATATATGCAAAGCAAAACTTTGGTAAAAAGTTTGAATTTTTATGAGCTAAAAGCACATCATCTTATGCTACACAACATTGGTAACTAGCTGCCCAGAGCTGAACTGAGAAGATGTTGTTTGGCACAGAGCATCTTTTATTTTAAAAAGTTATTTGAGCTTCTGTCAAATGTAAAAAAAAAAAAAAAAAAAAACACGCACACACATTTTGCGAGATGCTAGAGTTCTTTTTGCATTTTTGCTTTCATTTGTGCCAAATATATGCATAATTCTTATTCATTATTAACAGAAAGAAGGTCATAAATGTAAATCCAAATTTCTTAAAGGCTTAAGTAAGACTATGCGGCTCCTTCTAGGTTTTGATCAGTAGAAAACGAGTCCAAATTACTCTTTTACTGTAAAAGGTTGCTGACCCCTGCCCTAAAGGTTGCTGGAAGGAAACAGACAAATATCCATCCTGCAGCTGTTCACACGTGTGCACGCTCGAACCAAAGACAACACAGCAAAGGTCTTCCGTCTCCCCCCAAACACGACTTGTTAGTTGGTGTGTAAACACAAAAGCAATGGATGGTTTCAACACCTTGGAGAGTTGCCTGGCTAATTAGAGCCCATTGTTTTAAAGTGCCTTTAAAAGCTTTGTTGTTTTTCAAAGCACCACATGTTTTTTTTTTTTTTTTTTTTTTTTTGCAAAGGATGTTTTGTGTTTACCACAGCATCCTAATGCATTTAACAGCTCCCAAAAGAGCCTTCTGTACCGACGGCAGCAGTGAAAAAGTGATGTCATGTTGGTGATGTGATACGGCTGACAGCTGAGGAAAGTGGCAGCCTCACAGTCACAACAACAGTCTTTACTTAGCAAGTGTTAGAACAAGTAAACAAAAATATTCAATTTGAGATGTAAAAGTGCCATTTTGTTGACAAATCATGTTAAGCTGCTGGGTCAAAGACAAAGGGGCACAGAGCGCACTTGGCCCAGATGGCCATTGATACGGCAGCATCTGGTGAGTCCATATTGATACGACCTCTAAAATGATAAGCTGCATCCTCCTCAAGTTTCCCTGAGTACTTTTATACTCTACCATGGAATCATCCTCAAAGTAAAATGTCTGAGTTTGGCTCTTTAACATTCAATAGTCCCAGAACTCATTCAACTCTGTTTACTGAAGGCAGGAATGAAATTAACCCCACGATTAGTGTTTTTAATCGAAATTTAACATGAAGGACTCAAACATTTATTTAAATTAAACACTATAGGTATGACACTTATTCGTGACATCCCTTAGCACAGATTCTAGGAACAGTTTGTAGAGTTTAGGGAAGCTTCAGCTGATTCTTTAGACATCATACATTTTCTTTGTCTCTATTTGGTTTATCTTGTGTTTTAAAACATAAAATACTATTTGATCTTAATTTTTGTGATTTATTTAGCAAAAAAAACAAGACAACATTTACCACCTGGAGTTGAGTGTCTTGAACATTTTTAGGCTGATTGTGAAATTATTGTGTAATACAATCAAAAATAAGGCTTTAAAAAAAGAAAGAAAAATGGGATTGTACTTAAAAGTTGGATGTCAAGTATTGCCAATACAAAAAAGTTAAATTAGTTTAACAAATTATAAAAAAAAACCCTTGAATACTAAGGGTTAACAGCAAAAACATATTAAAAAAAAACTGTTTTGTGTTTGAACAAGAGTATTACAATATTTTTGTGATAAAATCATGAATATGTTCTAGTGTAAAAAGTTCGGAGGCGCTGAAGTGAACCTCTGCTTTTGTTTTTTCTTCCCAACAGAAGAAGATCTGCTCATGATAGACCTTCAAAGCCTTGCTACTTTGGCCGCAGCTCGTGCCTTGGAGCTGGGCTCCCAGGACGGCGTCAGCGTGGGTTCTGGACGACACTTCCCGGCTCGCAGGATCTTCAATTTACGCCGGAAGTGCAGCTGGGCTCCTCGAAATGAACCAGTGAGACTAAAGCTCGACCACATCCAGATTCTTTAGTTGTTACAGACCCACTCCGATCAACGTTCTGTTTTTGGTATTTTAACACTTTAACACCTGAGGCGTCAACTCAAAATCTTTAACGTACTGTAGCTTTTCAACAGTTAACACGATCAACATAATTCCAGCAGATTTTGAAGGAGAAAAGCTTCAAAATCTGCTGGAATTATGTTGATAATTAAAAAAATTACAGTAAATCTATGAATATAAACACTGGAGCTCTGGTGTTAAAGGGTTAAAACAGGTTCTTGTGTCATTTTTTCTCATGATGGTAGACATGTATAAAGAAAATTAAGCTTAAAATTGCAGTTCTCAATTTTTCTTTGAATTTCTAATGAACTACAGTCACTGTTTGAAAATTATGTTTTTTTTATTTGGGCTAAAAATGGCATTATCTTTATTAAAATATCACTGGGGACACTTTTAAAATAGATAAAAGTGATCGGAGTGGGACTTTAAAGACTAAAAAGTTGTGTTTGCTTAGAGACTGTCATGGTTCCTTCCCAATATAGCAATATAACTTGGTTCGTATATCTCAGGTGTGCCCAGCTAAAGTCAACATGGAGGCCATGGATGGAGCTGAACTTGCAATGCGAGTAAAATTAGCTGACATACAACGTCGCTACAAAGAAAAGCAAAAGGAACTGGTCAAACTTCAGAGGAAACACGACCATCAGTGAGTATAACTCTGCTTTTTACCCAGACGTTATGATTTTCAGATCTGAAACTAATAAAACAAGTTGATTCCTCTCAATGTGGTTTCTATTTAAACTGATCCTTTGTGTCTTTTTGCTTTTTTTATTCATGCAGGAAGGAGGAAACTCCGCGCAGCCCCGCACGGCGAGGGCCAGGCCGGCCGAGGAAGCGGAAACCCACCCTCACCGCAGGTCCACTGTCCTTAACGGAGGGCCAAAGAAAAGTCAAGTGAGTATTTGTTAGTCTGTCTGTGCTGGCTGGCTGCAGTTCAGTCTTGCATGATAAGCCCCTCTGTACTGCCTGCATACAGGGAGTGCTTCTCACTAGCGAAAACAGGAAATGGGAGAACGGATGAACCCTTCTCACATTTCTCTTCTAAGCTAAAAAACATTAACGTTGATAGAATATGAACGTGGTCTTTGTCGTTTGTGTTTACTTGATAAATGAACTGCAATTGATAACTGAAGTCGGACTGGACAAGAAATCTCAGCGGCGCCACTGTGGTTTAATATGAAGTTTCCTGGACTTATTTTGGAATCTGAAAGCTAACAAGCAGACTTCATCCAAATTAGATGCATTTTCGCATGTAGAGCCCCATTTATATCTAAATTTGAGAAACCAAAGAAAATATAAAATCAATAAATCAGTTTTTCTTTCTTTAATTTTGAAGTGGTTGTTTGGGCCTGATAAGCCAGAGGGTCATCGGGCATAAAGGTCAGGCTTGTCATCAGCGTCTGAGAGGGCTTAAGGCAGTACATGCCACCTTGCAGCATCTCTTCTTTCCCAACATTCGTGTCTTACTCAGAAATCTGGACAAGCATCCAGTGTTCCCGGCTGCCCCTCTGGGTTGTCACCTCCACTTTCCTTCCACTCGTGTACCCCTGCCCTCTTGCCAAGCCAGTGCTAATCAGAGTGGAGATGCTGATGCTCGGTGACAATGACACCCAAATGAAAGGGTAACAGGCCAGGTCCCTGCAGTGAAGTACAGCGTTGGAGTGTTTAGTGCAAAATACAGTAAACTTCACACCAAACTTTGAGTTTTACTTTCAAGAGTGCTTGAGAAAATAAGGCAGGAAAAGGATGCAGAAGAGCTGCTTTAAGACAGAAGGTTTGAGTTCTTATTTTCCTATTGGAGTTTAAAAGTTTCTAGGTGAAAAATGCTCCTTGTTTGTGCAATATGACTCAATTATACAGGCCTTGTTAGCCTTTATTCATGCATTAGATTGTTTTTCCATGTGTGTGTGCGTGCGGGTTCTGCTTGGCTGCAAACACTGCTAATCAATTCGCTTTAATTAGTCAGAAAGCGCTCAGCCCCCCCACAGAGGGGAGGGACTCTGTCACATTACGTTCGTCAGCGGCGGAAGGCAGAACGCTGCAGGATCTGCCTCACAGGAGCGACTCACACTTCACAGGCACCTCTGTCACTCAGTCTGTCAGTGGGCAGACAGTCCCTCTGCCTTTCTTCTTCCTTCACATACACTAGTGCACATTGATTATGAGATGTATCCTCTGTCAGCTTGGGAAGTTCCTGCTAATACACGAATGAATTAGGACAGCACTGACAAGGCCAGGCATTTTATTGTGTGTTATTTCAGAATCTTTGTCATCAGGGAGAATAAAACCAACAAACCATAAATCTGAGCATTAAGTCAGGTTTGATTTCGCTGGAGCAATCATTTGTCTGGCAAATAAACCTTTGGCTCTTTCAAGGCTGACTTTGATTTATGGATACTTAATTTAGGCTAAAATTACATTCATATGTATTTGTTTAGCAGCTAGAGTTTATTTGAAACTTTGAAAAATCATTAATTTATGGAAGAAGTCTGAAGTACTGGCTGTCCTATTATTTATTTCTCATATGGTATACAATTAAAAAAAATACAAGGAGTTAAAATTAAAGTCTGATTAAGTTGATTTTAATGAGCCTAAAGCATGGTTTTCGTAAGTCTTTTTCATATATCCATGTAAACGATCTTATATTACCTTTAACACAATAAAGATTTTTCTTAAGAATATTAATTATTTTTATGAGTTTTTTTTCTACCTGGAAGTAAGACGTCTCGATCTCTGAGGCTCCGCCTTTCATTGCTTGTGGGTGCCGCCCATTTCACGTTGTCTTCCTAAATCCGGCTTTGGTGTTAGCGACTGATCAGCGTTAGCTAAGCGGCAAAGTTAGCGACTGATCAGCGCTAGCTGAGCTGTGAAGTTAGCGGCTGATCAGAACTAGCTGAGCGGTGATGTTAGCGGCTGTTCAGCGTTAGCTGAGCGAGGATGTTAGCGGCTGTTCAGCGCTAGTTGAGTGGCGAAGCTAATGGCTGATCTTCAAAGTTAGCGACTGACCAGCGCTAGCTGAACGGTGATGTTAGCGGCTGTTCGGAGCTAGCTGAGTAGCAAAGTTAGCAACTTATTAGCGCTAGCTGAGCGGGGAAGTAAGCAGCAGAGAAATTGTGTGTTTGCATTAGCCTGAGGGGCCGTTAGCAGCGCAGACTCTTCCTGGAAGGGGCTGTTCTCAATTTGTTACAGAAGCTCGTGAGAACCTGCTTGTTTTCGTGGGTTAGGAGGGGCTGATGATCAGAATAATGCTCAGAAATGTGTGAATGGATCATAATACAGCTTTGGGTTGTTTATAGAGAGGAATGAACAATATTTTAGCTTAAAAGCTCAAAAAGTTGATTTTGCATGATATAGGCCCTTTAATATAATTTAGTACTTTTTAAAGTTCTAAGCTCTATTTACAGCCTCAGTCTGAGGAAAATTGTATTTTTGAGGTTTTTAACATATTCATGTGGCATTTTTATGATGATGGAGGACATATATGAAGAAAATTGTTCAAAATCAAATGACTGAGTTAGACTTAAACCAAAAAACTTGATTGAAACATCAGTGTTACTTTGTAGCATCCTCCGCTTGTTGAAATAAAAAAAAGGTGTAAAATCTTTAATTTTTTTTGACTTGGTTGTTAAAGTTCCTCCCTGATGTAAATTGAGTTTTTGGTGTTTTTAACTTATTCTACTGGCATTTTTATGATGATGGAGGATTATAAACTGTAAACTCGCCATTTTTGTTGAGCTAGTGATGTTAGCTAAGGGTTGTGAGGTTGTACTCTAGCAGGTGGATGATGGGAAATGAGGGAGGGCTTACGTCACGCCCACAACTCAGAGGCAAATTTTTTTTATGAGCTACTGACACCGTTGCAGAAACTATGTCCTTGAAAACAGCTTAATATTATTTTTTTTATTTTTTGGATAAAACTGTATATTCATAATAAAAAGACCACTGGAACACTTTTAAATCAGATCATGAGATGATCGGAGTGGGTACAGAGATAATACTACTCTTAATAGGGACTTATTTATTTAAAATTGTTTGGGATTATTTTGATACGTTCAAGTGCCATTAATTCATTAAAAAAAATAATTAATTAAATATCCTAACATTTTAAAGTTAATATGGATCAGGATATTATAGATATTATAGATTATCCAGCTGAGTGAGACTAAATTGGAAATATAAACCACGAGGTCTCTGAGATATAATGAAGCTTGTTTACTAAAGAAACAAAAAAGAAACTGCTTTGAAACTATTGTGACCCTGCATAGATATAGTTCCTGTTTAGATGAAAGCTGAGCTCAACATGCTCTTTGAAACAGATCTTGCAACAATTGTTTAGTTAAAAATGCACGCTCTGTATTTACTTTATTCTCTTAAAAACACATTAAATGATGCCCATGCAAGACTAAATCTTCAGTGTAGATCTACTTACAAACTTTTTTTTTTTTTATTCCCGTTTCTTCTAAGAGACGCTTGGTTAATCTTTTGTTTGAGCACATCCTGGCTCATGTCGGTGTGCTCTGTGAGCTAGCTGCCAGAGGGAAATTCAAGGGCATTTGGAGTGGTTTGCCTGTGATGCAGTTCAATGTGGGGGGAAATAAGAGTGTGCCACAGTCGGGCAACTCATGGAGAACATCACGCAGCTGAATACAAATGCAGTGTCCTCAAAACAGTCAGTGTATCCTTCAAAGGGATGCAGGGCCTCGCAGGCCACAAACACACTCCCTTGATAAGGTCCTAGCGCCTAATACACCCCAGCACCCTCAAACCCTCCCTGGCTTCTTGTTAGATCCTAATTTTTTTCGAGTGCACAGCTCAGACACTGAGCCTTCTTTGTCCTTTTTAGGCCCGCTGTTCACCAGACAAAGAAGGGAAAGTTATTAGATCCCACAGAGAGGTGACTCAACTCAGTTTTTCTCTTATGATGTCCTACCCCCCTCTTTTTTTTTTTTTTCTTCAAGTGATCCCCATTCTTCTCTGATAAATGCCTTTTTCTTGTTTTTGACTGGCAGGTCGATGGGGGCGGGGCTTGGTTTGTCGCCTGAGGACCTCGGAGGGGGCGGAGAAAGCCAGAGAAGGAAGAAGAGGCTCTCTAGTCGAGGCTTTGAGCGACTCAGCAGCACACAGGTCAGTCCATGTCCTTGTCCTGCTTTTTATTGCAATTAAAAAGTAAAAAAACACCACTTTTTTTTTTTTTTTTTGCGTTTGACATAATCCGTTGTTACACCGTTTCTACCCTCACGAACAAACCCTCTTCTTTCCATATTAATGTCTTTTTTACTGGGGCTTTGTCAATTTATTCCTGCGAGTGCAAATGAGGGCCCTCTTCCTCTGACACTCTGAAGCTGCTGTAACTCGCTTTCTCCGTCTCTCATCTCTCTCTTTTCGCAGCAGATAAAAGGCGGCAGGAAAAGCAGTCTTCACAGCGTGCTCAGCTCCAAGCTGGCTGGTGATGTAGCGCAGCTCAAACAGAAGGCCCAGGTTAAAAAGAATCTCTCAGGAACAGGCCCCAGGGACAAGGAAGCTTCCCCTTGCAACTCCAACCCCAAGAATGGCTTCAGAAGCCAGAATGCGGTCAAAGCCGAATCCAGGCGGGAGTCCGGAGGACAGAGTGATACAGGTAAACACCGGTAATCGGTTCTTCTTTGGTTGAGCTGATGCTGTTTTCTGTTTCCTGCTGGTAAATGTTTGTTTTTCCCTTCCCCTCAGCAGCCAGCGTGGACAGTGTCCCCCAAGACAACTGGGCAGGAATTGTGCGCGGTGGACATAAAAACGGATCCTTCTCGCAAGGATCCTCGCAGATGAGTCAGCAGAAGACAAAGGTTCAGAGGGAGAAAGCGATGGAGGAGGAGAGCTCCTCTGCGGAAAGTGACTCCTCAGACCAAGGCAAGGAAGTAACAATGAGAATGTCTTAGATCGGGGGTGTCAAAGTCATTTTGGTTCAGGGGCCACATTCAACCCGTCTGATCTCAAGAGCAAAATAATCTATGGTCAACTTGTTATCTGTAGCTTTGTTTTTGTTTTGTTCTCAGTTGGAAAAAATGCCTCAACCAACCTAGTAGCCTTATCACTTTGTTTATTATGATGATTTCTTGATCTCTTGTTATGCTGGTTTTGCGTTTCCGATGCTTCCCCTAGTGGCAGAATTGTACATTGCAGCCATTTCTTTAAAGACTCAACGAAGGAATGGGCTAGAAAATTGCTTTTTTTTTTTTCAACATCCTTATTTTTTTTCTCTCTTTATGACTGGGTTGGATTAAACCAACTGGTGGGCCATATCACCCTTGTCTTATCGTACATTCACACCGAACGCATTAGGCGTTTCAAATTTACTGCTCAATGCCTTAACGCGCCTGCTGCGGAGCAATCGCCAAAGTTGTTGTGGAATTCATTTGTTGCCACATTATGGATGATGTTAATCATGTAGCTTGGGTTTATATGTTTTGTAGAGCTCTACAGAGGTGCCGGTAAGCACATGACTGTGTTTGTTTTTTCACCAGATCTTTCAGAGTTCTTTGGGTTCGGTGTACTTCACTCTTGAAGATCACTGGGGGATAATTGTATTATTGTCTTGACAAAAATAAGACAAACATCACAGGCCAATGAAGCTAAAGCAAACCTGTGCGCTACAACAGCACTCGCGGCTGCTCTCCGGGCTGCCGGGCAGCTAACCGCTGGCGGGTAAGCAGAGTGGGCTCCGCTGCCCAGGGACCACAGCCTGGGCAGTAGACCTCGCTAGATCTGTCGGGCACCTGGACAGCAGCAATTGCTGTCAGCTCTTCCGGAGCCTGGGGAGCGGAGCTCGCTAAGCTATCAACTGGGCAACTGGCTAGCGTAGCCGTCCATCCAGCTCAGAGAGCTCTGTGACGGGCTGGCAATCTATCCAGGGTTTATCCTGCCTTCACCCAACAATAACTGGGACAGTTTCCAGGAAACTAGCGACCCTGCTGGGTTGAGAAAATGGATGGAAGTTCATGATGAAAATCCTCGTATTGAGTCGCCTTCTTGAATGTTTATTTCTACTCTTTGATCTAGCCACTGAAAATGTCATGTGCCTAAAGCTGAGTCCCTGGTTAATTGACGCACCGCGTCAAGCTCGCTGTGCCGCGCCCACCGCCGAAATCGCACCACATCAGATTACGTCTTTACATTGACTTAACATTAAACCTTGATGCCTCCGCCGCGTCTGCTCTGTTCAGTGTGAATACACCATTGGAGTTTAACTCACAATTTTAAGAAATTGTGTCTTGAAGATAGACGCACATATGCTGAACTGTTTGCTTTCACCATTAGATGCAGAAGAAGAGGAGGACAGTTATGAGACCGATGAAGGCCGAGATTACAAGCCCCAATCCCCCAAAGATGTCACTTCCTGCTCCACTGTGACAGGCCCCAGCCCTTCATCTGTGGTGAAACTGGAGGCCAACCAAAAGGCCAGGAACAAGAAACGGAGACAGGAGCTTTACGGTGAGACTGCCCTTTGAAAACAATAAGCCCACCATTCTGCCCCACATCCTCATGGGAAACATCTGTTTTCTTCTTCTTCTCCTCCTTTCCTTTAAATTCACTCTAAATCTTTATTTTGGTCCGCAGGCTCCCAGAATTTGTCTGGAACGGAGGGGGAAGTCAAAGTGCGGAAGAAACCCACCTGCCGGCTGGGAATGGCCACTGCAGGGAAAAACCATCAAGACCAACGGCCGGAAGGAGGACGAAGATCGTCTGGAACCAGATCTAAGGAACCGCGATGGGGGAGCCTCGGCACGAGGGGCAGCCGCTTCAGGAGAAGCATGGGACTGGCCACCTTCCCAACGACGAGTGAGCGACTGAAGAGGGCGACCCGCAAGAGCACCATCCTGAGAGGAACTATTAACAAGGTGAAATAAAGAACTGAAATGGGTTCTTTTGTGGTTCGCTGGAAAAGTGTCCAGTGGACTTGACGGATTTGAATTATTATTACAAATATTTGCATTTAAGTGAATCAGACCGTCATTGTCTAATTCAAGTTCTGTTTCCACTAATACTCTCCAGTCAAAGGGGCGAGCGGTGAGCCGTCTCTTGGAGAGCTTTGCGGCGGATGAGGGCTTTCAGATGGATGGCAGCAGCTTCTCTGAGGAAGATGACAGCAGTCATCGACAAAAAAACAACAAAAGCCCCGAAGGTAGAAAAAAAATACTATTTTGACAGAGCTTTCAGCAGTGGTGTGTTTCTGTGTTGCCTAAATGTGATATCGGTGTCTACCTTTTCCTTTGCAGCTCCAAACTGTGTCCTGACCAAAGAACTTTTAACCGATGGACTGAAGGTGTTGATCTCCAAGGAGGATGAGCTGCTTTACGCTGCCAGAGTCCACAGCCTGGAGATCCCTGACATGTAAGTGAGCACTCATGCAGCTCTGCAGTCATTTGGGATGCATTTCCTGTTTGTAGAAGTATGGTGATAATGACATAGCTGATATGTCATGGATCTGTCATGAAAAACTTCTTAAGATAAACATAAAAGCCGAGTTTGTGTAGCAGCAGCTCCTTGGTTTTCCCTTCCTTACATAACAGGCCTGTTTTGTCTCACACCACGCTGCTCCTGCTCTGGGAGCAGAGAGGCAATAACAGCAGCAGAGTGGGAGTAACCCATGACGTGGGATCCAAGACGGCATAAAGCAGACCCCCTAAATAACCTAATCTTTTTTTTTTCTGTGCTCGTTTTTCTTTTAGATTTAAAATCAGCATTGATGGGGAAAGAGGAAACCGCTCAAGAATCTATTCACTGGAACAACTGCTACAAGAGGCTGTGAGTTCAACCGCTGTAAAAACCATCACTATCGTCCTTTCTAGACATTTGACCAAAACATTTCAGTCTCTAAGGATTAATAACGTCGTTTAAAGTCAAGTGAACAAAAATCAATCAATAAAATGCTGAGATTTAATTGTACAAATTAAATTTTTTAACGGGCCGTATATGGTGCCAGGGCCGTAGTTTGTCCAGAGAAGTTAAAACAACTTAAAATCTGGTAAAATATCTTAGATTTTTAAAAACAAGTTTTTAAATCTTTGCAAGTATCATATAGTTTGAATTGTGCAAGCTTTCTGGATCCATACAGGTTAAAGAGGAATTGTTCCATGAAGGTATTACTGTCTGAGAACTCTGTCTAGCATTAAAAGGCTGTCCTCATATCTTATCTAGTTGTAGTATTTAGGTCCCATTATTGCCAAAAAAGATAAAGGAAATTATATTTGCACACAATAGAGTGCCTTAAAATAACAATTTCAATCATAGCAGAGTTTTAAAATGTTCTTGAATAGCTTTGCGTTCACTGGGACTCCAGTCACATACTACGGACTCACAAACAGTTCCTGAATTCCTTAAATCCTTTCTCTATTTATATTGAAGTACGTGTTTAACTATGTAAAAGTCAGTGCAGGAAGGAAACCGCACTTATCTCTCCCACTCATTAATCTAAGCTTACTCACACACTCAAAGTATTTTATTTCCCCATAAAGCATTTTATTGTCATTTTATAACTTTGCTGGAATTCTGTCAACATTTCCTTTATCTAAGCATCTACGGCATCCCACCTGCTTTTAAAGATACCGCCCTTTCCCTTTTTTTCCCCTTTTTTTAAAGAAAGCAATTTATTTGACGCTGCCACCCATACCCCAATTTTCAGTCACCCCGCTCGCCCAACCACACTATCACATCCACACTTCATCAGTCAAAGGGGTCTCTTGCCATGGCAACAGTAAATGAAAGCAACCTGAAAGAGCCCCTAGTGAGCGGCGGATGCTGGGGCTGCCTTCATTGTTGGAGAAAGGATCTGGCAACCTGCAATCACAAACCCTCTATTCAGGCCCTCTTTAGTATTACTCAGCAAGTCAGGATTTACTGCGTTATGGCTTCCGCTCCTTTCAGCCCTGACTGGCACATTGGCATGAGATAAGTGCCGCTTGGAAACGTGGCACAGTGACTGCCCATTCACAATGCTCCTTTGCTCTCAGACTGTTTGTAATGTATGTGTTCATTGTGTTGGGCCTGTAATGAATCTTAATTATGGTTTGGTTTGGGTTTCAGGTTCTGGATATACGTCCAGAGTCTGAGACTGTTCTCGGGGAAGGAACTCGGGTGTGTGCTTACTGGAGCGAACGCTCGCGGTGCCTGTATCCAGGCTACGTTCGCAGAGGTGGGATTTCACATTACTTGACTGCGTGCACAAAGGTTCACAATTCGGCACACTTTAAAGTGGATTTTTGTCTCTCACAGGTGGTCCATGTGATGACGGAAAGCAGGGAGGAGTGATGGTGGAGTTTGATGATGGAGACAGAGGGAAGATTTCCCTTCACAATATCCGCCTCCTGCCTCCAGGATACCAGATTCACTGTGGGTGAACACTTTGCTGAAATGGGAATGAAATCTTTTATCATGTTGTCCCTTTCAGCTCATGATCTTAAATTGTTTGTCATCCAGGTGGGGAGTCATCTCCTGCCCTGTTGGTACCCAGCGGACCAACGCCCAAAAAAGGTTCAAGTCTGGAGCAGGCACCCATCAGTCGGCCTTCAGACAGACTTACAGTAAATAGTTCAACCAACAACCAGAGTCTGACTGCAATTAAGAGAAGACCAGGTAAGAAAAAAGAAAATGAGAGTAATAGAAGAGTAAGTCACAACTTTATTATCCAGATGCATTTTTCATAAAATGATCCCTATTAAAATGTATAATTTCTATCTTCATGACAGGGAGACCAAAGGGTTCTGGAAAAAAACAAAAGCAGCAGCAGGCAGAAAGTACCAATAAAACTCCTTTGTCATTCCTGGGTTGGGCTTCACTGACCAACACCAAGAAGAGAACAAATGAAAACTTGTTTCAGTTCAACGGAGCACCCAGGAAACCCCAGAGGAGAAAGGAGGACGCCTTATTCTGCTCAACCCAAACCCCGTCACTGGCCTCCCTTCCGTCCAAAGGCCTTTTCAGCAGCAGCTCATTTGAGGTGGATTCCTTCCGAAGTATCGCGAACGGCTACTCCTTCTGTAATCAGTCTAGTGGGACAGGCTCAGGTTTATCTCTGGGAATCAAAAGTGAGCTCTACTGTGAGAAGCGCAGACAAGATGACCTACCAAGAGGCAGGAAGTCCGGTCAGGAGTTCCTGGTCAAATTAGATCATGAAGGGGTGACTTCTCCCAAGACAAAGAGCAGTAAGGCTCTGCTGTGCAGAGGTGGATCTTCCAGTGTCAGTAGCATTCCTAGAACAGAGTCGTACTCCCATCCAGTCTTGCTAGTCAAGGACAACAAAAAGAGTGGATCATCCAAGGTGGAGCTTCTCTTGAAAGGGACCACACCGCAAAGAAAACCCTCCTCTGCCTTGGGAATAGAGGAATATGGCGACTTAGGTTTCAGCTCACACAGAGACTGCCACAGTTCCTACTCAGATCTTGATGACGACGAGGAGGAGGAAGGCAGGAGGAGTGCTGCTATGGCTGCAGCCACAGGAGGACTCAGGACGGCTGGCCGTTTTCTATCTCGACTCTCTGTCTCTTCCTCCTCCACTGGTTCCTCAAGCTCGTCCTCCTCAGGCTCTCTGTCAAGTTCTAGCCTGTGCTCATCCGACAATGACTCCTCCTACAGCTCAGAGGACGAGGACGCATCAGCAATGATGTTGCAGACTTGTCTGTCTTCTCACAGGGGCCTCCTCCAGTCATCTCAACCGTCTACTTCTTCAAGGCCTCGACAGCACTCCTTTGTTGCCAAAGCCGTTGCTGTTCCTAGTGTCAAAGGAGGCCCTTCTGATCATGTCTCCAACAGCAAATCCTTCAAGAGGAAGGAATGCATGAGCTCCAGCTCCCGACCCAACAAGGAATTTGTGAAGAAACCCAAGTTGCTTCCAGATGACACTTCGTTTATTCCAAGACCTAAGATGTCTTCATTTCTGGGAGGCCGACAAATGTGGAGATGGTCAGGAAACCCTACACAGGTAAGCTTTTCATTAAATACGCAACGGCAACGAATCTGACCAAAGTAAGTCATCATCTGGTCAACGTGTCTGGTTTTTGACAGAGGCGTGGGCTGAAAGGTAAGGCCCGAAAGCTTTTCTACAAGGCCATCATACGAGGGAGGGACGTCATGAGGGTTGGAGACTGTGCCGTGTTCCTCTCAGACGGGCGTCCAAACCTCCCATATGTGGGTCAAATCGAGAGCCTGTGGGAATCTTGGACTTCTAGAATGGTGGTTAAAGTCAAATGGTTCTATCATCCTGAGGAGACCAAGATGGGCAAGAGGCTTCGTGATGGCAAGGTAAGTTACAAACAGTGGTCAGTTACGCTATTATTCATGCTTGTTTCAACATTCGATGCAGATAACCCTGTCTGTTCTCCCCCAGCATGCCCTTTACCAGTCTTGTCATGAGGATGAGAATGATGTCCAGACAATCTCTCATAAGTGCCGGGTGGTGAGCAGGGAGGAGTACGAGTGTCTGACTGGTAATCAGAAGTCAAACAGTGCCCCCCAAGACCTCTACTACCTGGCTGGGACATACGACCCTACGACGGGCCAGCTGGTCACTGTTGAAGGGGTTTCCGTCATGTGCTGAACACCTGAAAGGACACTACTGAAGGACAGACATGACATGGGTAAAACATGGCATGAATGAGCCCCAGCGCTCATGGCCTAAATGTCAGCACCAAAGCAGGGCTGTCTGAGACACTGTACACACCTGATTCTTGAGAAAGTCGAAGGCAAAGACTCGTTAAATTCCTTTTTCTAAAAAAAAAGATAGCAAACGTCTTGGGTCTTCCTGGGTAAATTCAGTAACTATTCTCTATTTAAGACATTCACAGCTGGGGTTTCAGATTCACGCTTCCGTCAGATGTTTCTGAAGTGAAGTTTAGATTGCACTGTGTGGTGCAAATTACGACGAGCCTAAAAAATGTCACGCTGGACCAATCCTTTGAAACGTAGGGTTACCAAAAAACAAGAGAATGGAAATGAACAGCGAGGCACTGGGCTCCCTCTTTTCATTCCAGGGAAGATGAACACGTGTAAAAGGTGCAAAAGTTGTTTGTAAATATTTTGAACTTTTCACAATCAAGCCATACACTTCAGTACCTCTCACCTGTCAAGAAATGCGCAGGTGTGCATTGTACAGTTCAATTATTGTATTGTCTGTATGTCGATATGTACATAAAAGTTATTTTATATAGGAGATTATTGTATATATGAGATGTATCTTTCCATGTTTGCAATTGATTTATTTTTATATGGGTGTGGACTACATTGTATTGTGCTTTGTTTGATTGTTTTTGCTTTGGGGAGTCAGGATTGGGGAGGTTAGTGTTGCACTGCTTATGCCCTGCTGAGACAGACAGAGCACACGAGACAGATGGATTCAGACTGTAACAGGACAAGACCCCCTTTCTGAGAGAGGGGGCTCATCCTGTTATAAAAAAAAGACAAAAAAAAAAGGTGAAGTGGCTTTTTGTAAAAGTGCTTTGTTGCTTTACATTAGTGTTTGACTAATTTAAAAGAAAAACGCCTTTTTTTTATTTAACTTCTCATTAATCATCATTAGATTCCACTGGAGTTGAGGTCACAGGTCAAAGGAAAATTATAAATTAACATACAGTTGTGACGCCATATTTGTGTGTGCGGGTAGCATCACTACAATCTTAACTACAAATACACTTAAGACTGGGTCGTTACTTCAAATATATATTTATTGTGCATTACAGTGATGAGTGCAAACGTTTGGCACATTATGGCCTACAAAATACCAAAGTGTCTTTGATAATTTTTTTTTCCTTCTCACAAAACGAGAAATCCTAAGCACCTGTATAGAACTCAAATCAGAAATCACTGTTAACTTATGAAAACTCGTCCTTCTCTATGTGCATATATTATAGTCTAGTGACGCTAGTCTCTTGCACACATACCTGCAGATTTTAAGAGATGAATATGCACCAAGAAGACACCTGGAAATGTGACAATGAAGGTCAAGCTATTGACAAAAGGGAGATATTGAGAACGACCAATTAGTTCAAATGAAATATTTTAGTTTTATTAGCCATCTGTGTCTATTTTGTACAGTACAACGGACTCGATGCTAGCTGTGAAGGACAATCAGACTCACAAAGCAATGGACACATTATGTTTGCGCAATCTAATAAAACAAACAAAATTTATATATCACTGAAGCTTATTTAATTTGTGCCAAGTACATTTTTTTTCTTCTAGTTTAGACTTATTTGACATGCAATCATGCATATTTTTTTTCTTTTTGTTCACAAAGTTTTATTTTGTTTGCCAACGTTTATTTATTGTCAGTGTTGCTGTTTGTTCATGCCAAGAGCGCTTTATAGGAATGTGACACTGTTTTTTCTTGGTGTGATGTCGCATTTGCATTTCTTAAATAAAACTGGTCTTTTAGAGGCCATCTAGTAAAAAAATAAATAAAAAAACAACACTGGATTCCTCTCACCTGGAGCTGTGTGTGCTTTCATTTACGCCTCCTTCTTATCTGTCAAAGGGGTTCGTCCACCTGCTCATTTTAATGAGACCCAGCATATGCAATATTTTTACTAACAATTTTAATGCATTTCAAACAACTCTTGTGTACTTCTATGTGAATATTTATAGCTAATTAATTTCAAGAAGTGCAAAAAATGCAAACGTAAAGTAAAATAAAAGGATTTTAAGGGCTTTTTTGAAGCAAAAGTGCTGCATATGACAACATCAATTATTGTAGGAACCAAGAAATTATATAAAAAAAGAAGATCCAACATTTACATCAGTGCGTTCTACAGAAATTTAATTTTTTTAAATAGAAACAAAACATTAAAGCCATTTATTGAAGCGTTTGTCACAATTCCCAATTTTTAAAGAAAAATAATTCTGAAGGAGTGAAATTATAAAAGGGTCGAATTGTTTAAAAAATTTGTTAGATAGTATGTTAACCTTGTTATTATGAGTAAATTGTACCCATGCTACCCTTTAATCATTAGTCATTTTTTTTTATTCTTGAAAAACATGTACAATGTAACCAAATTCTTTAGCTTTTTGAAAAATAGAGGGAAAAAATAAATAAATAAATAGCCTACCGATTCATTTACATGAACATAACCAAGGTTTACATACAAAAAAATGAGTTTTCTTTTCGATAAGATAACAGAAATTTCGCCTTCAGATTTTTTAAGAATGGTACAATATTTATGGGTGTCACCTATAGCTAATTGAAAGTTTAAAATAAATTGAAATTATCTTTTTTTTATTGTGAATAATTGTTTTTTTCAGAATATGCTGGGGTTTTTATACTATGAAGGTAGTTTTTAAACAGAAAAGTTGGATAACACCATGGGTAACTCAAATTGGGAATTTTTAAAGGTATTTTTTACTCAAAATTTAGAAAAAAAAAATCTAAAAAAAATTAGGTGCACATTCAAACATCAATTCATTAATGGGTTCTTTTTAGATTTTATTTTTAAATTTATTTTAGCAATGATCCTTATTGTCAAGAACATAGCTGATTTCTTTCTCTACCTTTTGAAACAGCCGCTTTAGCTTCATTGTGTCAGCCTTTTTACTATATCACTTTTAATTGCACACTTTGCTGCATGCACTCCACTCCTCTGCATGGCTTTGTATACTGGGATTCACTGGTGAGCCAAAATTTCTGCCACATTCTCGTTATTTGTTGATTCAAATCCCTTGATGCAAGTGTGACTGATTGAACCGAGTTTATGGGAGCTTTGAGCTCCTCGGTAAATAAAGACTTATCTGTCACAGCATCAAACAGAGCCTGCTGGATTTAAGCTACGTAAATACAAAGTTCCTGGTTTTAGGATCTGATTCGCAGACTCATATTGTAATGTGTTTGCTTCATTTTCTATTCATCGATAGAATGGACTGATTTTTTTTGTGGAAAGGTTGCAGAAGTCAAGAAAAATTTCCAATTTATCAAGTGTTCTTGAAAAAGGCAAAGAAAATAAATGATTTATAAAAAAAATAATAGTAATACTTCTGCATATAAGTTATATTTTCTTTAAAAAACAATGCCATGAAAATTTATGTCACTGTCACCACAAATTGTAATTTTATGCTTTTTAAATCACTTAAGCTTTAGATAATGTACTACAATTATTTAATAATAAATCCCTTGTTTTCAGATTATGTTATAAAAAAGAAAACAAATTTTCATTTATTTTCTAAACTATTTGATCACATTTAAGCATATTGAGGATCTGATGGAGCTCCTAAAGGGGGACACGGCGGGTCACCTGTCCGTCTGGGGGCCAGACAGTGACAAACACTAACACAAGTTCAAGCGTGTGAATTATCCTGCAGTTGAAGGCAACACGTGCACTTAACAAGCTTTCTCTGCAAAACTGGAGTTGTTAATGCGTTACAACAGTTAGGTTCTAGTCTAGTAAATAAAAGTTGTATGTTTTTGTTTGTTTCATCATTTTTTTTAATAAAAAGATTTGGAAAAATGTAATTTGATTTTATTTTATAAAGTTACTTTTTTCAGTTTGATAATAGCAACAAATCTCAAAAATTAGACTTTTTATGGCAAGTTTTCTATACTTTTTCAATCAAAACAAACATCTGATTTTTTGTTGTTTTACATCTGGTTTTCTTTTGTTTTACCCATGTCATTAATATAAAAATGATAAGTAGGGGGCTCTCTAGTGGCAGATGGAGAACATTACATCTGCACATTTTGACAGTTTAATATTCATCAGACTTAAAAAAAAAGTATTAACCGCCATACTATAAATATATATATACATATTCATATGTATATTTATTCTGCTCCCCCATCAGAGCCCGGAGCAGCAGGTTTAATTCTCTTTTCAGCCGCAGCGTCATTAACCTGCAGCGTCTGTTTGTGTACGTGCACATCACTCTGACAAAGCCGGTTTTCTGAAGCTTGGTTGCAGGAATGACCAATGGCCGGGCCTGAAGGAGGCACAATATGGGTCAGTGACCTTTCCCTCCGTGCCCTGGGGTCTTTTTTGTCCCGCATGCAGCCGCAGCAACGGCGCCCCCTCCCCCCTCTGCCCAGGGAGGGACTAATGGGAACATCAGTCATCTCCAGTAGCGACCCAATAAACACAAACAGTTCTGTTTACCAGCACAACCTTTTGTGTTGACTGTGGCCGCGGCTCCGTGTCTGCGCCGTGCTCCTCCCTGCATCGGCGGCGTGGGGGTGAGAGGAACACAGTTCATTACTCAAGCTGAGGACATTGTTAAGAGTGCTGGAATGTCAGGCCTAATGTGTTTTCAGATGCTCTTACTTCAGTCGTCTTTACTCAGTCTTAATACATTTTTAAAATGATATCAGGCGGACACATTTTAAACATTTCTGACTTGTATATTTTATCTCCTAATTATGTAAAGATATTTTATTTCATGAAATAAAGCCGTGTTTTTAAATGTGGCTTATGTTACCTTACACTCAACATAGAGGAGGGCCGGCCTCATGTTTCAGTGCATCTGGTTCAGCTTGGTCAGCATCCAGACTTTTCCTCTGTGTCAACAGGAGGAATGCTTTCCTGCACAAATATCTACACCTCATAAATGTCTCGCCCCCTGCTTGACCCTGTCTGGACTCTGACTGCGAGGGGGTTTCAGAAGGGACAGTGTGTGAGAGTGTGTGTGGGACGGTTTGTAGCAGGGAAGCAAAAAAAAGAAAGGTTGAAGTGAGGTCTTGGGTCTTAACAAGGTGCTGGGAGAAAAGAGGGACGAACAGAGCAGGCAGGAAGACACAGGGGGCTTTTACTTTAAAGAAAACTTTGTTTTTAATTATGGAGGAGTGAGCATGAGGACGACAGACTTCCAGACCCTTCACCGCAATCGAACCGTGACATAACCTCACAGTTTAAATGAAAGAAGTAAACTTTGGTCAATTTGATTCACAAAAAAAAAACTCTTCACTTTGTTAATAAATTTTGGCCAGTGCATGCGAAATTGTTGAATTGTTTGAATTTTTCCTAAATGATTTGTTTTTATAGATTATTAATTAAACATTTTCAATCATATTTTTACATTGGATAGCTTTACTGTCTTTATTTTCCATTTTTTAATTCATATATTATGGATTTTTTATTGCCTTTTTAATGTTTTGTTTATTTGCAATAAAAAAGAATTCAAGCATTTTTTGTCTTTGACACACACACACTCATATATATGATTTCTAATACAAAATGTCACCACATTTAATGATGTTTGTTCACAGGCTCATTGACGTGATGATTGGTCCTTTTAGAATTTTCATATGAAGTAATGAACACTTTAAGAACTGTTATGCATCTTTTAAGTTTTTAAAATCCATATTTAATTTATAAAAAAAATAGGGAATAACATAAAAATATAACTTATAATTAATTTTAATTGAACATTAAATTTCTTGTCTTTTATTTATTTTTTTGTATAAAACGCCCTTAAAAAAATCTCAATGTACACAAGAATTATTCTGCTAATGACACATAAATGACAAACCGGTGTTAAAAAGTACTCTAAGAGTTATTGCAAACCCATATTTTGCATAAATTCTGTTTTCATGTTGTCAAATCATCCGCTACAATGTGCATTACTCAGTTCATCGTACTCTGCCACCCTTAATCCATTTCTCTGTTCCTCATTATCAGTGGCTTGTAAAGATATTATTATGATTTTATCAGTTATGCTAAAACAGCCTTACACAGGATTACAGCGGCTCCTCGCCACATATGTTGAGCACAAACTTTTTCTCTTTTTTATGGCACTTAAAAAATTGACAAATAATTTTTAATTCCTTTTTAAATTTCCTGATTGGTCAAAATTTCATTTAGCCATTTATAATTTGAAGATAAGATTTGAATCTTGAATAATTTCGGTTCCATGAAGAAAAAACCCAAAGATAGTCATTATACGGAGCGTATTTACTTAAGTTACACAGGTGCTTGATAGGAAATTGGCAGCAATTTTTACATTTTATTCTAGAAGATTAAATGTTACAGACACCTATTTTATTTAATTTTAATAGTCAAAACGCAGGAAGACAGAGCGGCGAGTTTAGCTGACCCTGCAAACACAGTGGGATGAGTTGTCACTTTTTGCTCCCAGACTGACCTCCACGTATAAATCTGGACTTTTATATAACTTGCATGAATCTCCTCGTGCGTCTCCGCTGTGGCACCACAATGCTATACGGTTTCAACAGCTGCAGTTGTTCTCTAGTCGTCTGCAGCACTCTTCTGGGTCTACAATAGCTGGAAAAATTACAACCTGTCGCGAAAAGGGGTCGGGGTCTCTCCTCGTAGAGTCCCAGCTGGAAACACTCTGCATCACCTCAATGATGACAATAATAATAATGATTAAAAAAAGAGACATCTTTGGCTCTCTTGGAGTGAGCTTTTAGTTTAATTAATCAGTTGCACCCAAAATTAAATCAGATTAAGGCCAAGGTTAGAAGTTAATGCGTAATTACTCTAGCATGTGCTGCACTGGTGACAGTTTGCTGCACAAACCACAGAAGTTGTTTTAAGCTTAAATGATTTCTAGTATTATTTCTTGCATTTTTAATCATTTCTACAACGATCAGGCAGACTAGGGGCACTGCAAAGCAAAATAAAAAAACAACCTTCTAATAAATTGAACATCAAGGATGTGGGTAGAAGAAAACAAACATGTACAAGTAAAATTGAAGACACTCATAAAAATATGGGATGAACATTAAATATATTCCTCCTAAACTGTTCTCATCGCACCAAAGGAGATACAGTCTCCTGTTTCTTGTCCAAAGACACGCGGCGGGGGCCACGGTTCAAACCAACAATCTTCTGATCTGAAAATGAACACTTGCACTAATTGAACCACTGTCACACTGAGTTGGTCCCTGGAAACTGGGGACACATTTTAGGCCACAAACAGGAGACATTAGCTAAGTGGAGATGACATCAGTGCAGAGACCGAGTGAGATCACATCTTAATTATTTTATTATATAAATAAAACAAAGTAAAATGCAATTAACATTTTTGAACACATGTGAACGATAAACTGCTTCCCCAGTAACATACCCTTAATTCCCTTTGACTTAAAGGGGCTATAGTGGATTATTATGCAGAAGGTGGGGTCAGAGGTCAAGTATGATATCTCATCATTTTCATCATCTTCAATAATTGATATTTTCTTTCCATCCACCAACTACCTTTTTAATTCCAAACTTAAGTAGACAGTAAGAACTTAGTGTTTGGAGCTAAACTGGGGGAAATATTATTTGAAACTTATATAAAAGAATTTGAAAAATATATTGGCGTTTGGCCAAAAACAAAATATGAACATTTCTTAAACTTTTTTCTATTCTAAAATAAACTGAATTCTTTTCAGCTTCAAACATTCAATTTTTTAGGTTTTGAAACGCAAAATTTCAATTTCAAAACTCTTTTTTTCAGTTTCAAATATTCTATCAACTTTAATTTTTATTATTATTTTTTTCGTTTCCGAATATGAAAATTACAGATTCAAAACTTTTTGCCTTGTTGTGACGCATCATGTTTTAAGGACGTTAAAAACAATGTTTTCAATGTTTTTTGACGTGTTCTAGGGACGTTTTCAATGTCTGTACGTCACACAATGACATTGCGCTTTGAACGGGCTAGAACAGCACATGGTTGGGACGCCATAAAATTCTGCTTTTCACATCCGTCATGGGACAACTTCAGACTATGATATTACAGACAATACAGTCATTTTCTGACCATAATTATTCAAGTTCTCAGAGTCAGTGAATGCACCGCGACTTAACTTACCACCCTAATCGATTTTGATTGGTCCTTTGCGTTAGCCCCGCCCCAAAGGAGCAAAAAGTTTTGAAACTGACATTTTTAGATTTGAAAACAACAAAAAAAAGATCTGAAAGTGAAAAAAATATTTTGAAATGGAAATTTTGTGTTTTGAAACCTAAAAAATGAAACATTTGAAGCTGAAAACAATTAAGTTTATCATAGAACAGCAAAAAGTTTCAGACATTTTAAGTTTTTTGGGGCAAACACCAATGTTTTTTTTTCAATTTGTTTTATTTGGGTTTCAAACAATACTGGCCCCATAAAAAAACAAAAAGCAAAGTGATTATAAAACTAAACATACTTATCATCGTAGTGTCAGGGGTTACAATTAAAATCTTTTAGAACTAAATTCATCATTTTATTTCATATTTGAAATGTAACTTGAACAGTCCGTCCGTGGAAAGGCTGGTGTTGGATGACATTATGTTGGGCTTTATTTCAGCTCCATAAAAACAGATGATGTCACCACCTAATCCATCTTTTTTTTACAGCCTTTGGGTAGACTTCACGCGATCTTTGGGACAAACATTCTTCTTGCAAGCCCCGCCCCTCTCCTCAAAACGAATCCGACATAGCAGAACTCCAACCTGAAAGTGCATAACGTACCTCAGAAATGTTGCCTTCCTTTTTTGTTTATGTGCGTTTGGCAGGAGCTTCCTCTTGCACCTCTGATGTAGGATAAGCTTCAGAGCCAGGGACTCGATCAAACTGATCAAACAGATAAAAAAAGGGGAAGGCTCCAAACCGACGGCTGTTTTAGAGCGCATGAGCGTATCGTAGAAAGAAATATGTTGCACAGAGCACTAAGCATAATGAACCTCACACACATCTCATGCTGACTGACCGTCTCCAATCCTGAAGTAAGAAATGGGGCAGTTTGTCATTTAAAGCATTCAACTGTAAATCTCTACAAATCTGTTACTTTTTTCCTTTTACATTTTTAATTAAATTACATTGATTGAATTACAGCTATTTTTTGATTTGACAACTCTTCCATTTAGTTCTCTGGGGTGTTTATGTCTTTTTCACGGTAGCAAAGAAGCTTCTCCCACCATCCCATTCTGTTTACATTGCTCTTCTCCTCTATTTACTCTGTGCTCCAGCGCCTCGGCACACCACATCTCAAAACAGCTGTTCCATTATGGGAAGAGCGGGCGCTTGAACCACACAGTGCTGCCACACAGCTCTCCCGCAGCTCTCTTTGACAGCCCACCACAGTCGTTACCATGGCGGCGCTGGCACGCCTGCCACTGATGCCGTAAAGCTCAGAGTACTCAGTCCACAAATATATTTTTTAATCAATAATCTCCATTTTTGATGCAACTTTTACTTCTATAAAAAGAAAAGTATACATTCATCATAATCCGTTTCCTCTAAAGCCTGATATATCTTTGCTCTGGGGGACATCACTCATTGCGATCCCAGACAATGATCCTTCCCTGAAACACTGACTTGCTATCTGTTCTCATGCCACCCCACGATTCCCCGGTGAATTATTTTTGCCTTCCGCGTGTGCTTTTTCCTGCTGGTACACACAGCTGGTGCTGAATCAGGAGACAGGAAACCTAGGACAGAGGCCACCAAGCATCCCCAAGCTCCCATTGGAGCAATGCAGCACCCCAAGGCTACAGGGACGGAAGACAGTCCATTTATCACAGTACAATAGCTGCTGCCTTGAGCCTGTGTAATATGTGTCATGGTCCGTAATGCAGAATTTCATTCATGAGTTTACAGGTGTAAATGTAAAAAGAAAAAAAAGTTAGTAAAAAGTTTAACTTAAACCAAATTCTCAAGGTGGAAGTACAATTTCTTGTGATAAAACAAATAAAATCAGGAAATTAAACCTAAATTTTTAATAATAAATGACAGAAGTACAGATGTACATTCCCCTTCACTTTAAAAACTGTGCATACATCTATCTGATATCTTCCTCAAACATCTTAACCATAATGAAAGTGAAATAAGAGCTTATAATGGTATGAGTGGAGAGGGATTGCATTATCAGGATACAGGGGAAAAAATCGTTAATCCCTGAAGACAGATTGAGGTGTGCATAAAAATGCTTTTTAATAGCACTGTCTTGTGCCGTTAAAACATGTCCCTCATCGGGTGACATTGCTTTATTTTCCTTATAACTTTATCAAACTATTTAAAAATATAAAATCTGCTTAGATATTTGCTTCAAGATGGGCCTCTGGAGATCCTATCAAGTCACAAATCCAACTTTAATCAGAGACGTATCTTGTTGTCTTCAAAGAAATCCACTGGGGCCGGAGTGCTAAATATGATACAAACTTAAAACACTACACGTACCTGATTCGTATCCATATATAGTCTGTAAGTCAATGAAAAGCTGAGATGGTGAAAAACAATCTGCATGTTTGATTGGGGAACAAAAGAAAAGGATGTCAGGAGGTGGAGGGGAGGGGAGGGGGGGCGCCAGAGAAGGAGGAGAGGAAACAGAACAGCATGCATGAGATATGCACTATAAGATCACCTGACAAACATCCCTGAAATCTTAGCGAGGGGCAGATCACCATCCATCCTCTGAATTGTCTGTGACAGATGTTATACAGAGCCAATTTCACCTTTTATTTTCTGTTGAATTTCCTCCTCACAGCCTGTCAGTGGGAGAGGCGTTACAAAGTGTGTGAGCGAAAGACACAGATGGAAAAGTCAGGTTGAGAGAGCGCCGCTGAACAGTGGGAGAGAAAGCGGAAGAACAATAGGAATTGGAAGATGTGGTCAGGGGAGAAAATGAAACCTTAAAAGGGCCGATTCAGCCGGTGGAGTCGTATGGAGAATTCACCTGAGGACAGTCTCAAGCCCTTTTGGTGTCTCCATGGAGACAGGCCTCCTATGAGTCTGATACTGTAAAGACCGTCAGTAGTACGGGCAACTAGTCCTGTTATTGATTTTCCAGTCGTTCTGGACCAGTGTGAGAGATTTGCCTGGGGTTGAGTCCTCTTCTGCAAACTGTGGTACTGATGATGCGTGCAGAAATATTGTATTTTTCTCGCTGTCATTAAAGACCCACTCCAATGAAAATTGTGTTTTTGGTGTTTTTAACATGGAGGACATACAAACAGAAAATTCTGATTAAAATTACATTTCTGAGTGTTTATTGATTCAATTTGAATCAAAGCAGATGTAAAAATGCTGTAGTGTGACGTAGAAACTACGGAAAGCCGCAAGGTCCATATTTCAGTCCGTTTTGATGCAGGCTTGTAATGCCTTTTACCTAATTTAACCTTTATTGCATTTTACCTTTGATGTTTTTTATTAAATTTGTATTGCCTATTAGGGGGGCCTTGTAAAGAACTTAGTGGTTTTTACTCGTGAAAAGTTTTATATAAATAAGTGTCTTCTTCGTCCACCAAGTCTTCGTTTTCCTTGTCTGAGCTGACATCAGCTAGATGGTTCCAGTTTTGCTCACCACTTTTGTTTCATCGTAATATTAGGTTGGGGTTGTGAGGGGCTGTAAAGTCCTCCGATTTGTGCGTCCATAATTCTTGATTTGTAATTCTTCCCCCTCCAGGCTCAGGGGGAGAGAAATTACATTTCCAGGTGAATCGCCTGTGCTCCTTTTCTTGACCGTGGACTACGCCTCTGGCTCATCATCTCGCATCTCGAAGTGGGAAAGATTCCAGGTCATCATCTCTGCTTCTGTTGCTTCTGAACTGAATTGAAGTTACAAATCAAGAATTACACACGCACAAATCAGATGATACTATATTCTCTCTATTGTATAGCTAACAGGAGAAGCAGCTGGGTGATGGGAAATGGGGGCAGGCTTCCTCAGTGTCAACAGTCCCGCCCACAACTCAGAGGTGAATTGCTAATGAACTAATGCTACTCTACAGAAACTATGTCCTACAAAAGGTGGAGAGGGAAAAAAGGAATAAAGATTGAATTTTTAGAAGATGTTTTAAAGTGTTCTATCTAAATACATTCTACTGCTGTTTTCTTGCAGTTTCGGAAGGAAATATACAATTTTGAAAAAGAAAATATGTTCCAAGCTAAATTTAAAGTAATAAATCATATACATGCTTGAAGGCTTGTGGATATTAAGTTTTCCCCCTTTTTGTCATCCATCTCCACCCACTTCATCTTTGTATAAGACATCCATAGGAAGCAGATTAGAGGCTCAGCGCGGCCTTTTTCTGGGGTCTGTCGGTTAGTGTCAGCTTACAGGCCTCACTCTGTACACAAAGAACATTATGGAAGTTTTAATAGGTGATCAGAGCAGCTGTTGCAGTTGATTTACTGCATCTGAGAGAGCTTAATGACTGCAGAGCCAGACAGCTCTTAACTCTTTGATGTGCAGCGGACAATGTAAGAGGATCTGGTAGCTCCTCTTGGGAAAACCACATTTACACTTACAGTATGGCCTCACAGAAGTATATACAAGCACTTTCAGAAAATAATTACAGCACCCAAAGGCTCTTTCGCGAAGGCTCACCAAACTTGCCGCTAATAGCTCACTGGTACTGGAGACTTTAAAGAACGCCTGGATTTAGCCGGTAGTTCTGGCTCCTGCGTGCTTCATGGTACACACAAACGACACATCCTCGTACAGTTGCAGTGCTTGCTGACAGGTGGTGCATGCTCAAGAAAATATAAGCTTACTCAGCATAAACAGCCCCAGCCGGCTTAGCACTTCAGCAGAAACCAATCGGTGTACTTATGCAGGAGCTAGCACTATTCAGACAATGCAGCATCCATCTCCAGGGTCAGATGGCAAAAATTATGTTTGCACTTTAAAGACACCAACAAACGTCCTCTTTTTAGAAAGTGCACTACAGCACAAACAAAAACAATCAGTACTGGCCAAATGATTGAGGGATGGAGTAAGTGTCTGATCACTTGTAGGAGTCCAAAGTCATTCAAGAAGATTGGTGCAACAGAACATATAACATTGAATTTGAGGGTTGCTATAAACCTACAAAATACATTCATCTTCAAGGCCTTACAGCATTCTATCAGCATTTCTTTGGTTTTATTATTTATTTTACTACTTTTTGAAGTCTCCATTATTTTTTGATCTATATTAAAAGCATTTCCATTGGCCTTTTAATATAGATTATGCTATTTTTAGCCAAAATCAAAAGACCTGTATCATTTTCTAAGACATAGTTTCTGCAAAGCGGTAACAGTTCATTCGAAATTCACCTCTGAGTTGTGGGTGGGACTGTTAACGCTGAGTAAGCCTGCCCCTACTTCCTACCATCCACCCGTTTATACTCTTTCCAGTTAGTTTATCTAAACATTCTCCCTCCTAACTCATCATACATGACCATATGGTTTGAGTCTCCTCCGTGTCACTTTTTGACCTTTTGGGTGTCCCCAACTCGTCATTTTTTGATAGGCTGGTTTCTCCCACTAAATCCCAATCCTGGGGACATGGAACCAGTTTAGAGTACCGGTCCACGTCCTGAGGGTTAGGGACTGCTGAATAGCATGCCCCAGTACCAAGCAGCCCTCGGACCAGTACCGGTTCATGGCCTGGAGGTTGGGGACCCCTAATTTAATGAGAACAGTCAGCACCTCAAAAACGACAAGTTGGGAACACACTGTCAAAAACTGATGCGGAGGGGGCCCGAACCATATGTTGAGTTGGGAATGAGAATGCATTGAGTCTCTCACAACCCTAACGTACTATAAATAGGCTACAGTACAAAAAGCAATGCTAGATCTCTCTTTCCATATAGTTTTGAGCCAGATCCCAGCTCAGGAGAGGAAAATGAAGACGTACACGGATCTATTTGTCTACAAGTGGGTGCATTAGAATGGAACTTGGAGATATTTACCTCCACGTCACTAATACAAGCTGTTCAAACGCTCTTTTTTGTCTGCTCCTGGTTACCAACTGTTTGAGTAGATAACTACGCCGAATGTAATTTTGTATATGTCCTCCATGACAAGAAAAATGCCACAAGAACATATTTGAATCACACCAAAACACATTTTTCATCTGATTTTCATATTTAATTTTTATGTTGTCTTTATGTGTATATATGTGTTTTATTTTGAACGAGTCAAACACTTAGAGATTCAACATTTCCTTAACAAAATTCTTGTCTAACACTATTTTTAATCAAATAAGATAAATGTTGCTGTCCTAACCAGGTTAAAGTTTGCATGCACATAGTGAAAAATGTTCCATTTGTAAAATCTAGAGCTACTGTGATTGTATAAAAGTGGATTTTCTTGCAAAATTGCAGAGCTACTGTATAGCAAGGTTAAATTGTTCTCAGGATCAGTATTTTTTTTTTCTTTTTTTGCACAGAAACTGGCCATGAAGGGAAATACAGAGATCTTCAGAGTTTTAAAGAATATATTTTCTAAATCACAGTTTGAGTCATTGCTTAAAATGTTTGCAAACAAACACTAATAGAGACCCATACATTTTGCATATTGAAATAAGAAATACAGCTTAATCAGCTATATTTTTTCATGAGCTCTAACTAGCCCTAAAAAGCCAGCCAGGCCGTAACCGAAAGCAGACGGAATAATGAAGAAAACTGCTCTCCATTCTGTTAAGGATGTCTCCCTGAAGCACATGAATTACACTGAAGCAGGCACTGGGACTGCGAGCGATGTCGGGCTACCAGCACCAGCCAAGTCACTCTCTCCCCATGCCAAGTGAGAGGATGCCAGCCACTTCCTGCTGTAAACAATCTAGCCTACTAAAAAAAGGAGGGTAGCGGTGGTGGTGGTGGTGAGGGGGGTCCTCTCAATGAGAAACAACAGGAGACACAGAGAAGACGCATTTGCTCAATAAAAATGTTTTCCAATGAACAAATGTACTCAATTTGTCAGACAAGCTACGGAAGACAGTTTGAGGCGTGTGTGGGAGGGGTTGAGCGACCTACTGTATGTGTGTTATAAGTTTGTGCGGGGAAAACCCTCGACGGTTTAAGAGTATTTTGGAGACATTTGTCAGTGTTAAGGGGAATTTGCAACTTGAAATCCACTTCTGGAAGTAACAGCTCTGTTTTAAAAGTTAGAGAATGTAGATGTGATTAAAAAAGCTGGAAGTAGAAAAGCACTTGTATCTACTGAAGGACTAAATATTCTGTGAGAAGCAGGACATGAGTGGAAAGGACCAATCACTAATGAAACCCCTGGGATTTAGTGTTTTATATACATATACACATATTTTTTTTAAGTTACATCAATGATATATTTAGCTCTCCAACACTACAATAACATATTTTAGTTATTTATTTGTCTTGGCTTAGAAAGTAGATCCAAATAATTTTTATTGGAGCTCCACAACACAACATTTTTTTGTTTTCTGTTAGAAAACCATAAAATCTTTACATTTTTTGCATTATTTCTAGATATTTTCCACCTGTTTTTTTTTTATTTTTAGTTCATTTTTTAAGTCAACATTTATATTCAAATAACAAATATATAATATATCTTTAGTGCATTTTCTGGTTTAATATCCAACCAATGTGAACATTTTTAGAGGATTTTTTTTTGTCTTTTCTGTTTTGTTTTCCTCTCGTTGCTTAAGTGTGAACATGAATGACCAAGCCTCATTGTAAAAAAAGTGAAATTGTAAAGACTGAAACAAAGAAACTGCACACAGACAGACAAACCAACACAGAGTTGGTACACGGTTGCACACAAATAGGGCTGTTTCAACCCATACACACACTCATACTTGCCATTTTAGACCCTACCATAATTCTCTTTATATGAAGGACACATTGAATTATCAGAACAGAAGCAGCTGAGGCCTCATATTAGACCTGGTGTCAGAAGCAGTAAGCCAGGGATGACATTAATGTGAGAACTCCTGTCCCTTACAGCAGATCCCGTCTGCATCCAAACAGGAGTCCGGTCCGCACGCAGCTGATCTCTGTCCACCAGTCTGCAGCCCAATCAATGAAGAACTTGGCCTATTTTACTGCTCACCTATTTACAGGCTGCTTTGCCTGACAGATGTGGTGTCTTTGTCAATAATGCATTGAACTGACAGCAATATCCTCCAATTGAGTTACGCCGCCTGCTCGTTCGGCACGAGCCGCTCTGCATCTTTTCTGCTCAGACAAGTTTAGGTCACTCTTGAAACAAACGACAGCCTGCAAAACAAACATGGCATTACAACTAAGTTTTAAAAGCCTTGACATTTACCAAGTCTCATTTATATGGTTGCTACAGAGCTTATTGGCAATCCCAATTACATTGTTATAGGAAAAGGACCTCCTACGCTTGATACAAATGACAAGGCCATGGCTGTGCTGGCGCTGTGCAAACACAGTAGGATGGAGCAGCCTGTGGGAGGATCGGCCCGTAGATGAATGAACACCTGGATTAATGGGGTCAGTGAGCAGCGAGTTGCTGAGGAAGGAGAATCCAAGCCAAGGCAGCCATTTTACATTTTACTTTTACTGCGTCCGCGTCTCATGGTCCGTTTTCCTCTACTGGTTTTAGAGCTGGTGAGTCCAATGGGAGCCCAAAAGAGCAGATAAAGGACATTTCCAAATGTACGTTTAATAAGAAATCTAAAGCGATAACTCTAAAAAAATATATATAATTTTACAACCTTCTTCAAGAATATAAAT
>NC_050519.1:10716423-10717993 GCF_002922805.2 Oryzias melastigma
AAAAAAAAAAAAAAAAAATAGATTGGCAAAACGTAATAGAAAAAAGGTAAAGGAAAAAAGCTGTTCTGAAGGCAGGACCTCTGGGGTAACAAAAGTGTCATTTCTGTGCTAATTTAAACCATTTGCACTCCTGTCTGTAGGGAGATCACTCCACTCAATTTACTATGAGGAAATCTTAAATCTTTTCTCAAAGTGTTTAATGGCGCAAGTGTAAAAGAGAGGTTGCTGGCCCTTTAAACGGGGCTCTGAGAACATAGCAGGCTAATAGATGCAGTCTAAAGGTGCTAATGGATGGCAACTTGAAAAATGGTCTTATCTGAAAGGGTCTCAGACAGTTATAAATGAAATAACCGTGCTAGGCACATTAATCCGTGTTCGTGGCCTGTAAGGACAGACCCCAGCTCGCCATTTGATCCGTGAATGCATGTGTGCACATGCATGTTTGTGTTTGTATTTGATTAACCTCTTCTACTAATGACCTTCTCTCTTTTTTTGTGTAGTTGCAAATGGACATTGAAAATTAAAGAAATAAAAGACTGCAGTAAAGAGGAAATCAGGCGTTCATGTTTATGATGCACAAACAAGATAAACTGAATGTCCATAAAAAAAGGGCAGGGTAAATATATATGCTAAAAAAATACAAGTAAATGATTCTGCTTTCAAAAGGAAGCAGGGAACTTAAACACTTAAACATCCAGGAACCATCTCACCCACAGACCTCAAATCAATTTCCTGCAGTAAATCTGTTCAGCTTTTTATTTATGTGCACTTGGCCAGGAAACTCCCACTTTACAGCATATCTAAGTTTATCACAAGAAATCTAATAATGACAGACCGACTACTCTTGACGATTCTGCAGACAACATTGCCATCTACTGTTCCTCAGTTGTGTGGAAACCAGCAGCTGGACCTTTATAGTGCAAAGAGATGATGCTACCATCTTGTGGTCATCAAGAAAAAACACACCAGATTTAAAATTGTATAAGACAGTGGTGTACATTCAAATATATATTTGAAATTAACATTAATTTGTGCTGTTTAGATTTGAGATACTCTCACCACCAGACAGTCGGTTCGTCCGTCCATCTGTCATTATATCCACCACCGGACAAAAGTTTCCAGGTCTAAAGGCAGGGATGCCCCTGTTTAGTTTAAGCAATCAGCTATTGTTTATATTATGAGACTGGTTTTATGTTTTTGTACAATTACCAGTGTGAAGCCTGTTAAGACAACTACACTGTACAATTAAAATTTAATTAAATTTAAAGATTTCTTCTGTCTGTATGGTTGCACTCTGAAATAAAATAATACTGTAATAGAATAAATAAATATAGTTACAAAAAGAAATCCTTATAATATCCTACAGACAATTCATTGACCAATGCTTTATAAATGTTATATATTTTTGTTTGCATGCCGATGCTAAATTAGTCATTATGAAATCGATGCGTATTTGCATCAATAGGTTAAATTCCTCAAAGTAGTCACCTTTTCAGACATAACAGCAGAACACAGATGCATTTTTTTTCTTTTAAAGTAGATATGAAATATATATATATATATATATATA
>NC_050519.1:10718063-10718729 GCF_002922805.2 Oryzias melastigma
ATATATATATATATATATGTATATATGTGTATGTATTTTAATTTGTCCTGTCCAAGAGCTAAGCAAACAGATAAGAGATGAAAGCCTCTTGAGTTGGACATGTTACAACCGGGGGTTATGGTTTTTTTGATCTATTTGCAAAAACCCCTGTTGTGATTTAGGCAAAGCTTTATTTATATTGATTATTTTCAGATAGTGTTTATTCATATTTGTATGTAAGGGGCGGTGCAAAAGAAAGGGGGCGGGGTTAAGGAAATTGGCGGGTGATTACCAAAGTGCGTGTGGGGGGTGGGGCGGTGTAATAGAGCATCAAGAAACACATTTCTGGAGGATTATAATCATTACTGTCAGGTGTGAATGTTAGTCTAAAGGGGCGGGGCCTTTTCATACACACACTCAAATGTTACAAACATACCTGTTGGCTCCAAAAATCTTCACATAAAATCTTCACACACAACATGTCAACATGTACACAATACAACTACAGTTCCCACAGATGCTTACGCATACAAACCAACACATGTAAAGCATTTAAATCTGTCATGCATACTATTAGTGCAAAGGTGAGCTGAGCTGAGACCAGGGCATTAATGTATAATTCTGAAAACTATAAAATTCTTTAACTTTTGTGGAACCTTACCTTTTCTTATTAACTTCCAGCTGTTC
>NC_050519.1:10718823-10760513 GCF_002922805.2 Oryzias melastigma
AAACTTTTGATCCATTGTATATATTCAAATAATACATTCGATCAAAGCAAAAAAAAGTCTTTGAATGTAACAGACAAAAAAGTTTTCAAAATGATTCAGACCAAATGCTTCAGGGTTAAAGAGTGATTCAAGCAAATCAACTTCAAGATGTTCAAATCGTCACTTTAAGTAATAAAATAAATGAGAGGAATGACTTACAAAAGCCTCCTCCTCAACAAATGTTGCCCTTCAGAAGTAATATATGTGCTCCATAAACAGCTTCCACACAGTCTGCCAACCTTTGCCCTTAGATTAACATTAGCGTTAACCCCCAGTGGTGGTCTGGGATAACCATGCTAATCACTCCTAACTGTCAAGGGTAATAGAAGAGAGCGCCCAAAGACTTCTTTAAAAGTTGCTGATTAAGATCAAAGATTAAGAAGAAGAACTAATGCCTCTTTGAACTGTGCTCCACTTTTGTTCACTTCCTCCTGGTTTTAACATCTCCAACATCGGGAAACCGTGGAATAGGGTGGTAATGCTCTTAGAACGGTTGATCTTAGCGTGTACTGTGGCAAAGGTTATGGTGGGACATGGAGGCGCATCCTCTATTATTAACTAACTGAGAAAGAGATCAGAGTCGCAAGAAGATTGAAAATATTAAGGTTTAGATTCAAGGACAGTGAAAGTGGAGAAAAGGCAAATTTAGGCACATTCAAATCTGCCATTCAAATTCTTCTTGCAGACTTCTCTGATGTAAATTTCTTCTTGGTGCCTGAAGCACACTAAATGTTTCTGCTAGCAAGCCCTATCCATCAGCTCAGGGCCATGCTGGCATAAAGACTTTCATTAAAAAACCTCTAAATCTGTCAGCAGCACGCATTAATTCTTGTCCAATGAAATGAGAAACTAGTGCTTTGCTGAGCACTTTTTCGATCTTTAAATCAAATCTCAAATCAAATTGTTCTCTTCATTGTGTTTTTGTTGAACTGTGTGTGGATACAGAGCAAAACGGTCTCTTAAAAAGACTTTTACGGAACTGTTTGAACGAAGGATCGGTGTGGTGCAAACAAGACAGCTTTACTCTCTGGACATTTTCCAATTACTGTGGTGTGCCAGCAGATCAAAGCCAGGATAATCCTTGAGCTGGATAGTGCAGTCACTAGTATGAAGATCCAAGTATGGGTGATAACTTGTACGACTTGTTTGCACATGAGCGTGTCAGTGAAACAGGAGTCTTAAAAAAGAAGCACGAACACCAGAAAGGATGGATAAATATAAAGATGTGAAGGAAATAAAGAAGATCGTATTCTGGACTAGCAGAGGGAGGAGGGGAGGTTTGCGGTTGGTGCACTTCTATGTGACGTCAGCGGCTTGTTGGATTGAGGTGCTGCGTCCTGCTGATTTTAATCCTAAATCACTGAGGAACTGAGAGCAAGTGCCTGTGCGTGCCCTCTGGGAAAGGAAAGAAAGTGACAGGAGGAGAAGGAAACGCAAGTGGAGACACTTGACAGAAGACGGGAGCTGCTGAGCCTTTTATTGATTATCTTTTCAGTCGTATGTCTGTTTTTTTTCATTGTCCTTTGCATTGTTAGTCCTGAACATCTCTGTTTGCAGTGTTAAAGTGCGGCCTGTTCAAGCATGCCCACAAACGGTATTAACCAGGCTTTAAAGCTACAGTTTGGTCTGATCAACTATGAGAACCGCTACCTGACCGCTGAGGCCTTTGGCTTCAAGGTAAATGCTTCAGGAACCAGCATGAAGAAGAAACAAATCTGGACCTTAGAGCAGGATGAGCAAGACGGTCAAGTGGTGTTTCTTCGCAGCCACCTGGGACGCTATTTGGCTTCTGACAAGGACGGAAAGATCACATGTGGGGCAGAGAAGCCGGATCCAGAATGCCGTTTCCTTATTGTGCCCCAGTCTGATGGTCGCTGGGCACTCCAGTCAGAACCTTACCTGCGCTACTTTGGAGGCTCTGCAGACTACCTGTCCTGCTTCGCCCAAGTCATTGGAGAGCAAGAGCTGTGGGCTGTTCATTTGGCTTTGCACCCCCAGGCTAGCCTGCTAAGTGTGGCACGTAAGCGCTATGCCCATCTGTCTGCCTCGGATGGAGAAATCTCAGTGGACAGCAACATTCCCTGGGGGGTCGATTCCCTAGTCACCTTGGTATACCTGGACGGCAAGTACAGCCTGAAGACTTGCGACAGCCGCTTTCTGAGCAACGACGGCAAACTAGTGAAGGAAAACAAAAACACGACCTGTTTTACACTGGAGTTGAAGTCCGGCAAGCTGGCCTTTAAGGACTGTGATGGGAAATATCTGGCCCCCGTGGGCCCCACAGGAACGCTGCGCTCCGGTAGATGCTCCAAACCCGGAAAAGATGAGCTGTTTGATCTTGAAGAAAGTCATCCACAAGTAGTTTTTCAAGCTGCCAATAAAAGATTTGTCTCAGTCAAACAAGGTAATTGGTACATTTTTTAAAGCTGTTTTTCATTGAATCCCATTTGTGCTTTTGGTTATTTTGATATATAGGTAAAATGACTTTACAAGAAGTAAAAAAAATAAAATAAAGGTTTCCTCTCATTTTTACAGTGCAGTTTATTTCAGGTTACTCTAGGAGACCCTTCAACACTTTGACACCACTGGAAAAATATTTTTGAAATTTTCAAAAGCAAGAGACTCTTCACACTTAATTAGGTTGGGTTTAGAGTTTAAATATTTGTGGGCAATGCAGCGATGTGCATTCTGGACAACACAAATTTCCATCAGTTTTTGTGATTGGCCGCATGTAACCTGCGAATAACATCCACCTTTTTCAAAAACATGTTAGAAAAAAGTTTTAGTTGCAGAATAAAATGTTGAAGCACAAATTATGTTTTCATTGGATTGGTTTTCTGAATTCAAACTTTTTTTTATTTCATTTTTATCTAATTTTATGAAAAAGTTATTTGAATGGCCACCCACCAATTTAGCAGTTTTATCTTTTAAAGTAAAGCTGATGGGTTTATGTGTCTTCTAAACTTGCAACTTTTGTGTCTTGAAAGGAACAAATCCATTCAATTTATCAACGTCATAAGTAGATTTTTTTTTTACAATCTTTCTCTGATCCAGACTGCTTGACAGCCATGTTGTGGAGGTCATTGTGGTAATGGGCTTTGTCATTTTCACTGTGTGTCCATTGAAGATTAAGTTGTGTACGAATGACTGGAGCCACAGGGGTGTCCCTTTTTCTTTACAGCTATTGATCAGGTAAATTATCAGGACCAAAAGCACCAGCAACTTCAGTCAATCACTTTTGCTGCACGGTTTTGCTTCAACCTGTGTGGTTTGTAATGCTTAAATAAATTGTGTGAGGAAGACCGAGAAGCAAATTTCCTCATTTTGAAACCTGAAAAGCCTTCAGGATTCAATTAAACATACAGTATGGCTCTCGCTCAAATTCTGAGGGCTTGGACCATAACAATAATTTGTAAGCCAGTTCAGTAGTGAATGCATTTAAAGAGATTCTAACAATGAACTTTTGACTGCAGGCTCTTCATTTGCTTATGCATAAAGCTAATTTTAAATTAGAAAGAGAACTGTTGTGGGAATAGTTGTGCACGCTGGAACTCTGGCTTCACAGAAGAGAACAGAAACATTCATTTTCGGATGCTGGTGGCAGCGACACGTTTTTTTTTTTTTTTTTTTCCAAGGAACAAGGTACTAAAACCTTCTTAGTAGGCCCTGCAGTGCAGATTTGCATTTCACCACTCAGGGAATTAAAGTATGCGAACGAGCAGGAAGGGTGGAGGGTTGACTGAGGGGGATTAGGGTTGTAACGGGATTAAGAGAAAGGTTGAAGGATATTTCTGTGGCACCTAATTTGAGCTACAGCAGACACGGTTCAGTTACAGGCTACGTGTCTGTGATTTCACCAGCACCTGACAAATCTCACTCATATCAAAGTTAATACTGTACATGTGGACTAAGAACGCAAGACTAGACTAAAGGCTGAAAGGTAAAAATTTGCATCTAAACAAAGAGGTAACTAGAGCCTCGTTTCTACGGAGTGGTACGGTCTGGTATTTTGAGCATTTCCGTTATAAAATTGACCCATAAAACGGTACCAAACTGTACCATTTTTGGGTCCAGTTGGTTGTAGGTTCACAGCAAAATGGAATTAAAAGGCAATTTTGTTAAACAATGAAACACGCCGGTTGGCAGAAAGTCATTATGACGAACAAAACATCATGAATAGATGCCAAATAGCAAGGTCTGGCACTGGCACTACAAACAATCCTTGGCCTTCATGGCAATAACCAATAATGGCAAAGATGGTTGTTGATAGCTTCACTTTTGCTGTTGTTGCACTACTATGACGCAAACCTACACAATCATTCTACACCCTGCATGCACTGTGATGATCCAACTTTGAGTGGAAGTGCTCACCTCAATTGCCTTGACTACTCTAAGGTGTACCACAATGTAGCATTCATTGGAAACGCTGCTGAAATTGGAAAGACAACCTGATTTTATACTTCCTTGTTTGACTGCTTTTGGATACAAAGTGTAGAACATCTATGATGCAGCATCTCTGAGCTGGTCACCTGAACGATGAGTCAATTCTGGTTTTGCATGTTACACAAGTCACTCTGATTGAAGCAGCTTTACACTGGTATTGGCTAGAGATTCCTAAGATACAAATATCTGTATGAGGAGTAGAGCTTATCGACCAACTGCTTTTCACATTAGTCAATGAGCTACATCTCTGACGATGATTTCGGACTCACGGTGGGTTTTGTTTTGTATGCCTCCAAAGATGTCAGCCCGATGTTTGTTGAGTTCAAAGAGAAAAAACTAAACACTGGCAAAGCAGTGAAAGCGTTCATTTGGTTACATCATGCAATTTGACTCTGAGGATGTCATTAGTATGTTCACCCTCAAAAACAAAAGTGCTCAAGAAAGTGGTAAACAAACGCAAACATTTAATTTGTGGTTGACTTCAAAGTACTTCACATGTTTTTTTAAATACATGACTTGTATAAAATTACAAAAAGGATGGCATTTGAAATTTTGTATACCAATGCAGGACAAATCCCTAACCTAGACGTAGATGTATAAATTTGGTAGATAAATAGGTTTAGAAGTTAATGTGAAACAGAAATAACTAAAATATTTTAGTATTTAAATAAACATTTTCTCTTTTATTTTCCTCTATGTTACTGAACTATGGGGTACTTTCACTGCCAAGTGAAAAATATTCATAAAAAAGGGAACAAATATAAAAAGGAAAATGCGTGAAATGTAGCTCACTTTTCTGCTTTTACAAGGAAATGAATCTCAGTTGTATCTGTGAATAACCTCATCACAATGCCAGTCAAAAAAGTTTTGCTTTGTATCCTCACCAACAGGAGTGAGTATTTCAGCAAACCAAGATGTGGAGACAGACATGGAGACCTTCCAGATGGAAATAGACAAGGAGAACAAAAAAGCTTTGTTCAGGACCAATGGAGGATCCTACTGGACCTTAGTGACCCATGGAGAGATCCAGTCCACTGCCAAAGAAGTGTGAGTTGTGCTTTGCAGAAAAAAAGACACAAAGCTATTTTGTATGTTGTTGATTTCCACTGTCCACTTCTGACATGCAAGTAACTTTTATTTCTGAACAAGTGAAACGTGCTAATTGGAAAAATGCAATTTGTTTTATTCTTAAAGTATTTTATGCTAGTCTTAAAGTAAGACAAAAACAATGTATTTTGCAATGTATGATGTTGTAATAGTTGCAAGTATAGTATTTTGTTGTAGAATGCAATGTATATGTCTTTGTTCATGTTAAAAAGGGTTTTTTAAAAATAAAAAAAGAACTTCATTAATATTTTAACTCCTGAAACGACCCCTTTTACCTTATTGTAAATTACTATCTGTTTGAACTGTGGCTTCCAGGGACTAGTTGTTCTGAACCTTATTCTTAATTCAAACATCATAAATAATTGCAGATCACACCATTAGTAAATTATATTTCTGCTCACACAATTTTTTACAGTAATCTAAGTGAAGTGAATGCCTACAGCATTCTACAGCATAGACTGTATATAAAGTGTCTACAATGTCTGTGAGCTTTTACTAACGAAAGAAAAATAACTTAAAAATAGAAATACTTAAGGAGACCCAAAAAGTACTCATCCAACTAACTACTCAATTGAGAGTGGTAGAATTGAGTAATGGTTTGAACATATTTGATTTACAGTTTGAAATGTTTAGAATGAAGCAGAATTTTTTTTTAAAAACTAATATAGTTAAAAGCTCAGTGATGGTCCTGTATTTTTAACTACTGAAGGAAAAGCTGTAGTCTGGTAATACCACTTTAAAAAGTATTTCTATTTACAAAAGTATCTCAAGTGAATGTAACTGGATAAATATACTTAATTTCTACCTGATTTTGATAGTAGTTATTTTTGTTAGATTTTGTGTTATCGTTCATATTTGACCAGTAAATATGTTTCAAAGGTTATTGGAGAGAAAGATTTAACTGGAAGGAGTCTCATTTTGGTGTGTAATAGCAGTGAACAGCCTAAATCAGCATATCTTTGACCTTAATCTTTTGCGTTAACCATTTATGGAAAATATGTATTTTTTGTTAACTTTCCCGTTGTTCTAGTTGATGCATTGGCATTTGTTTCTATTTTTGTGCTAAATACTAGGCTAAGCTGGAGAAGTTTGAAAGAGGAAAATTTCATTAAAGCTTTTTTTTAAGATTTGAAAATTTCAAAATTGATCAATTTGACCCAGATTACAACAGGAGGGTTAAGTGAAATATTAATACTTAATTTTTTTTCCCCAACTTTTTCTCGTATAAAATTTTACATTATTAAATAGCAAGAAAAGCAATACATTTTTAATTACATTTCTTAGGAAAAATCAGAAATGTTCCCCTACCTCTACGTTTGTTTCTACCCTTATATTTGGCCCTCAAAAGGAAAATTATGGGAAAATTGTGTCTTTCAAATTCGGACTTCACTCCCACTCGACGACGTCATCAATAGTAGCCCGTTAGCTATGTTAGCGCAGAGCTGCTAGCGCTCGGAAATACATAACAACATCTGTTTTATAACTGTAGAAAGGTCATGCTAAAAGAAAAAGTCATTACTTACATTTAAACGTAAACGTCTGTGGTTCGGAGCACACCCGCGTGAAGAAAAGCGATTCTCCTTCCTGGTGTGGCACAGCGTGATGTGACTCCTCCTACCGGCGGAGGGATACACCCTTCGTTCCACTTAAAAATATATGTTCAGTTAGAGGGGGAATGGAGAAGAATTCATGTCTACTTTAGTCACAAACTGAAAAATCTTAAAGGAAACCCACATTAGTTTTACAAGCAACACTTTCCTCCAGGAATTTCTGACTCAATAAACAGGCAGCTCATTCAAACTGATTTTTTTCGTACATCAGTGTGTATTAACATATTATCAAAATCCTTCAATCATCCCACTTTGTTTGTTCATAACCTACATTTTCCTCCAAAATTAAACAAATTTCTGTTGTTTCATGTCTTTTTTTCCCAGAGAGATCAACACCATGTTCGACATTGAGTGGAGAGGACAAAGAGTTGCACTCAAAGCAAGCAATGGAAAGTACGTATGTACAAAAAAGAATGGACAGCTCTCTGCAATCAGTGATGCAGTGGGTGAGTGTGCTTTTGGCCAACTCCTGAGACTTTCAATGCATTGTGTGATAAAAGAGGCTTAAAAATAGTATTCCTTGCTCAGACAGGAGTGTTCCTTTTGTCTGCGTGCGCACACACAGCAAATGATGTATCTGTCTCTGCAGGAGATGATGAATTATTTCTGATGAAACTCATTAACCGCCCTATGCTGATCCTTCGCGGGGAGAATGGCTTTGTGTGTCACCACAAGAACTCTAACACCCTGGATGCAAATCGATCCGTCTATGACATCTTCTCATTGATCTTCAACGATGGCGCCTACATTATAAAGAGTCAGTCTTTTTATGTAGGAAATATTAAACGGAGACATTACAAAATGCATTAAATATTAACCGAAATTGTTCTACCATCTTTGTACAGGTGTGAACGGAAAGTTCTGGTACGTCTCCAGCAACGGCCTTGTGTGCTCAGATGGAGAAAAGTCAGAGAATTTTTTCCTCGAGTTTCTGGAACATGGACGTGTCGCCATCAAAGGATCCAATGGGAAATACCTCCGTGGAGACCAGGGCGGCACGCTCATGTGTGATGGAGTATCTGTTGATGCATCTTCGCTCTGGGAGTACTGATCTCGTCTGGCTCTCAAAAAAAAAAAAAGGCCTAAACGTAGGTGCAAGAGCCGCTCTCATCGTCGGGCCAAGAGGCAGAACTTTTCTAGGAATCCAATCCCATGTTTTCTCTTTTTTTGTTTGTCTTTTTCATTGGGATCAAGTGAACACTTTAGGAAGTCATGTGGGTATTTTTACCTGTAAATGTTAGATATTTTTAAAATGACAACAAATGCCAAGATCAAATGCATTTTGTGGAAATCTGTAATTTTTATGAACGGACAGTAGGAGAATGTTCTAAAAAAAAAAAAATCACCACAACACCATTTTAATATCCATTTACCTATACTTACATATTATAAACCCTTTATCCGATGGTCAAATTTCCCAGCTGTCATCTGGAAAGAAGTTGGCAACTGCCAGTAAATGCAGCCACATTAAAAAAAATGGATCATTTAAAATCTGATCAGTTTGACTTGATGCTGCTGATAATTCACTTTTTTTTAAGAAAACTTATTGCCTGCAACTTCAAAGTTTCACCCTAAAGTGAATTTTGGGGATTTTACAAATATCCTAAAGTACAAAATGTACATAAAAAAGCTTGTACGCATTAAAAAATCCTGAAGGCTCATTTATAGTCATGTTCTATTTATTTGATGTAGGTGTATGCTGACAGCCATAATCGTCTGGATCTCAACATCTTTTCTGACGACTCTTAGGAGCCAAGTAACTTCCTGACTTTGCTGTGCAGCATGCTAACTGAAAGTGAAAATGTCTGGTTTATCTAACTAAATTTAAAGAAGCACCAAGAACAAGACTCTATAATCTTATTTTTTATTTTCATTTTGTTCCTTTTAAGGTATAAATATCATCTAAGACAAAAAAATAAAAAGGAATTCTGGTGATTTTAATCTGCAAAAGCCTGAAGAGTTCCAGAAAAGAAAATGTATCGCATAAAAATCAAACTTTCACATCAGGGACGAGCGTTAAAGAGGAGCACATGTAGAAAACACATGAATGTGAAGTCTTTGAAGTGCTTCTCTGGTGTCCTGCCTGGGGCCTTAATCTACACCGAACCCTGTAGTTGACCTTTCTGTTAAACGTTAGCCAGCGCCGGTCTTCATCAGGTCAATTCTCATATTTGATTCAGTCTTTCACAGTATGTGTTGAACTGATTACTCAATCAACACTCATTGAAAACAAGGGGTATGAGCAGCCAAGGCTTTACAAGCACGATGTGCAGAACACATGAATAACCAAAAGCTATATACATGTTTGGTAGTCAGTTTCTGGGGTAAAACGTTTATGCATATTACAGTCATTTCTGAATATTCTGTAAATGTTTTTGTTGTTTTTTTCCGTCTGGGATTCATAGACACTTTGTTGGTAGAAAGCCCAAAAAGGCTCCACAAAACACACAACCTGTATCTGCTATATAGAGAAAGACTCGCCATATTTTAGATTATTGTTTGTTTTCAGTCACTAGATCATTCACAATCATTGTTTTCTGAAAGTTTTCTTTTTTTTTTTTTTTGAGGAAAATGTTATGGATAATAAAACACTTATATGTGAATATGGTAAATCTGGAGTCAAACTTGAAAATGTGCAAATATCAATATTCTTTAATGGTTTTTGTAAAGACTTTGCTTCTTTCTATGATAAATGTTCAATAAATCATAAAAACTGTTAAAAAACAAATCATCTCATATTCTTGACACAACCCACATCTACCTCTTGGATTCTATATATATATATATATATATATATATATTAAATATAATATAATATAATATAATATAATATAATATAATATAATATAATATAATATATAATTTTAGTGCGTACCAGATAGTAACAGATGCACACCAGTTATCATATGGTGTACATCAGAAAGTATATATATATATATTTTTTACTTTAATGTCCCTATTGGGGCTCCATATGCTCATTTACTGCTTTGTACAAAGAAAAGTTTAATTTAATGCCTTCATAATTGTAGAAAAGATTACCTTAAGGTTTTTCACTCATTCATAACACTAGGTGGCAGTGTTCACCTCACGTCTTCCTCTTACTGAGAAAGCTGTCAGCCTGCATTCCTCTGCTGCTATCTTGGTAAACATAAATTAATTAAAAACACATATTTAGAAAATTTAAAGCAATGTTTGACTTTTTTTAAAGAAACATGGATTCTATTTCAGAGAATAATTATTTACCTCTAAACGAGTCTGTCAGACCTCTTGTTCTTATCTTTCATTTATATATATTTTTTCACTTATTAGAAATTTAATCTAAAGCACACATAAATATACACATTGTAACACTGAACCATACTAACAATGACACATGCCAGCTTATAAATCTGCTGTTCACGAACCAAATGACAAGCAGAGTCACTGAGCTCTTAATGTTTATTTAAAAGATTTATCACCAGACAAATTCAGACTTTTTTGCATGGTGTGGAAAATGAAAGCTCTGAATATGAAATGTCATAATTTGAGTTTCATAATTCATGGCTCAGACTTTGGAAACAATTATCTTAAATTGTCATAAAAATACCCAAATTGCTGCAGTTGTTTAATGAGCATTCAAACTGCTCCGTTCTTATAAAATAAACGAGAGAAGAGAGTAAAATGATTTATTTGCAGCTTCTTTGAGCCATTTTTGTTCATTAACATGGAGTACAAAACTCAAAAACACACACAAAAAACATTTAAAATGGGTTGAAAAAAATTTAGCTAAGTTTTTATTACAATCAGAACAACATTTCTTGACTTTTTTGGGGTCATACTGTCACTGAAACACACAATTTATTCTGCATTAAAATGAGCCACTATGCACTATTATTCTGGACACAAAAACAAACTTAAAAAAAAGGATATGAAGCACTTTGAGTAAATGCGCTTAACCTAAACCCCCACAAAGAAGAAGAGCGGAAAGGCTCATTTAGTTCACTAAATTGCTAGAAGATAGCCACCACACTCCGCAAACTTAAAGCAGAAAAAACTGCAATTCAAAGATCTAAGCCTTTCTTTCTCTTTAGCGCCGGACAAACAGCTGAGTCTTAAATTATTGAGATTCTACCAACAGCCTCAAACTTAGAAAGATGTGAGCGATAATGCTGGGAATAGGGACTCAGGGAGAAAAATAGTCAGACTCACTTCTCTGACAAATAAGAGCTGTATTCAGAAAATCGCAGGCAGGGTCAGTGATGGAGAAAGACAGGAGTATTGATTCACGGAGTAACAAGATTAGACGGGAACCAAATAACACCTACTGTTTTCCTTTTGCACTCCTGTCATAAAGAATCACGCTGCTGGCACATATTTCCACTGCCTTCCACAGTTTACGTATCATCCGGTGGCTTCAAGAAACATCGTATTATCGAATGGAAAAAACACACAAAACAATAAAGAAATAATGTGATTCGAGGGTTTTTTCTTAAAGAAAGTTGTCTGATATGCTGATCACGCAGCAGCAGGTGCAGATGCCAGAAGCAAAATGCAGAGACGTTAATAACAATACAGGAAAAGCTTATTTTCTACCAGGCGTTCAGAATTCACTGAATGTATATTTATGTGAAAAAAGGGCTGCACTTGAAAGAAAAAGTTTCACAAGTTGCTAAAAAAGGTTCTATTTTTGCAGCTTTTGTTGAGAAACAGAAATATGAAAAGAAAAATAATAAATAACACGCAGATACGGACTAACAGACAGGCTTTGTTACTCGAAAAAAGTAAAATAACTGAACATATGAGCCTCACAGACTGCCTTTTTAACAATACTTGTCTTGTTTATATTAATAGAATAGAACAGACCTACATAATTAAAAACAACAAAAAAAATTTCTCTGAGGCCCCCAAGTTGATATTTTGCATCCTCCGTCTTAATAAGAAAATTAAATGTTGGTGTAGCCAAGAGTTTTCTATGAATGGCACTTTTACAATACTGTGTGCAGAGCTGACGAAACAACCAATCACAGTGGAGTATACAGCTCTTGGGGGCGTGGCATTGACCGGGCTTAAAGCAGAGACATTTTTAGGAAACCTGACCATGCATGGATACATGTCCACGTTTCTTTGCCATTGTCGTCGGATCTGGTCGTCAGAAAACTCCTTAGCAACCGTTGCTAGCGTTGTTAACTCCTGTGGTTTCACAGGACACACAGAAGACTAGATACTAGACCAACACTAGATATTTTCTCCTTTTTTTAACTATTCGCTATAAACCCTGGAGATGGTTGTGGGTGAAAATCCCAGTAGATCAGCAGTTTTCGAATTTCTTAGACCAGCTCGTCTGGCACCAACAACATTACCACGTTCCAAGTCTCTTCAATCCCCTATCTTCCCTATTCTGATGCTCGCTTTGACCGTACATGCCTAAATGTGTTAAGTTGCTGCCATGTGATTGGCTGATTAGAAATTTGTGCGGACAGGTGTTTCTAATAAACTTTCCTCTGACTCTATGTAACATGTAAATATAAGGAAGCAGACTTATACAGATCCTATACAAAGTTACAAAATGTTCTGTTTATTTGTATAAAAACTGCTTGACTGAACTCTGCCTGCAATGTGCAGATGGTGCAGCAATATGCTTGATATTTCACAGATGGGTTTTTATTTGTCCAGTGTGAGAATTTCACCCCTCTGACACCATTTGCTCCGATCCATTAGAAAGTTTTCAAACCAAATGATGTGCTTAAGGTTCTGTTAAACAGTTAATACGGTCCTTAAAGCCAGCTTCTCTATCACATTCAAGGATTTCAAGGGTTTTTGATTTAATGTTGGACGTAGAGTGTTAGCTGATGTGAATGAATATTTACAACTCACGATAAAAATATTGGAAATTTGTTCAGAAAAGCACAATAAAGGGGAATTTAGACATTCGTAATTTGCGGAAAGACTCAACTGCAGGAGACAAAGATGGTTGATCATGAAAAAACAATTTAGTTCATTTATATTGAATCATTTATTCAATCATTATGTTAAAAGGAAATTGTTTTATTGGTTTATTTCAAGCGTTTCTTGCAAACAAATGGAAAGAAGTGAACTAATTTACAAAAATGAAGTTGTTTCAAGCACCTATAGTGTTCTAAAAACTAAAAGATGACCAAACCAAATGAGAGGAAGCGTCACTTCTCTCACTGGGTGCATAAAGACCCGTTTTATGTTCTTCTGCTCATTTAATTTAATAGTCGTCTTTGAATTTTCATTTGGTCAAAAGCTCTCACCCTTCAAAGTTTTATTTAAGAAATAACCTTGATTCTTCTTTGACAGATTCTGGTGGCTATTTTAATAAAGTTTGTATGTTGTAAAGAAACATTAGAGCTAAAAAGTTTTCTTTGGTTTTCTCACTTTTATCTTTTATTTTTGGTATTTGAGCGTGACAAAAACAACCCGAAAAACCAAACTAAAGACACGGATCTCCACATCCTTTATCGGTATACAGCCAACCTCTGTTGCAAAGGTGCGTAAAAGGTTACAGGAGGGGAGAAGACTCTTGATAAATCACCAGCCTCACATGCAGCTAACAGAGAAAAACAACCTGAAGATCACACTTTCCTTTGGATCAGGAGGGAACTGGAGTGTCTGAAGAGGCAGCGGCAAAAAGGTTGTGCCCCCTCACAGAAACAACAATAACCTGAAGAGAATATATTAAGAAATACTCTGTTCTCGACATTTTTCTGAACTATTATCTCAGTCAAAGACGATGGAATCATTTTCATCCTTTTGCGATGCTGTTAAACTCATTTTAGATTTGGTTAGTGGATTGTTTTACAGTCAAATCTTTCATCCATAATATGTGAGTTTTTCCCAAATCATTCCAAGAGGACAGTCTGTCCAATCAGAAATGCTCCGCTCAATCTGGTCCGAATGAGCTGCCAGGAAGAAGCTTTTTCTACCCATAAAGCAAAGTGCAGCCGAGGAGGAAAAAGCCTTTTATGATAATTTTCTGACTTTATTCTTTCCTTCCGACAGGGAAGAAAATGTTAATTTCTTTTAATGAGCTGATTGACGATTTCTCAGAGCGGAGAACTCTACTGTATATTAGAAAAATAAATCCAATTAAATCTGGTATTTGGATATGTTAATGGGTGACATTTTTTGCCACCGAGTAAAGACATTTTCTTAGAAAGAGAAATCTGACACCGACCCATGGGGTTAGAGAATAAAATGATACTTTATTATTTCCCGTCCAGATATCCGTCATTGATTTAGCCACATACTTTGCATTATGCCGTCTGCAAAACAGTATAATGCAATTTGTGACAGAATGACGATCATTAGATTTGTGCATGTAGAATGTGTGTGCGGGGGTTGTTTTAGATTCAAGAAAACACTCAAATCAGAGCAAATATTGAATTTTAAACAGAAAGCCTTACGCTTGAGGGGGGGAAGATAGTCATAGAGGTCAAGTGTGACACATCCTCCCCCTCAGTTGGTAAAAAAACTGTAATAACCAGTTTTCTGACATCACATACAGGCACAGCTTCCTGCTGCAAGAGGATTTTCTTATTGAAATGACTACTGTAGATGGCCCCCAAGGCAGAAAAACACAATATCGGTGTAAAATGATTTCAGGACGGTTGTGTAAACCACTTTTCAGTTATTGTGCCTCAAGTGTCTAATCAAAGAGAAGAGGAGTTTGTTTGGTTTAATCCGTTTTCTTTAGAAAAAATAGCGGAATTTCAGTGCAAAGCAGGGGCGGAGCTACTGCAAAGGGGGCAGCTGCCCTTTTAGCAAAAAGTTTTGCCCCCCAACATTATATAAGAAACCATCAATAGAAGCTTCTTTTAACATTGGTGTCTGGAATGTGTACTTTTGATTGTTCGCTGTGCTACATTTGCGACTCTTCCGCCCTCCATGTAAATGCTCTAGCTCCACCACTGGTGAAAAGTCAGGAAATAAATTGAACTTCTGCATGAAAATGTCAAGTGTCACCTCAAACACCTGTGTTTACATCAGGACTAGTTTGACATTTCTCACCAATAGGCAACAAAAAGACTTTTTTGTGTGTTTTTGCTGTGTGCAGACATCAAATAAAAAAAAAAAATAGTGAATGTAGCATAAAAGATTTATTAGCCAAGCAAAGCCATAAAACTGCAGACTGAAAATATCTTGTGCAGCCCGCAGAGCACACCTCAATCCAACTGAGAATTTCCGGCAGCAATTGAAAATTGCCTTCCTTACTCACTATCCCCTGTGCAACTTAAGGGTCCGTTTGGCAGATGTGACCGCGTCCACGTGCGATGGTGAGTGGCAGACGTGCGTGGAGCAGAAGCGTGACAGGATGAATGATGGTGCGCCGCGGATCTGGTTGCAAATAAGAAAACTGAGCATTTCCTCAGATGCTATCAGTTCTGAAGAAGATAAAACTGCTTCCATGCTGCACATCTGCATTCAGTGCTAGTATTTGAACAGGAGCCACACCCACATGGAGTGCAGGGGCGGACTTACCATTCAGCAAAGGTAGACGACTGCCTGGGCCCCCTACACTTTTGGGGCCCCGACTTGAAATATTTCTAAATATTTCTAAAATGATTTTGCTACAAGAAAGAGAGAGAAAATGGGTAACATAAAGAAAAATTAACAACTAGTCGGGTTCAGTTGGCCACACAGCCGTTTATTAGATTGAAAGGTGGGAGGAGTCACAACATAAAACCAAGAAACTAGTAAACAAAACACCAAAGGCTAACTTCATGTTTGAAATTGGTAACTTAAATTCTCAGGCTTATACACTGAAAATAATGAAACATTGGATCAATTAACAAAAGTTGTGTAATTTGTTACATTTAAAATTATTCGTTTTTATTGATTTAACATTTTAATTCGATAGAAACTAATATTTTTAAATATAACAGATTACAGAACCTTTGTTAAAAGGGCCCTACCATAAAAATTCTACTTTTTGAGGTTTTAAGTGCATTATATTGTTCATTCTTCAAGAACCCCAAAGGGGTATTTTGATCCGTTCATGCATTTAAGAGTAATCCTCTGAAAACCTGCACTATCTGCAGCAGCCCCTCCCATACCCATGAAAACGAGCTGGTCGTATCGTGCTGACGTCAGCACGATGTGAACCGCGCCCTCCAGGAAAAATCTGTGCTCCAAGCTCCGCCCCCAGACTACAACAAACACCCACTTTCTCCGCGGAGCTGTGGTGCTGAGGTAGTAGTCCCCTTCCAGAATGTGTCTCCCGGCCGGGGAGAACTACCTCAGCACCACACCTGTACCAGGAACCGCTCTCAGACCCAACTTTCAAGGTGGTCTCGGTTAGTTTCCAATCGGACTGAACTTCGGTTCGCTCTGAGAGTCCTCAGTCAGAATACGAAATGAACCGAGAGCGGAACAACTGAACCCAAACGGCCACCGTACCTGACAGTCACGTGATTTAAACACGTTATAAATGAGGCGATCGGTGAGCCGCGGACAAATGTAGAGCATTGATTGTCATGTTAGCCAAAGGATAAAATAATTGGTCCAACTGTTTATTTGTTAGAACGTTTATTTTAACACCACTAAAAAACGTACAACTCGCTTGTCTGTGTCTTGTTACACTCATTAGCGTGTGCAGCTGTAGCCGTAGCGTCCTCAGTAACCGTCATACAGGATTCCTCTATGGTACCAAAGCAGCAGTAAAAAGGGTTGAACTCAAAATCCATCAGCAAAATTTAAAGTTTGAATAAGGGAAAAATCCTGGCACGCATTTGCGCATCCATCTTTCTCTTCTGTTTTGACCCGCCCCTATAGCTCCTAGCCAATGACTGAGGAGATCTTTAATCACGTGGTTTTGTTTACAAAGTTTGGTCCAAAACAGGAAGCAGGGAGGCTGAGGAGGCTCAGGGAGGCTCATTGGCGGTCTATGGGGAGGCTCAATGATAACATTGTGAAGTGGGCGGAACCGACAAGACGCAAAAGGCGGTGGCTCAGAGATTGAATCGTTTTACTTCCGTGTATTAAAAGGTCCCCAAAAACGACTCATATTTCCTTTGGGGTAAAAGAGTAAAAGATTGTTTTATTTTTTATACTTAGTACAACTACAGAGTAGCCAAAAAAGTACTGAAGTAAAGTACTACATTTACTCAAGTATTTTACATCACTGAATGCAAGTTAGTGAGCAGAGAAAGGAAAAAAAAACTTGTAACCAACCAGCTGTGAAAAAAATTAAAAGTAAAAAAAAAAAAATTATCATTCATATTATTGTTATTTTGAAAATATATATTGTTGACACCACCACACGTTGTTTTTGTTCCATCATTCAAAATTTTTTTTTTTTTTTGTCTTTGACACTTTTTAGTAAAACCTGACCAATTAAAAAAATACATGGGTAAAGATTTAAAAAAAGAAATGATAAATACAACGCCTGCAGGGGGCCCCATCTTTATTGTCCGCCTGGGGTCCCCAAACTGCTAACTCCGCCACTGACCTCTCCAAGCGCGCATGATTGAAGTGTCAGTTCACTATTAAAACTGTTAATCATTCATCATTGATGCATTCACGGTTTGTGTCCCAGGTGAGAACGGTTGTTTTTTCCTCAAGGTGAAGAAAATAAAAGCACAGCTGCGCGCCCGCCACACAGCAAATTACATCTCAGACTGGGGTTTAATTTTGAAATTCCGTACCGGAAGCGCGTCTTTTTCTCCCCTCGCTCTTGATCCTGTGAATTACTCTCGGAGCGCCACAAGAACCTAACAGAGGCGCAGCTGCTCCCTGACTCACTGACACACAAAAGCCATCAGTTCTTTAAGTTTGATTTTTTTTTTCAAAATATACATTTTTTTAGGATTTAGTCTTTATAAACTGTTTTTTTGTCCTAAATGTTTTTTCTTCTTTTTCTTCTCCCCAAGAGCAGAATTTGATGATGAAGAGGCAACATTTGACAGGGAAGGGCCCCGCTGGAGAGCTTTTACGCATCGTGGAGCGTTTTCTCAGATTGCTGCGTTAAAGAAAAAAAAATCCTTCCAGAGGTTTTGTGCGCTGCTGCAGACTAATGAAGTACGGACCTGTGGTTCTCACCGCCGGGCTCACCGGCATGCTCAGCTTCATCCTCCTGGCTGTTGCAATTGGAACTGATTACTGGTACATAATCGATGTAAATAAACCCAACTGCACGGGTCCTGATGACCTGAGCTCGCACTCTGGATTATGGAGAATCAATGAAGGTTTGTCAGTTTAACTTCACTTACATTTTCATACTGTTGCATTACATCTATCTGTTTGGAATAAATTCCCTATATGGGTTTGTTGTGTTCAAATTAACTTGTGGAAAATTTTCTTTTTTTATTATTTCTCTCTGCTGTTGCTTTCATTTTTTATTTACTGTTTAATATCAGAGCTCAGGTGTACAACAAATGTCTGCGATTTTGATCCTGAGATAAACAGTTGGAGCAAAAGCAATTCCATTTTTATCAAAATGTGGAGAAATTGCACCCAACTTCTGCATGCAATAATAATACATAATGCAACTTTTTCTTTCCTCACCTCCATCATCAGCCTTTGCAGGAAACGACTGCAAAGCTATTTTTCATGGATATTTTGGCTAGGGTGCAATGTGTTCTGCCAGTGTTCTGCACAGCCTGAGGTGTGCTCTAATGTGTTGCTGGTGGCATCTACAGTTCAATCAATACATGTCAAGTAAGGAGACAACATGAAGCTAAAGTCCCTCTCCACGAGAAGTGCAACACATACAGCTTCTTATGCATCCTTTACTGTACTTTTTTATGGAATCTATATGAGCAAGGCTGCTTCACCGCAGGTCCTGCAACATATAATCTTCTTCTTTTGACATTTTCAGGAGCAAATAAGAGTTCAGTCATTACTCCTTTCACAGCCAACATGTCCAGTCTGTCAGAGACAGAGAGGCATCTCATTGGTAAGTGTTCCCACTATTTTTATCACTGTAAATTGATTCCTATCCGATTTTTATTTTTAAATAAATCTATTTAGTAGATTAGATCAGAGTCCACGAGGGTTTAAGAAACAGTATTTGTTCACAATGTTGAGGTAACAAGAATAAATCATTTGCTGTCACAGAGGCTTGCAGGTCTGTGAGTTGATTATACTCTACTGACAATAGGAGTGGAAGCCAGTCGCTCCCCAGATACAAGGAATCAATTTGGAAATCCCAGCTGCTTATCCAAATGATTGCACTCAGCAGTACCGTGCACAGCTCACTTCAGGCCCTCTAATAAAATCCCATCTTTCGCATCCTCGTGCGTGTTTGCAGGCTTGCACAGAGTGGTGGTCATCATGCTGCCTCTCAGTCTGGTGCTGCTGGTGTTGGGCTGGATCTTTGGACTGGTCAGCTCGCTGGCCTGCAGTCCCAAGCTGCTGGCCGCCTCAGCGTGCTACTTCCTCGTCTGCAGTAAGTTCATTCGGTCACTAAAGCTGAAATCACGATGCATGCTTTGCAGCCAGGGTTGGACTCCAGCAATTTAAATAATAAATGGGTGCATTTATATGTGATAGGAAACCTTAACATTTCAATTTAATGTCCTCTCTCTGCTTGTATCTAATTTCAGTCTTTTTATAAAGCACCTGATCATAAATGAGAATTGCAACTGTGAAAGAATTACATCTTTCCTGACAGTTATAGGGTTGGAAAATTCATATTTAATATTACTCTGCATAATATCCTGTTGCCCCAGAGCGTATTGATGAGTGGAGATTGAAACATTATCAGGATTTTTTTTTCTAAAGAGCAAATAGAGACATTTTGGTAACACATTATTACCTTTTCTGAAATATTTGTAATATTTAGAAAAAAAAAGCACTTTAAAAAGATGTCCTCTTATCAAACACATTGGGAGGTAGTTGTCAAAAAAAGATTACCAAAGTGCTTGCAGCAGTCATTTACCAAACAATAGGATTTAGATGTTTTTCCACTTTTAGGAGATAAATTTGCATAAAATGGATCAGCATCACAAACTGATTCCTGGTATTTTTGACTCCATTCAAGTGAGGATTCGCAGCGTGAATAATGACATAATAGATAGTATTGATGACGGTACGTCAGATAATTGCTGATCAAACTGAAGAGGGTCTAAACTGCTCCATCTGATTGAAGGACTTTTCTGCTGTTGCTCCTTATGAAGTTGTGTTTCTGAAAAATAAAAATGATTCAGATTGAGTCATCGGTAAAGATCAATCAATAATTATTTAGCCTCAAATGAATCTCCTGCACAAATTCCTTCAATTTTTAGCCAAACATGAAGTGAATTTCCATTTCGTTGGAGATAATAATCAAAACAATCCTGCGTCCTCTGAGTAAAATGGATCTGGTAAACAGAACTCTTGTGTTTTTATATTAGTATTACAGAGAAAATGATTATTTTTTTCTTCCCTCGTGAAGGGCTCAGCTGCCGAACCCTCACAGTGACCGCAGCATGAATTTGATTTGAACCCAGAAGAAGTTCGAATCACTGTTTTAGCATGATTGAAGGTAGATGGCACAGAAATACGTCTCATTATATATGACATCGTCTCTCCTAATAGGCCTCAAAAGTTTTACGGAGCTGACAGCTAATTTCATTTGTTTTCTCAACCAAACCCTGATGGAAAACGTTCCAGCTCTGCTGCTTTCTCACAAACAGTAAACAGAGAAAATAGATTTCAGTGGTTGTTTTTTTCATCTTTTAATGGGTTGTTAATAATTCTGTAGCTTCTATTTTTTTCTTTGATATTTTAGCATCAGACGTTTTGGATTTATGTCTGTTTGCAATCTAATAGCTTAATGGTCAAATGATGAATATGTTCACAGTTTTCTTTAATATTTCCCTAAATTTGTGGATTGTTAATCTGTTGCTATCTTGTACAAATTGTGTTAGTTAGAACGAGCTCATAGCTGTGGATTTAACCTGGTGTGATCTTCAGGACCGTGTCCTCCGTCTTGGCGCGTGCATGATGTGTGAAGGGGTTTTGTTTTCATTGTACCTCAAAAAGGTCAGTTTGAACACTTGAGTTAATGACTCAGGTTATGTCTTTCAGGCGTTTTGATGTCAATAACTGGTTATGTTGCTCCTGGCTCACCTCTGAGTTAATGGAGAAGCTAGACGCTTAATATAAAGGAAAGAAGAAAAAATAAAAAAAAGCAACAAATGAAATTAAATGCATTCAAAGCTCCCACTGTTATGTAAATGACAAAATTCAATTTGCGGGCACTTTGCTGGGATAATATGCTTGCATGGGAGGAAAAAAAACAAGGCAATGCAGAGCAGAGAAACAATGTTCATTAATCAGTGTTGTCACTGTCACTTCACATAAGTGTTTGAAGGCTCTTTTAAAACATATCTCCACAGAAAGATCATTTTTATGTTTAAACAACAAATCCGCTGGATGGGATTTGTAAAACGGCCATTTACTTTTCCTTGTTTTGTGACAAAAAAGAAGCGAAATTCAAAAGAAAGCGCACAATAAAGTTTCACAATTAAGCTAATGAGGACTTTATGGATTGTGAAATAATCTTTTACTTTGCTTTTTTTTTTAAAGAACCACTCTGACAATCTTTTAAACTGTTTTAAAATCTTTCTCAGTGGTCCTTTAATTATGATTATGACATTTTTAGCCCAAATCATAAGATCAATGTTGTTTTCTAGGATATATTTTCTGCAGAAAAGCACAAGTTTATCAGAAATTTGCCTCCATTAAACTAAACGGTCCAGACCGGACTGGACCAGGACGGGATTTTGAGCATTTTCATTTTAAAATGAGGTCTGGCTGATTCGTATCATCTTTGGTTATTGGTCCATAGATAGATGGAACAGACCAGTTAGGTCACGATTTTATTGCACGATAAAATCCCGCCATCTTCTTACAAAGAATATTAAATACTTTATATTAATTATTCTTCCCTTATTCGCGGGGGTCAGGGACTGGAGACGCGGAGAATCCGCGAATATACAGAACCGCTGTCCGCAGAATTGAGGCATAAGTTGTTGGCGGTACTGTTGGTGTCCAGCAAGCCCGCCCCTACTTCCCGCTGTCCATCTGTATACACTCTCTTAGCTTACAGCCCCTAACAACCCCAACACAACATTAACAATGCTTTAAATCAAGAGAAAAGTTTAGAATCGGAGATATTTGAGGTATTACTCAGGATTCCTCTGGAAAAGTGACCAATTAAACTCCAAACTTTGAGAAGATTACATAATTTATTTCAGTTCTTTAAGTGGACGGACACTCACCAGTAGTCCTACTTCTAAAAATAGCTACTTACCGCCACTTCTCCACGCCAGAAGTACTGACGGTACTCAGAACCGCCACAAAGAATACTCGCCTCAAAAAATGTAATTATGATTGTTATTTTTTTTTAGAAAAGAAAGACACAATTAAAGTCTAGAGTATTCTACGTCCACACATAGAAAATATATTGATCAATATTTACATTCAAGATTGTCTGCATTTTAGGTTTTGACTTCCATAAAAGAGATTACCGCCACTTCTTGTTGTCCACATAAAGTGCTTGTCTATTGTAAAAATGTTAAATTATGATTATACTTTTTTTTTAACCAGAATCAATAAATCTGTGTCGTTTATAAGACATATTCTCTGCAGGAGTTCATTAGAAATCCTCATCTGGGTTGTGGATTTTGCAACCTGGAAATATTACATTTATTTATGTTAATTTAGATGTTGTCCATGAGAGATGGATACATTTTCTATCTTAATATTGTGAGAATAATTTCTTATTTTAGCTTTTTACTCTTTTATTTTGTAAATGCTTGTTGGGGGCAGCACAATATCACCTTTTTTGGGGGGGTGTGCGCATGTGTAGTGGGGGGTTGGGGACGTTTTGATGTGTAAGTATGTATGTGGAAGTAAGTAAAAAAACATTCAGTTCAGGGTGAATGAAGTTGCCAAAACAAAGATGGAGTCCTGTCTACTTTTAAGGATTTCACTGTTGGCGCGAAAGTTAGCTTAGCTAATTTCCCATCAGCTTACACTCTCTTGCGCTAGCTAATAGGACCCCACAAGCCCAAGCTAACATTAGCGTAGCAAAGATAAATAAATAAAACATCGACCAATTAGGGGCCTGATGGCAGCTCAGATGGGGGAAATTGAAGATGTTAATGGATGCTTTAGAAATGTAGCGGTTTGCAAGCTAGTAGCTGCATGATATACCCAAACCTTTTCAAACCGCTGGTTTTCTACTGCTCCTGATCCAACTTAAAAAGGCAGTTTTAATAGTAAATTATTCATACATTCCTTCTATTATGAGAAAAATGCTACAAAAACATCAAAAGCAGGATTTTCACTGTCTTTAAACAAAAACATGTAGCTTGAAGGATTATGCATCAAAGTTCTCCGAAATTGTGTGAAATGTGTTTTTCTTCGTCTCAAATACGTTTCGAACTCTGAAAACGTTCTTATCGAGATAATTGCTTGGATGATTTGCACCTTTGAGCTCCGTGACCCCTCTACTCTCTTGTCACTTTTAAAGGTTTCCTTTCTTGCTCTCTAATGAGGATTACAGCTCACAAGTCATCGCTCCACACTTCCGTTGAAATCTCCTCGTCTGTGTTTCAACAGGTGTTTCCACCCTGTCAGGGGTCAGCACATACATCAAATACTCCAACCTCGCCATGGAGGAGTTCCAGCGGATCGTGCCCCCTGAAAACCTCACCTTCGTGCACGTGTCGTTTGGCTGGTCGCTGGCCACGGCTTGGCTCTCCTACAGCCTGGAGGTGGCAACCGGCCTTCTGCTCATGCTGGCAGCCAGGATCATTCAAATGAAGGGGCACTACGACTCGGGCGTAGCCATCGCCATGTTATAACCAAACAAACAAACCAGTTTTGTGTCTAATTGTGGTTGTTACATATTTGTTATTGTTCATAAAGTGTAATAGACCAACAAGAGGTTAATCCCATGCCTGTAGGTAAAACACAAACTCAGACAAAGAATCTGATTAAATTAGGTTGCTGGACATCTTTTTCTTCATTGTTGCTGCCAGCAGGTTAGAGCGCTGCCTTTCATCTTGTGCTGTTTTCTCTCCATTGTCCATTTTTACTATAATGTCACATGAAACGAAGCCGACGATTCACAGGGTAATTACAGCCTTTTTTTTTCTAGCATTGATTGTATTAACGCTGTATGCTTCTAGCCTTGTTGTGGTGTCAATATTTCCTTATTCATGTGTTGGGGCTCTCACACCTCACAAAGGATGCCAGCACCCCCCTCCGCTCCAGTGTTTTCTAAATGTGGCTTGCATTAGTGCTGCGGTGTGTTTCATTGAGAGCTCTGTGGAGCAAACCACCACAGGACCGCGGCGCACAGTAAGAGGGGGTATAGTTTCTAATAATTCCTAACAGACTAGCTGCTAAATTGCTGCCCGGTGTGCCTGAGATGAAAAAAAAAAAGGCAGTAAATAAATAAATAAGTACTGCACTTTCACTGCGTTTTGTAGAGGAGGCGGCTGCAAGCGCTTGACTTTTAAAGCAACGTCTAAATGTTAGTTTACGCCTCTTTGGCACACACTTCTGTGCTTAACCTACTGGTGGAAGTGTTTGTCATGGAAATGGGATGGATGTGCGAGCGAGTGCACCTTTGGGGAGGCTGGAAGCTGTTTTCCGTTGTACGGCACATGTGCATGTTCTGCCTGCCTCCCTCTTTAATGACTCAGTAGTGTAATAACCTGTGTCCTAGCAATGAAACAGCCTCTTTCTGCAAGTGAACAGAACGCTCTTAATATACAGCATTAAGCACTTCCGAAAAGATGGATCGCGCTATTACACTTTGCTTTGGGTTTTGCTAGGTTAGTATTTGGTTTTGACTGTTAGATGTGGAGTTGTGGAGGATCGACTGAGGGGGGGTGAAGAAATGAGGAGACAAAGAGATGTGGCTCTGCCTTTGTAATCTAATTAAACTCTGAGATAACAACATAATCGGAAGCATCAGTACAGTCAATTCTTGGTTTGCACAATGTACTAAATTAGCCTTTCAGAGGCACTACATTTCAATCAGCCACAAGTCTTACTGTTGCAGGAAAAAATAACAAAAATAATTAAAGGTTTTGATTGTAAATGGGTCCCCCTATTTTAATAGAATTAGATTTAATGTAAAATATATGATTATGTTGTTAAAAGCTATAAAAACTAAAAATTTTTACCTGTAAGTGTGGATAAATAAGGGGATAACAGCAACATTTATGACACTAGCAGTTGGATTGGAAGATTCAAATTTGATTCTAGTTTCTATTTTATTTGAGAACCCTGTAAAATGTATTCCTGAGTTGATAAAATCGATTAATAGATCTGAATTGATCTAAGATTAATAGATAAATAATCGATCCATAAAATTAGAGATCGATCTAACGCATAATGCTAAAGTTCAAGCTAGCTTGATGCTAACGTATTATAAAATTTCCCACCGGACGGCTAATGCTAACGCTTGGTCGACCTAAACATACATTGCAGACTAAATTAACATCTTTATATACTAACAGGCATGAATTTTTCAAAATCTTTTAAGGAAATATTTTTTAAAGTAACCATTTTTGCTCTAAAAAAAAACGTTTTTTGCTCATATTTTCTTCTTCTGAAATAAGATGTAATTCTACTGCCACCTAGTGGCCAAACTGAGACGTCCTCCAGGAGAGGCAGAACAATTTCTCTATTTGAGAATCAATGTTACACTGTATGGTAGCAAACATAATTTCACTACTACATTTTAAAGTATGTATCTTCATAATATAAATAGATTATTCATGTATTTCTAATCAATTGTGTCTAAATGTGAACCATTTAAGCTCAAAACTGAATTAAGAGCATCAAAAGAATAAAAAAAAAAAATCAGAACTGAATCAATCCTGGCTCTGGTGAATCAAATCAATTCTGGAAATGATTGGCGATACCCAGCCCTAGTAAAATGGGTCAGGAAATAGCCTTAAAGAGCTAAAAACTGAGCTTTATTTACTTCAGATTTATTCTGCTCTGTCATCCGGAAGCATTGATACGGATGTTTATGACAGATCCTGGAGCATTCAAAGCATGTTTGTCTAAATGTGATTTGTAACGTGATTTAACGCGCTCTGGCCAGTTAATCACAGTCCAAACCAGGAGCCTTTGTGTCCACTCAGCTGTTTGCGTTGCAGCCAGTAATCCCGGCTCAGACGGAACCGGCTGTAGAGGACGATAAAACTGGGCAAAATTACACCGTCTCACCCTCACACAGCCTTCTTTTTTTATATATGAGACCTACAGAAATCCCATTAAACTTTTATGGAACATAATAATTCAATCTGTTGTGGCAGAGGTTGGTGCCGAACCATTACTCTTTGGTTCATGTCCTTGTGCTTGACAGAGTGTGGTAATTTTGACTCTGGGCTCATTTTAAGAATTTATTTAGGTTTTTCCCCATTAGTTGGTGCGAGACAGGTCTCTCTTTTCTTGCGGAAGGTTTCTAAACCCTCAGCTTCATTGTCAATCAGGGCACTTTTAAATCAGTCTTTTTTTTATGTTGAAACATTAGTATTTATCGCCTGTCTTGCACTGTAGCTCTGCTTTCCAAGAAGCTTTAGCTTCGAGTCTGTGCGGGTTCTCTGGTCAGGCGAGATCCAAAACTCAGCAGTGTGTGAACTGGAGCTTCATCTTTGGTGGATGAAGGTTGTAAAGTTTATAAAGACAGGAGGTAGTATATAAGGTAGAATTCAGTGGGGCATTGTGAAGTTCACTGTGAACTTGGATGCATCGTGTATTTTTTGAAACATATTTTTATTGACAAGAATTTTATTTATTTAAGTGATCATTTATTTATTTTATACATTTTAAAAATGATATATTTTTATTGTGTTTCAATATTTGTTGTTCAATATTTTTTATTTATTTTAAATGTGTTTTAAATTGTAATTATTGCAATACTTGGATGAAATTACTCAAAAAATGATAGTAGCCCTCATCTAGTCATCAACGAATTCAAATACAGTGTGAAAATCTTCCCATGACAAATAAAAAAAAGGTGTTCTGAATTAAAAAAAAAATCAGATTTTACCCAAAGCTAGTCATTGATTTTTTCCCCTGTAGTCTATCATTATAATGGATAAAGCGCCAGTGTTTGAGAGCAGGGAATACGTCACTGCCTCAAGGGTACGAGTGAGTGTAAAACAGATTGCTGTGAAGACTCGTGTTATTGTGTTGCCCTTGAGTAAAAACCACAGTGACAACACAATGAAAACGTTCAGCTAAGGTCTTCAAATTAATTAGTTTATTCATGCATTCAAGTTTTAAAGGACATTTTCATAAAAAAAAAAAACATTATCATACTTCTTGTTAACATATTGACTAACCTTCTTTCCTTTCAATAGAGCAAACTTTTTTTTTGGCTTGTGAGATGTTGAATTACTAATAAAATTCTCAAGAATATTAAAAAATATTTGCATCTGTCGCTAAATCCAGTTTTGCCTGAAAGCTTTTACTGTCAAAAGAAATGCAGCACAAGTTGATGACTGATTCCTGGTAAAATATCTACCATTCATATAAATGTAAAAACTATATTCACCAAAAATGATTGCTTTCCTTTAAAAAAAAATCATCACTCTTGCCAGAGAAAACATCTATCTCTAGAGTTTGAAGCCCAGTTTTATCTCTTTTTCCCAAACAGGTGTTTAAATCTGTGCCTTGTTTAGACCTCTCCGGCGCTGTGGGGAGCTGAAGTCTCACAATTGAGTGGCCTCATAAACCAAGACGGGACTCGGTCTCTGTGGAGCGTGATTGAGACCTCTTTTTTCTTATCTGCCAATCTCTCTGAAAGTTCTAAACGCCCAGAAAAAGTCTCAGCATCAATCCATAAAAGTCGACGACTTCATGGATTTTATTTCTTTTTTTTGTTCATGGAAAAGATTTTCATGAAAAAAGTAATATACTAACTAAAATAAAGGTGATTTGAGAGACAAACTGTAGAATTTTTACATCATTTTTCCTCATTTTTTACTTGTAGTGTCAAGCTAACTTTTATAAACATGTATATTTTCTCTTTGTTGCATATAAAATGTCATTTCTATACCCTGTATATGGTAGCATCAAACTCCAAACTGCTGGTTGTTTGTGGCATGTCAAGTTGTCAAAAGTTCTGAAAGTTTAAAAGGAAAAGAGAATAAAGAGTTTAATGGACTGGGTACAGAAATTGTAGAACTGAATTTGTTTTACCTGCTTTTTTTTTTTTTTTTTAAATAGAAGAAAACTTTTCTTTTTTGTGTCTTTGAAGCCTAATTAACATGGCGAGAGAAAAGTTTCTGACATGTAAAAACTGATATTAAAGTCAGCCCTGGAAAATACAGGAGTGAAAGTCAACACAACTTTACTGATTAATAAATTCCTGACAGGTAGACACAGTTGTGAGGTTGGAGGGGGTGAGTTGGTGGTCAGACGGAGGGAGAACCTCAGGGGAGTCTGCCGAGTCCTGCTATCATTTTTGAGTTGACAGGAGAGCGATCCCGAACCCTTTTGTGCTTGAATGTTACAGAAAATCCTACATTTTTAGGAGACATAAAAACTGTTCAATTATTTTTTTGACTTTACCACTAAATGGAAGCTCAGCACCAAGGCTGTTTATTTATTAAATTTAAACAAAAGGAAAATAGAGCTGAAATTCTGTGAAAAAACGTGTTTATAAACAGCCTTGAAGGTGCTGGAAAATGTTTGCTCCATTTTTGTTTCAATTGTGTTTCAAAGTAGCAGAGAAACAACATTATCTGAAACTACATGGCAAAAAAACACAATAAAATTGAGCAATTTAACCAACTTTGCTATGAGGTGTTTTAGGATGCATTGAGAGTACACTGTGTGATTTTTGGTTCAGTTAGGGTTGCTTTGATACTAAAGCATAAAGATTTTTTTAGCAACAAAATGACATTTTGCAGTCATAAAGCAGAGAGTTTTAATGTAACACAATTGCATATCTTTACCATGCAACAAATATACAAAAAAAGCAAAATCACTGTATAATTAGAATGCTTTTATTAGAGTGTGTTTCCCAATAATCTCAAATATATCTTTATTTACAAGAAGTCAATTTCATCGCTATTTTTTGCATTTTTAGAGGGCTTTTTTCTGCATGCATCAACAAGCTCAAAAGCGCTAAATTTATCTGAAGATGAAAAATACCCCCTATCTCGATCTCATACCCGACATTTTCCTTCTGCCAAACTACACACATGAATATTTGCATGATTTGGCTCACATTTAAACAGGGAGAGAGCAGCTGCTTCTGCAGGAGACCTCTCCCCGTCTGAGCAGAATGTGCTTTAGATGGCTCAAGCACAAGGAGGCAGCGGTTTAAAGCCAGAATTTCAAGTGCGGTGGTTGTGTAAGCTATCAAAAACATACCTCTAATTACTTTAAGAAGCCTTGTCATTTATTGTTCAAAGAACAGAGCCTCCTGTGCCCTGATTTGACGTCGTTTGATGAGGGAATGCACTGGAAAACTTTCAAAATTCTATCAGACACGTCTCTTTTTTAATCAGTTTGTGATAGAAAAGGGAAGTGAAATGGTTCCTAATCTAATATGTGTCTGAATATGAAGGGGGCATCTAGATATTTGGCTGTATGGCTTCAGACGGGCACAGAAAAACAAAACTAGAAGTAGTGCATTACGGCACAATATCTGAGGGAGGAAATGAGAGAGGGGCCTGGGATTCATAACACAAATGGCTTTTCTCCTCCATCATTCCTGCCCTCGTCCTCACTGAGTTTATTTCCACAAAGACGTGCTCTCTCTGTTCCGGTCAAACGTATTCTTATCTCCGCAGTGCAGCCTCTTTCCGAAAGACCCCCAAACTGCCGGCAAGCTGCGTGAATGTGAGACTAATAAGGTTAAATGAAGCCAAGAAATAATGCAAAGAGGGACTATAAGTATGTGCGAACCAGCCTGGAAATGAGCAGCGTGATTTCATTAAATGACACGCACCTTTATGTACATGAAACTTTCTTCCCAAACAAATAAAATCTGACGTTTTTCCTAATTCGGATTTTGTCCGGTCGGACTCTGCAGAAACAATTCCGACAGCTCCTGGGATAGACAGCGCCGAGGTGAATTGATGCTCCCATTAAACCCTTCTGTGTTGCTGAGAATGCTGACAGAAACCTGAGGCTTACAAATTAGAGTAAACTCGGAGAGCAATGGGGGCTTACAGCTTCCTCTCCAACATAATTAGTAGCATTCAAAGAAACAAACAAACCAGAAACCCACAAGTCTGAACCCAAACTTAAATGATGCCTTTTTTCACATTTCAGATCATAAAAACATTCAAACTTGCTGTAAAACTCACACTTTCAACTTGAAAGGTCAGGAAAATAAAACTTGAACAACCACGACTTGTGATTACGTATATATTTAGAGACGGCTCACAAAGGAATCAATCAATACACAATGCTCGTTTCAGTCAAATTATAGTCTTCTGCTCAGGCAGTTTAGATTTAAAAGCTAGGAAATAATTTCTGTCCAGTAATCATTCTGATTACTTAAGAAGATCCTCAGAGTAACCACATTTCCAAATCAGTTTCTATATTTAAGAACACACATGCTGCTGGGACCCATTGTTGCATCAACCATTGTCTCTTAATCATACTTCAAATCCTGAGGAGTTCATGGTCAACCCAGTGGCCATGAAGTCCCTCCTTTCAGAGGCTTGGGAGCTGATTTTTCATTTCTGTAGATCATTTCGGAGCTTTTCAATGAATACACATTTGAAGTTCTGCTCTGTTGCTTATAAATTTGCCTGTTGCTATCCCAATAACTTTGGTTGGAAACTGCAGAAATGTGCCTTTACAATTCCTTGACTCTTCTTCCTCCTTTTTCCAAGCACTCTCAACTAACAACTATTTCTCAACGAAGAAATACAGTGGGACGAATATTGGCAATTACTGATTCTGCAAGTTGCTGCTTTCAAAAAGTTGAGGTCAGTGTTACAGCTGCGATTATTTTTTCTTTTTGTTCTGTTTCTGTAGTAGCCACTCCAGCCACTTTAACGAATGCTAGCCACTCCAACGAATGCTAGCCACTTTAACGAATGCTAGCTACTCCAACGAATGCTAGCCACTCCAACGAATGCTAGCCACTTTAACGAATGCTAGCCACTCCAACGAATGCTAGCAACTCCAGTGAATGCTAGCCACTCCAAAGAATGCCACCGACTCCAACGAATGCTAGCCACTCCAACAAATGCTAGCCACTCCAATGAATGCTAGCCACTAAAATGAATGCTAGCCACTTTAACGAATCCTAGCGACTCCAGCGAATGCTAGTCACTCCAGTGAATGCTAATCACTCCAGTGAATGAATGCTAGTCACTCCAGTGAATGCTAGTCACTCCAGTGAATGAATGCTAGTCACTCCAGTGAATGCTAGTCACTCCAGTGAATGAATGCTAGTCACTCCAGTGAATGCTAGCCACTCCAAAGAATGCCACCGACTCCAACGAATGCTTGCCACTCCAACAAATGCTAGCCACTTTAACGAATGCTAGCCACTCCAACGAATGCTAGCCACTCCAGCAAATGCTAGCCACTCCAACGAATGCTAGCCACTCCAACGAATGCTAGCCACTCCAACGAATGCTAGCCACTCCAACGAATGCTAGCCACTTCAGTGAATACTTGCCACTCCAACAAATACTAGCGACTCCAACAAAGGCTAGCGACTCCAGTAAATGATAGCCACTGGTTGCAGAAAAGAAGCATCATTAGCTGGAAGGAAGTCCAAGACAGGAACATCACCACCACATACAACATACAACTCTGAAATCTTGTGAAATTTCTGCATCAGACTAATGATGTTTGGCAATTTTCAACCACCCTCTTGTCTGCCAACAGGTCCTCTTCTTGTTTGTGGCTGTCAACTCCCTCCATAGATCCTCAATTGGGTTGAGGTCCAGAGACTGGCTAGGTCACTTCAGGACCTAGAATGTGTTGTTGCCACTCCTTTGTTTCCTGGACGGTGTGTTTTTGGTCACATCACCTGAAAAATCCATCCACGTTTCATCCTCAATGATCTCACTGGTGGAAAATGTTTTTTGCCCAAAATCACCCAGTATATGGCCCCTTTCACTCTCTCTTTAAAATGGATCAGCCATGTAGACCCCATAGGAGGAAAGTAACGCCAAACCATAATATTTCCACCTCCGTGCTCTACAATGCATCTCAGTATTTTCCATTCCAAACAGAGGCGTTTATACCAAGGAGTTCCATCTTGGTTTTACTTGACCAGATGACGTTCTCCCAATCCTCCTCTGGATCATCCAGATGGTCTCTGGGAAACTTTAGACATGTACTGGCTTAAGCAGGAAGACCTTTTCAGCATCGTAGGATTTGAATCCATGACGACGTAATGCTACTATGGAAACCATTGTTACTGTAGTCTCTGTTCTCTTCAGGTCATCCCAGTCTTGTTCAGGTCAACTTGCCCTGGGTGTCCTTCGACAGCTCTTTGGTCATGGTGGAGCAGTTTCAGTCTGATAGTTAAGGGTGTAGACAGGCATTGTTCTGCATATAACAACAGATGCAATGATACAGGTAACAAGTGGAAGATAGAAGTCTGTGAGGAAAAAACATTTTTGCTTGTTTTTTGGAGCTAAAAACACATTTTCTGCACTATTATACAAATAAATTATTTCAAAATCAAACAATGTGATCTACGATAAACATTACAGATCTTTCTCATCTTTTTAAGTGGGACAACTTGCAGAATCAATAACTGACAAATACAGTTCTTCTCTGTGTTTGTGTGTGATCCAAGCTAAATAATACAATCTTGTTTGGTGCATTTTTTGCTCAAATTATTTATTTTTTTCTATGCTGCAAGCTGTCATCTCAGTACAATAATGGTTCAGGGTTAAAGCCAGTGTAATGATTCAACACTCAGCTGCTTTCTGCAGCTGGTGAAAGTATTTTAATAAACGTAGAGAGATAAACAAAATGTCCTTCCATTAAAAAGCTTTTGTTTCAAGCACGTAAAAAAGGCTTAGTGCCTTCCACGAAGATGTTTGAGCCAATAACTTGGAATTCCGGGGCTTAAAACGACTGACCTTGCAAGCTCTATACCTCCTGAGGTACAGAAGAAATTGAATCTTGCAGTCACACATTGCTTTACCTTCCACCTGCTCCCAAGAGAGGAAAAAAGAAGTAATGACTTTCTGACTTCTACATATTCTATCACGTTACTCCCAACCAGTCTTCTCTTCATGTCTGTTCTGGAAGGAAAAATATAATTCATGATGATTTCCAAACAAAAAATGTTACAGAAAATAAATTATAGCACTAATTTCACCAAAAAGTCAATTTTGATGCATTTTTTTTTTTTTTGTCATCCGGGTCTTTCATCTGATTTACATCTCTTTTAGATTCGTTCTCCTGCAACCATGAAGGTCCGACCAAATTGATCATGACCAAGTCAATAGCAGTTAAAATGAGTTTCTCAGGTCAAACATTGATCGAGGGAGCAACATCTGCCATTCCTGGCATGCACTAACCATGGAGAAGAAGCAAAACGAATGAAAAAAAACCCAAACAACCATGAAACTTGCTGATTTTTTTTTTTTAAAGGCAGCAGTCTTCTTTAAGCCTTATCACAAACTCATTATGAATGCAGAGACTGCCGGCAAGCAATTAATCACCCAGGTGAATGCTAATGTCTGCAGCTATAGCTGGGTACAATGTCCCCGACCAACCACCAGGGGTCAGTCTTTCTTCAATTTCCCAGCATCTTGACTCAATCAATGGTTGAAAATAGTGCCTTGCTCACAGAGCTTCATTAAGCTGTCATGCACTGAAGAACAACCACCGACTGTGACACAGACTGCACCTCTTTATGGATCTGGATGCTGCTGCAGCTGTATTACAGGAACATGAATTCATTTAGATTTGAGATAAACACAAATATTTTATTACACTTTTTTCTTCCTGGAAATGTGTCAAGGTTCATTTGGAGTTATTTGGTGCACTATAAATAGGCATCTGTAAAAGTACATGTTTTATTAGTGTAATATTAGCATTAGGCTACAATAGAAATTAATAGAACTGCAGGATTTTGCAATAATTTTCTTTACTTTGATCACAAAGTATGTTAATACCTACTAATATATATCCTGTGAACATGTCTTTGGTTGGCAGCAGTAGTATTGATTTTCTTTTTCATGCATTTTGTAGTCTAGCTGGAAATCTTTGCTCTTTAAAGGTTCTCCCCTTGTTTTTGCACCCAGACATAACAACTATCTATAGTTTATTTATTTATTTTTTAATTTTATGATAAAAGGCAAGCATATAATTTACAAAAAAGAACTCTAGATCTCCACTATGGCGTCATCCTGTCTGCAGTGACGGAGTAAATGCACAAAGTGTTACTGCTTTGTTTTAGTTTTCTTCCCGACAGAGCATTTTCTGGACTGGAGTTGTGTTACCTGCATGTTACTGTCATCTCGCTGATCACTAAATTATGCCGCCGAGGTGACATGCGGGTCATATGAGGAAATACAAATAGCACAGTGCTTCCAGTCAGGCTAAGCTGAGTTTGTGTTTGGCATTGCTTCCTGGTAGTCTATTCCATTACAATGAGGTCATGTGCCTTCTCTGCAAGAGAGTTTCCCCCCAGGGAAATAAATGCAAACACTTCTTATCTTGTTAATGAAACTTCCTCACATTTTCACACATAAAAGGTCACTGATCCGTCCATGCGATGAAGATCGTGAAAATTATTTGATCTGTTCATTGAAATTTGTGCAGTTTTTTTTTCTACGGTTTACATTTGAACCTGGAAGGGATAATTATAGTCTCTGTGCAGACATGTTTGTAAAAGTATAAACATAAAGCTTGATCTGGTGAATTTGAATGACTTTCTCTTATTGCATTGATGTCTCTTTGTGTCTGATTCCTCAATGTGTCAGCAGGACAGAAGCCCACATTGTGTCCTTCTCCTGCGTGTGAGGTGAACTCCATCCTCCTGCTTCAAAGGGCTCTGAGTCATAAAGTGTTAAATATAAACAGTGCAATGTTTCCAAGGCATTGCATCCAATTACTCAGCCAACATCTGCCCTCTGCTATGTTTGCAGGGCTTGATAAGCAGTTTGTGCTGATTCCCGTAGACTTTACTCCCATGCCACAACAAATAAGACAAAGGGGATGTATAACCGGGAATGCTTTAGTTCTTCAGTTCGGCGGAGCATAAAGTGATCCTGAATCAACAGAGGCCAAAACTCCCTGTAAATATTGTCAAACTGAGCGGCTTTAAGAGATGAAACAAGAGTAAGGACAAGATGGGACGGGCCAACGTGAGCTCACTGATGGGGTTCTGCCAAGTCCGCCACCCCCCACAGAGGTTTGATTAAAGTCCCACTCCAATCATCTTTTGATCTGTACTACAAGTGCTCTTTTAATTATGATTAGGACGTTTTTAGCAAAAAAAAAAAAAAAAGTTGTTTTCTCTGACATTGTTTCTTCCTGTATTTGGCAGAGCTGCAGGATTTAGGGCTCAATTCGAATTCTTCCCTCCTCCCTTCATTTGTCCCTCCAAATGAATAAAATAGCGTCTTATATTTTGGAGGTGACTTTCGTTACGTGACGTCATCAATAATCGCCAGTATGCTAGCTTTAGCGCACAGCTTCCAGCACTTGAATATACATAACAACAGCGGTTTTATAACTTTAAAAAGGTCGTGCTACAACATAGAGTCATTACTTACATTTCAGTGTACACACCTGTGGTTCAGAGCGCAGTCACGCGAAGAAAAGCGCTTCTCAGTGCGACGTGGATTACTCTCGCGATGGTGGACTTTGGACCCCTCTGTTCGAAGTGTGAAACTTAAAAAATAATTATCCCGGACACGACTTCACCTGCCACTTCAAATTAAGGGGAAGGGAGGAATATGGATTGGGCTTTTGTATCCCTCTGCTTGAAGGGTGAAATTTAAAAAATACATTTTCCAGACACGACTTGCACTTGCCCCTTCGAAGCAAAGATGGAAGGGGGAAGAATTCGGATTGGGCCTTAGATATTTGCTTCTGAGTTGTGAATAAGAATTTTAGCACCGAGTAAGCCTGCTACCATTTCCCAACATCCCTTTACTTACATTTGCTTCCACAGTTCACAGCCCCTCACAACCCCAACATAAAACATCCCACCCAGCAAGGCAAAGTGGGCCCCCTATGGTTTAAAAGTGGGAAGAAAATGTAGGCCCCAATTGGGTTTGGTTCAGATGTGCCACAAAATCTCACAAAAATAAATCCCTACTATTTTTATTATTACTCATCCACCTTCCCTGCACTCTTTTAAATGTTTTTTTATGGGATGAATAAGAAAATGTATCATCTTGTGTCTCCCCGTTTCAGTCCTCGCCCTTACTGACACACATTTCAAAGTGAGGCATCACAAATATGTCCAGACACACACTCAGTATTACAGTTGTAAAGTAGTTAATGACTATGTCTGCCGCCTTTTGTCTGATTATGACACTGACAGCTTCTGCAAAACACCAAACCTGCTCTTGTCTAGTTATTGAGAAAGAGGAAGTTGTCGAGTCGATCACATAAATTGTTCAACCGACGAAATTCCTCATTAGCTCGTCACTAAAACAGGCGACTTAATTCACAAGAAATTCCCGGGCAGGAAGATTTCTGAGGCAGAAACATTTTTACACTACAATCAAATGAGATTGAATCTGTTCCAAATTAGTCTTCTAAGAACACCACAGAACTCTATTTTATCACCTTAGTGATGAGATCATAAAAACACAAATTATGTTTCTTTTTATTGTTTGTTTGTTGGTTTTGTTCACTACAATAAAAACTCTAGTTTTTCTGGCCTAAAACTGAATTCTAGTCTACTTCTTAACCTCAGATTGATCTGATAACTATGTTCCAGAACGGATGACATTTCTCAAAATAAAACTGTTCCAACTCGTCTTTTCTTGGCAGAAGTTTGTGTCTGCCTGTCAAACTAATATGCACAATAAAAAAAATCACAACACTAAAGTTTTGATTCTACTACAAGAGAGTTTACAGCTTTCACAGCTCCACGTGTAAAAGGGAAAAACATTGAGTCTAATTCTTCACAGAGCCAAGTATCAGCTGGTATCATTACTTTGAGAAATACGTCTCCTCATTTTTGACAACACAAAGTTGTTGCACTTTTCATCCCGTCAGAGGTCGCCACGGCAAAGCAGGTTTCAACAATCCCTTTTTATGCCAGATGCCCTTCCTGACACAACCCTGTGGCTTCATGGTTAGGCAGTAAAGGGGCCCATTTCTCTGACTCGAGGACAATTCTAGCACAAGACTTCTGTAATGGCATCATTTGCTACATTTTATTCCTTTGTTTGCCTAAAATGCATAACTGTAAGACATTTCTTCTCAACAGAAGCGACTGCTGGTGTTCAACAGAGAAACCAAGTCTTAGCCTCACACTGTTTTTGAATAACCCTGGGCCCCCACGGTAACCGTTAGGTGTGTTGCAGGGGTCTAGCTACAGCAACAGGGTCTGTTTACGAACCAGCAAAACTTCAAACCCCCGTAAACCTCCCATCCATTACAATTTAGGTCGTTATTAGCCCCAACTTCACAAAAAGTGCTGCGACTCAACAAAACATATTCAGAGCGCTGGAGAGGTCAGAGGTCGGACGTGATGGTCTGCAGTGGAGGTTCCTCTCGCACTTTAAAGTTACGTAGAGACTCTGGCGGTCGCATCAGAGCCGTAACGCTTGTCGTGGCGGCCCAGGGTGATGTCGACATGCTAACTGTATCAAACATTTACACATTTTAGCCAATTCAGTGATGATTCTCTGCTATTGATTGAAACAAAGGGGAAAAGTCTTTCATTTTTATATCAAATAATATCCACTGCGTTAACCATTGACTGTATATAGAGAACTGGAGTGAGTAACTCCTCCCCCCTTGCGTTCCACCTGCTGGCTCCAAGAAAACAATATCCCATAGACTTCTATTGATTAAATGAACAGTTATTACTCAGTCATTACTTTTCCTAACATTCTGTTGCTAATCCTAAATTTTTTTTCATGATATTTTTTCTTTATAAGTTATAAACTGACCAATCAGATGCCTCAATGCCCCCACTTTGAACGTTTGATTGACAGATTCTCCCTTGCCTGCTATCAGTGAAAGGGGTATGGACTTTGAACAAGCTCACTCCTGATTGGCGACAGTAGTTGCCATGGAAAGTCAGGCCCACTCGGACCAATCACTGTCCTCTGGCTCCGAATGGTGGCACCCGTATCGCGGAAAAATGGCGACTGTATTATCTTTATTTCTCCTCGAGCTGAAGGTAAGACATTTTCCATAGGGGTGACATCACATCTGCTCTGTCCAGTTCTCTATCTACAGTCAATGGTTGCAACAACACCTTTACATATATACATATATATAAGATATTTAAAACTGAAGTACAGGATTCAGCTGAATGTGTGGACGAAATTAGATTTTCTTTTAATGAATGAATGAAACTACTCAAAAACTACTTAACAGACAAGAGCCTAATCAATGTCTTGCAACAAAACATAACAAAAAAAAAACTACCTCTACTTTTCCATTAGACACGCCTTAAAGTTACCAGCATTTCCAAACATCATTTCTAGCAAATGTGACTTTCCAGACATAACACGCCTGCCTGAACTAAGCTGCAGGCACAAGTCTTACAAAAACACCTCCTTTGCTGACAGTTTATCAATTGTGAATTTCTTGCTTGTTGGCAAGTTGCAATCAGTTAATCCGTGCCAAGTGGTAAAGTCAATGTGTGATTCTGTAAGACAAAAAAGTCCATTCTTGCAACATCATTCCTGATCTGTTTTTGAATTTAACACTGAATTTCAAGGGAAATCTAAATCCAAAGTCCATATCTAATGCTTCCGTTAACCCAAAAAAAAAAAGGTTTATTATTTGAAATGAGCACAATGACACTTTACAGGATTAGGGAACCAAATGAACGCTCATCCTTGTTGGTATAAACTACATCCTCATTGTGATGTCATTTCTGGTGAATACATGGTCAATGCAAAGGCCTTTACATTTCCTTCTTTCCCTTCCAAGTAATGCGGTGAAAAGTTCTCCCTTTTGCTTCCTTTTCCATCATACAGTTATATGTTAATTCCTGCTTTTTGCATTTCACCCCTGTGTCCATTTCCCGGTTTATTAATGGACAAACTTATTCAAATGATCCTATTTTTGAACTCAACGGAAACTACGTCAATGTGCATCCATATCCAAAGTATGTTTTTAAATGCTTTTTAGGTCATTCAAACAACTCTAGTAATTTGGAAGAATTTAACTTTAAGTTCACATGGAGCAAAATCATGCAGCTCAAAAGAAATGAATGATGCCGTTTATTCTGATAAGTGCTGGTGATTAAATAAATCTTCTTGGCAGAGTGTCTCCCTGCTGCTATCCTTCTAAAGTGGCTGATTATTTTTTCATGCAGTAAAGGTTTCCTGCATGTTAAAGGTCTCCACTTGAATTTCATTTGCGCGGCGTGTGCTGCTTTAAAGCACCCATGTAGCATTAACCAATCCAGGCTGCATTAACATCTCCTGCATTGGCCATTAAGGAGTACAAGGCAGGCGGCAATGCATGACAGTCACTTTCACAGCTTTTAGGTGAATAAACGTTGCCCTCTTTTGAACTGAACTGAATTTGGACTTTTTTTAACTTCGAGGCGGATTAAAGAGTATGCGATAGGGGAGAAATAAAGAGACAGAGAGGATGTGTGAGTTGATTAAAAATGGAAGTGTCTCTCCCTGACCTCCTCGCCGTCATTTGATCCACTCGTGCAGCTGAGTGCAGACACTACAGCATTACCTCATACCACACGGGCTTGGGTTTCTTCAGTGACCACCAAGCAGGATAAATGGAGTCTGCGCCGTTCATTGTGAATTGTTCATTCAAAACAACTATACGTGCACTTGTTTAACCGATCGTTATTATTCTTATCAGGTTTTTGTGTTGTTTTTTTAAGAACGCAGAAAAAAAATCAATGCACCAAGACAATGAAAAATGCACCAAGAAATCAACTTATAGAACAAAGAATGTTTTCAAATTGTGTTTTTGCTATTGTTGAGTATCTGAAATAATAAAAGAAACTGAATTGGAAAATCCTGTGATGTAATTTAAAAGAAAAATCAAATGTTTAAGTTTGTTAAATTACTCTTTTTTACAAAGTTTGCACAAACGTAAACTTAGAATGAAGCTAAATCTAACAATTATAGTAAACACAACCATTTTTGTCTTCCTTTAGAAAAGTCAAACTCCTGTTGAACTGACTGAATCCTTCATATAATCTTGTAGGGCTGGCTTGATAAAACGATTAATCAATTTGAATTGATTTAAGTTAAACAGATCAATAATTGGTTAATACAAATATAAATTGATTTTCCACATAAAGCTAAAGTCCGCTAGCTTGATGCTAACTTTTAATTCAAGTTCCCATTATACACTACTACTTACCCACTAAACATACATTGCTGACTAAATGAACATCTTTATCCCGGACGAGCCCCCAAGTTGTTGAGGCTCAGTCACTTTGCTGAGGTATCTCACAGCCATACATTTTCCAAACTCTTTTAACTATTTGTGGTCTAAAGCACAGTTTTTTTGGTGATACTTTCTTCTTCTTCTGGAATAAGGTGTACTGCTATAACACGATCGCCACCTAGTGGCCAAACTGAAACGATGATCTGAACATTTTTGTTGGAGAAAACATGTAACACTGTGCTATTAACAATCTCATACATTTTAGTAATAAATAAAAAAAATAAATGAATGAATAATAAATTAATAAAAATATATAGTGGATTATTAATGTATTTCTAAACAATGAATATACATTTGTAAACTTAAAGTTGAATTGAATTGAAGAATTAAAATAATAATTAAAAAAAAAATCGGAATCAAATCGATACAGGTTCTTGTGAATCGAATCGCATCGTTTTTGGAAATTATAATGGACACCCAGCCCTACATATAATCTTGATGTAAAATGTGAGTTAAATGTGGAAGTGTCAGAAGTTGTGTCCCTCCCTCACCCACGCAGGGGTTCCTGTGAATTAATAACCCGACAGTTCATTTTTATGAAAGGATGAGTCATGTCTCTATTGTTGGGAGCAGTTTGGTCCTGATCTAAACACGCACACGGCCAGTCTTTCAGTGTTTACCTAGCCGTAAATATTAAAGGGTCTCTGGTTTTGGATGGCTGAGTTCTGACGTCACCGCTGATCCGCCTCGGTCGGGTTCAGCAGCTGCGCTCTCAGCCTGACCACTGAAACCATTTACATCCCACATACGGGGAGCCACCTGGTTACCATGGAAACTGTGTGTTCATTCATGTCTGCGAGACACAAGTGTCATGCCTTACATTGAGACTCATTGAGTAGAATTTGGTTGTTTTAACCGTTAGTAGTCCACTGCCTTTATGAGCTTTTAAATTACTTTATATTTTGCTCTAATAATTTAACTTTTTTTGTTTTAATGCTCGATATCTATCTTTTT